>NC_030858.1:12038042-12070106 GCF_000208745.1 Theobroma cacao | reverse complement strand
TTTCCAAATTTTCACCATACACTTGTCCCACATATCCATAGTTTAGATAAAATTCTCAGACTTATCCAAAGTCTTGGTGGAGTAATTTTTGAAATTTACACTTTTGCCCCCGTAAAAGTGAAAAATTACATTTTTGCCCAAAAAATTGAAAAATTGCCCATAGACATATTTTTCATCCCTTATACTCATACCATTCCCCAATTTGTCAAATTTGATCTAAATTCTCTCAAAATCTCAAATTTTGTCCGCGAGTGGTAAAATTACTATTTTATCCGTGAACATCAAAATTTCCAAATTTACCCCAAATGAACCCTCAAACTCCGAACAATCATTTTTAGTCATTCTTAGACTATAAAATATTAAATTTCATCCTACAATTCCTATTTGAACTAGTTCGAAGTTAAATCAACTCAAGTGTACCGTTATGTACGATACCGGATTTCGTCATTCTTAGGTGCTTTCCTAGCATAATAACATGCTACTTAGTGCATGTATGTCATGACATGTGTTTATAGGGTCGGGTTTTACAAGGAGTAGCCCAAGTTATTGGCCTGTGAAAGGGACCCAAGCTGCTACAGCCCACCAAGTCTCCAAAACGCACAGTTTAGTTACTTGTGCAGCAACTTCTCCCTTCTCAAAATCGCACCGTTTTGGGCTAAAACCTACTTCCCTTTTACTTCCCTAAAACGATGCCATTTAGCTCTTAACCTTATGTATAAAAACTTATTCTTTTCTTCCTTCCTTCATTTTCCCTTTTCATTTTCTCTCTCTAGCGGCTATTCCTTTTTCCTTCTCTCTACTCGAAAATTTTTTCTTCTTCCTCAAATAAAACCCTGGCCCCAAAACCTTCAACTTCTTCTTTCTCTCTCATAACCGGTGGCACTAAAACCCCATTTTAGCCTACCTTCAAAAATATTTCGAAACACTTTTCCCCAAACCCCAAATCACTCAACCCACTTAGATTTTTTTTCATTCAATTTATGGTTTCTTTTCTTTTTTTGGGTGATTGGGTATTTTGCTAGATGGTAGGAAAAAAAACTCTAATCTTTGTGTTGGTTCTAAGTTTTTTGCCCTATAGGAATTTCTATGGTTTTTAGGATTTTGAAATTTGGCTTCTAGGTTTTTGCAAAAATTTTTTTTGGTTGCTATGGTTTTTGAAAACTGGTCTCCCCAGGGAATTTTTTATGGTTTTTTTGCATTTTATATGGGAAAGGGATTTGTAGATCCCTCAATTTTGTGCTTTGCTAGCCGTTAGATGCACTCCATGACTAGTGAAGTAACCAATTAGCCTCTGCTAGGGTGTCAAGGCACTCTTGGTAGAGGCCTAGTACAAATATGTTCTTGGCTCTTTTCAATTTTAGGCTAGTTGGCTAATTTCCAAGTTGTTTTTGGTTGTTCTAGATTGTTCTTCAGTTCATTTGATTTTAATCCTTTTTTATTAGTTTAATCTTGTTTGATCTGTGTTAGCTTAGTTTAACCACATTGAGCCTGTTTTTATCAATAAGCCCAAGCCTTAGATCTAGACAAAGATTAGGCCTCTTACAATCCATTAGTCATCTTAATTGAATTTTAACTAAAAATAAAATAAGATAAGAAAATAAAATAAGATAAAATAATGTAAAAGGGAATTAAAAATAAAAACAAGTGTTTATAGTTGCCCCTCTTTGCACATTTTTGAGAATCCGGTACAGTGCAAAGATGTAGACACCTTGCTTCAATCAAATTGAAAATGCTTATTTTTTTAAAGTCTCCACAACTTTAAAGGTAATAAATGATTATCGGGGAGGTTTTAGAGAATGTACCCTACAGGTTTTAAAGATGTACTCAGAGGTTTTACTGTATATACTTGGATGTTTTGGAGATGTACTGAAGGGATTTATAAGGAAGGTTGCTCCTCATCTCAAAATGAGGCTACGTAACTTTAAAGAAATATTAATGTTAGTTACCCGGAGGTTTCATAAGAAGGTACTCAGAGGTTTTGAGAATGTACCTAGAGGTTTTGAAAATTTACCTAGAGGTTTTGAAAATGGACCCAAAGGTTTTGAGCTTAGAGGTTTTAGAAAATGTACTTGAAAGTTTTAAAAAATGTACCCAAAGGTTTTTAGAAGAAATGGTTGTTTTCCATCTCAAATTAAGGTTACGTAACTATAAAAAAATATTAATGATAATTACTCAAAGGTTTCGTAAGAATGTACCTAGAGGTTTTGGAAATGTACTTGGAGGTTTTAGTGATGTACTTGAAGATTTTAGGAAAAGGTTGCTCCTCATCTGAAAATGAGGTTATGTAACTTTAAAGAAATATTAATGCTAATTACCCAAGAGGTTTGGCAAGAATGTACTTGAAGGTTTTGGAAATGTACCCGAAAGTTTTGGAGATGTAGTCGAGGTTTTATAGGAAAATGTTGCTCCTCATCTCAAAATGAGTGTGCATAACTGTAACAAAATTTAATGCTAATTATTTGGAATTTTTTATAGTAGTTGTCAAATTATTCAAAGCTTGATGTCTTTGTAAGATTCTTCTGTTGGATGGGCTTTTACCTTTCCAAATGCATAGAAAATATGTGTGAATGTTGACTACTGCATGAAAATTTCCAACCTCAGTGTTGCATGGTCATGTACATGTATGCATGATTGTATGACAGATGGAAAATTACTTTTGTCTCATCATTTCACTTCAATGTATTCCTTTATCAAAAGCCATTCTTCCTATCTATGCACACTACTTTATGATTTTTGTGCAATTATCAACCTCTTTGCCACGAAAGGACCTTCATGCTAATCTTGTCATATTATTCCGAATTCTTGAAATCATTTGCCAAAAATACATATCACCAAGGGATCATGTATCAATACAAATTTGATTTTAATTGTTCCATGCTTCTTATTTCTTGAAAATTGATCCATAAAAATGCTTGCTCATTATTCAAACTCTTGATCTTTCATGTTATGATAACAGAAGTTACTTTATAACAATGAAGAACTCTCAATTGCTTTCAAAACATCTTGAATTTTAACAAAATTGACCCATAAAACTATTTTTTATGACTAAAATAGTTAATGTTTAGAACAAAATTGAGTCAATTCAACATTTTCCAACATGTGATACTTGAATCTCTTGAAAATTGATGATTACTGTTTGAAATGATTTTGGATGAACCAAATCAAGGTCTTAGTCAACAATAAAGGTTTTTCACCATTTCATGGGGAAAGGAAGAAAAGTTAAAGTTTTTTTGTCTAAGCTCACAAATGTATGGTGATTTAGAATCAAATTTTGCAAAATGATTCTTTCCAAATCACAATCAAATTTGACACTTTTTAAACCTCATGATGTGGGGCAAGATGATAAATGTCGAGATCAACTATTACAGGCTTAATATTGCCTAAAGGTTGTTTTGAAACAAATAGGTTCAAATTTCAGTAAGAATTTTTCCAATAGATCTTGAATCTTTAAGGATGCTTGAGAGTCTTAAGCACTTAAAAAGTGTCCAATGCATTCTAGTTACCTTGTAATGGTCTCTCTCTAGTGCTTCTTGTTATCACCTCAGTCAAAATCATGAGTGGCTTCATAAGTTTATTTTCGCTCTAGACTAGCTTTTCAGGTTTTCACCTTAAAAGCTTCATCTATTTTTTTTTTCATCTTTCTTTTTTTATTTCATTGATTATTCCATCATGCACTTGAAAAATTCAAACTTTGTCCAAAATGAATTATGGGATTCAAAAAGGTAATTTTAGCAAAGAAAAGAAGTTAAGGTCTCATTTTCTATATGATGATCTCTTTTTATAAGAAAGTTCTTCAATGTAAGTATTCACACTTAATCAAAATGGACTTTTTCAAGCATGTAACGTAAGCTATGGTTAAAGGTTTTGAAAAAAAGAGATATAGAGGCCTAAAACATGTATTTAAGGTGATTAAACCAAGGATCATTTCTTGTCATGTAAAGGACGTTTTTAAGACATTTGTCCTTTTTCAAAGCATGCTTTGTCCATCATTTCTCTTCTATGGTGTTTCTTTTTTTCTTGTTTTTTCGTATTTTTTTCATTGCAATTTTTATTTTGATGGATTGAGTTCAAAATTTTCAAGAACTCACATTTGCATCTACCCCCATGCTATATAGGATGTTAATATTTCCATCGGAATGAATCTTCTATCATCTAGGATTTTGACAAAAATTTTTCGACATGATTGCCTCCCAATGTGGGAGATGATCCTTTGTTGAGGTGCATTTCAAAGAAAATTCAGTAGACTCAAAGGGGTAGTAAGTGGATAATTTCTTATTTGTGAAGGGAAATGAAATATGGTCATTTATCCTCTCAACTATGGTTACTTATATTAAAGAGCAATCCTTAGAAAGGAAGAATTTAAGATCAAAGGTTGATTTTTTCTTTTTTTGCCAAAATATAAGTATCTCAAGTGCATAATGTCATTATCAACTTTCTCACCATTCTTTTATTTTTTTTATTTCTTTCTTTCTTTTCTTTTCTCTTTTTTTTTTGTTATCTTTCTTCACAATAGAAACTTGAATCAACCTTTCCAAAAATGGAAAGACTAATTAAGAATGTTTTTCCTTAATCAGCCACTCAAATAAAGGCTTAGGGGACAACTCTTAGCAACAAAGATTCCTTAGAAGCCTTCAAAGATCTAATATCATAATACATTATCATGATTAACTCTTTTGACAAGAAATACCTTTGCTAAATGAGAAAGGTAAAAGAGCAATTTTTGAAGCCAAGGTGTCTTGAACGTATTGGGTAATCTCGTTCTTTTGGTCATCATGCCCCAAACAGAATATGGGTAAAGAATGGCTTTAGACAATAGGTTCAAGATTCATGTTTGGTATCCAAATTGAAGGAATTTAAGAGGTTTTGGTATATTTGAGACTTTAGCATAGTCTTGACATTTATTAACCTACCACATTCACAGTCTTCATAACAGTGCCTGATTTGCTTATTTTTTAAAGAAAAAATTTTGAAAAACAATCAATTATAACATTGGTCATTGCCTAGATAAAGATCATTGTCCTTTGGTATCACATGATAAGGTTAATGAACTTTTGAAACTTAGTTTCCTTTTGGACTTAAGTTCTTGAATAGCCTTTATTTAAGTGGTTTTGGGTTCCAAAGTGTTTGGAGAAATGGTTTGAGAATCTTTGCAAGGACCAATTCACTCCAAGCAGTAATGTTGTTCAATTTTCTACCCACACAAGTGCACGTATCACAAAGATAATATAGAGATGAGTAGAGTGTCAATCCCACAGAGAATTAGAGTAATCCTTATTGTTAACAACTAAAATTAACACACCTTAATTTTATCTAAATAATTAAAATTAAAAAGAAAGATTTGAAACTAATAAACTAATAATTAAAACTAATATATCAACAAAATTACTTTTAGTGATTATCAGACCTAAGATTATGATATCCCTCAATACTTTATCTGAATATTGTCTGTCTGTCTCTCCCTCTTAACTCAATTTAATGATTAAGTTGCTAACCTAAAGTCCTAAATTATTTACAAGTCTTTGTCAAGTTTCGCATAAAAATACCTCTCTCAATTAATTTACTATATATCTATTGTTAAACACTGTTCTATAAAATAATTACAACGTCATTTACATGCTCAATAGAATAGTTGCATATTTAAGAAGTTTGAGAAATTGTTCAAAGATGATATTGCCCCTAATGGTATCATTAAGTCGATTAAGCCTCGAACTAGTTCAAATAGGAATTTTAAGGTGAAATTGAGAGTTTAACAGTCCAAGGATGACGCAAAATGGTAATTCGGAGTTCGAGGATCAATTTGGAGTCAAACCTAAATTTTCACTATTCAAGGGCAAAATGGTCATTTCCACTTGGGGACAAAATGAGAATTTTAGAAAAGACTTTTTTGGCCCCATTTGACTTATTGGAGTATGATTTGAGCATTGGAGTATGATTTAAGATTGAGAAGTGAAAAATTGTAATCTCGGTATTTTTCAGAGCATATGGGTAAAATGGTAATTTTGTCACCCCAGGGGCAAAATTGTAATTTTCTAGCACCAGGATATTTGTCCAGCACATGGTCTTCCCTTATCCTCATTTTGACCTTTGACTAATCATGTGGTGGAGATAAAAGGTTTAAAAATTTTTAAAGTTTTAAAAATAAACCAATGGAAACATGCCATGTGTCAAGCTTAGGATATTTTATTATTTAACTTAAAAATCAGCATAAATCAGCCCATTATCTCTCCAAATATTCGGCCAAGCAAGGAAGAGACGGAAAGAAAGGAAGAACAAACCCTAGGTGAAGAATTTCAAGAGAAAAAGTGTGGAAAATCAAGGAAAACAAGTGAAAAAGGTAGGATTTTTCAACTTAAGCTTGAAATCTAATTTCCTTAAGCATTTCTCCTTATTTTCCATTCTTAAATTACATGTTTTCATGATGAATTCATGGCTGGTCAAAAGGGGTAAGGAGAGAGAAAGATGTTGGATTGATTTGATTTTAAGATATGTTAGTGTTTTTAGTTAGTTTAGCATATTTAAAAGCAAAACAACAAGAAAAGAATCCATTTTTCCCATGAACCTTCAATGGCCGAATCCTATGTGAAGTGTAGAAGTAATGAATTGATTTTGTGATCAAGTGAATAGGTTGAAAAATTATTGCAATTATGATTTACGGTGAGAAAATGGAATGGGAAAATTTTTAGTGATAGTGCACTGTAATGGCCGAATTTTTCCATGAATAAATGGGAGTGTTTTGATGCTGAAATTGGTGTTATTTGAATAATGTCTGGTGAATTGAGGTATTAGAAATGAAATGGAGCAATTTGGAGCCAAATCGGACACAATTATCATTTAATCGAGTAATAGGCCGAATTAAATCAGCATCACATTTAACCGGTAGTCGAATAAGTTGTATATCATATCATGCATATACACCGAGCCTGAATTGATTCTATAATGGTCAAGCATTAATGTGGTGAATTATGTACTGTACATTGTGGATAGGTGGTGAGCAAATTACACTGGTAAAAGTACAGAGATTGTGCTTGAAGACTGGGATTAGGAGTACATCGACTCCTAAAACTGTGAGTAAACTTATTATCGTCTTAATTATCTAGAGTAGTTTTATACAATTGTGTGATTTTATAGAAAATGGGTTTAAATGGTAAATTGCTATATTTTAGGAGAAATTCTGATTTTATAAAATGATTTTATACATTTTCTGAAAAATTGAATACCGATTTTGAAAATAGAGTAGTTGGAGACTGCCTGCTTGTGTTATAAATTGTGTTTTAAATTATATGGCTTATAACAATATGTGAGCATGAATGGCAAAGTCGGTATTTGTATCAAAATTATATATGCTATGTATTCAACCTTGAGAGGCTAGATTGCAATAAATTGCCATGTCATGCAGATAAAGATTTTATAAATTAGTTGGTGGATAAAATAATCCATAGTCACTGCAATGGTGGGGGTTTTCGTGGACTACCTATGAGAGGGCACGGTAACCCAGTTATATATTTACCTCTGGGGGGGAGATGTTGGATGAAGTATCTCCTAAGGTAAAGATTTGAGTGCACTTCACGTGGACCACCGCGTGAGAGTGAGACTCAGGCAACGCCAAGCCATGGCTAGAATTTCAGATGTAAAGACATTTAACAGCCTTGGTGGTCTTGGTCAGATGCCTAGGCCAAGGCATCCTTGGGAATGATTTTTGGCAAGAGCCAAGTTGTGTGAGATATATAGGCCATGTTGATTAATTGAGTAAATTGAATATTCATGTTATGAAAAATATATTGGAAAAGAATATTTTAATTCGTCTCCATTTACTAGCCTTTAGATAGTTTAAATAGTGTCTGTTTATTCACTGGGATTTTATAATCTCACCACCCTCAATTCCCCACATTTCAGGCTCGGGATAGCCGGTGAATAGCCGATTGCATCAAGGACTTCAATTAGGCTTGCATTGACAAAATTGTAGGTTCACAGACTCACATCTTATTGGTTAGTTGGGGGCCCACGTGTCACTGTAAAAGTAATTTTATGTTTTGGCTATTTGCTTATTAGTATATATGAATATAATTAACTTTTACGCTATAAGAATTATTTACCGATGGCTTTATAAAAATTATTTTACAAGAAAATAGTTTATTTTATTGAATATCTTTATTATATTCAAATGATCAAATTTTCACTTCAAATGAATGTTTTAGATACTTAATTTGTTTTTAAATCACTAAATATATATTTTCTACTTACCTACTACATTTTTAGCAAGTTTTGAGATTTTCGACAAAAAATGACGAAAATGCCCTTGTGAGTCAAAAAACAAAATGTTATGTTCTGATTTGGAAATGACTCGTAATCCGTCGAATTACGATATTTGATAACTATTGTTCACCGAGGAAGTGCGAAAGCTGATACGAGAGCCTTGCGAGATTTCGATCGGCATTCAGGGTGAAGAATGTCTGTTGAGGCTTCGCGATGGTTGGCACGAGCTCGATGAGAGTTTCGGGTCATGACAATTCGATTGGTATCAAAGCATGGTTTAAAGATAAGAGATTTTGGTTTTAAAGCTTTGGATTTTAAAGTTTTGGTTTTAAAGTTTTGGTTTTAAAGTTGTTTTAAGAAATCCACACTGACAATGCGTGGCCTCTAGTTAAGTTAAGTTAAGTTATGTTAGGTTGAATAGAATGCATGCATCTGCATATAGAGTCTAAGTTTGATTAAATTTTCCTTGTTCCCTTGTATAGATCACTATACCTCTTAGACGCGAACGCCCATCTGTTACTAGATCAGCAGGGAGAGGAAGGGGTCGTCCCCAATCTCGTCAGAAAGAGGCAGTAGAGAAGTGATCAGCTACATCCACTTATCGAGTAGAACTTCCTGCTGAGCAAGCAGAGAGTCCTCCACATCCACCTCCTCCGCCACCTACTGGCAGTCCTGCCATGCCTCTTGAGATGGCACAAGCATTGGTAGCCTTCTTTACCACAATGGCTAGTCAAGCTCAAACTTGTCAGATTCCACCTATAGTGCCTTCAACTACTCCTTCAGTTCCGCCAGTACAGGATGTATCTATTTCTAAGAAGCTGAAGGAGGCTAGGCAACTTGGTTGCATGACTTTCATGGGTGAGTTGGGATGCCACTGTGGCAAAGGACTGGATTAACTAGGTTTCAAAGACTCTTTCTGACATGAGATTAGACGACGATATGAAGCTAATGGTGGCTACGAGATTACTAGAGAAAAGGGCTCGTACTTGGTGGAATTCAGTAAAATCTTGTTCCACTACTCCTCAAACATGGTCAAACTTCCTAAGAGAATTAGATGGTCAGTATTTCACTTATTTCCATCAAAAAGAAAACAAGAGAGAATTTCTGAGTTTGAAATAGGGGAATTTAACGGTAGAGGAGTACGAGGCTCATTTTAACGAGTTAATGTTATATGTGCCAGATCTGGTGAAATCTGAGTAGGATCAGGCCAATTATTTTGAGGAAGGGCTCCATAATGAGATTAGAAAGCGGATGACAATGGCTAGTAAGGAGCTGCATAAGGAAGTAGTGTAAATGGCTTTAAGGGCTGAGAAGCTCACAAATGAAAATAGGAGAATGCGAGTTGAGTCTTCAAAGAGGAGGAATCCAAGTGTATCCTTTAGCCAGCCACCAAAAAGGGGTAAGGATTCAACTGTATCAAGAAGTAATACCTCTGTTCCAGTAACATCTTCCCAACCTTCATTTTCACAGACACAGTAGAGGCCTCCGAGATTCAGTAGGTTTGAGATGACTATTTTTGGAAAAAGATCCCAAGGTTCTGATAGATGCAGAACGTGTGGGAATTATCATGTAAGGCTGTGCAGGGGGCCGGTACGATGTTTTCATTATGATCAGCCCGGTCACATTAGGAGTAACTGTCCCCAATTAGGACAGGCTATTGTAGTTGCTCCATTCCCACTAGTTCGTATGGATATATAGGGGAGAGATTTGGTTGAATCACAGTAGAGGCAAGGTATGACCATACAATCCGGAGTAGAGAGTAACACTTCAGTGTATCCACCTTCTAGACCACAAATTCGTCTTTGACAAGAGTTTTTGCTGTAACGGAAGATGAAGCACAAGTCCAACCTAGAGAAAGTGAGTGAAAAGTTAGATGAAATGTGAGATAGTGACAAGGGATGTTAATATCAAACGAGGAGAATGCAAATAGAGGTTTCAAGAATAATATAGTAAATGAGTTCATATGGAATATTACTGTAAGAATTTCTTATTATATTGTGGAAATTAGAACTCAAAAATACTTGAGGTACACAAAGTTGAAATGAATTTAAATCTTAAGCAACAAATTAATGTTGAAATACAAGAAGGATACAAAGCAATATAGAGGCATGAAAGATGATTGAGGACAAAGGGATGACTTTGAGGAATTATGATACTGCATCGTATTCGATGATTAAATCAAGATAAATCTTGGAAGCATAAATGGGATTATAAGGCATATACACATATGTGGGGTCGATATTGTGATCAACTAAAATGAAGAATGATTTTTAGTGAATTAAAATTCCCTATAAAGGAGATAACATGAGAAGTTGAGCATCGAATAAAAAGATAATACCTCACATTTCCTTTGAATTTGATAAGAGAAATTTTGAGGACCAAATTTTATTTTAAAGGGGGTAGTGTTGTCAAACCCTGTTCTATAAAATAATTACGACGTCATTTACATGCTCAATAGAATAGTTGCATATTTAGGAAGTTTGAGAAATCGTTAAAAGACGATATTGCCCCTAATGGTATCATTAAGTCGATTAAGTCTCAAACTAGTTCAAATAGGAATTTTAAGGTGAAATTAAGAGTTTCATAGTCTAGGGATAACTCAAAATGATAATTCGGAGTTCGAGGATCAATTTGGAGTCAAATCGAAATTTTTACTATCTAAGGATAAAATGGTTATTTGCCAACTAGAGACAAAATGAGAATTTTAGAAAAGATTTTTTTGGCCCCATTTGACTTATTGGAGTATGATTTGAGGTTGAGAAGTGAAAAATTATAATCCCGGTATTTTTCGGAGCATAGCGGTAAAATGATAATTTTGTCACCCCAAGGGCAAAATTGTAATTTTCCACCACCAGGACATTTGTCCAGCACATGGTCTTCCCTTATCCTCATTTTGACCTTTGACTAATCATGTGGTGGAGATAAAAGGTTTAAAAATTTTTAAAGTTCTAAAAATGGACCAATGGAAACATGCCATGTGTCAAGCTTAGGATATTTTATTATTTAACTTAAAAATCAGCATAAATCAGCCCATTATCTCTCCAAATATTCGGCCAAGTAAGGAAGAGAGGGAAAGAAAGGAAGAACAAACCCTAGGTGAAGAATTTCAAGAGAAAAAGTGTGAAAAATCAAGGAAAACAAGTGAAAAAGGTAGGATTTTTCAACTTAAGCTTGAAATCTATTTTCCTTAAGCATTTCAGCTTATTTTCTATGCTTAAATTACATGTTTTGATGATGAATTCATGGCTGGTCAAAAGGGGTAAAGAGAGAGAAAGATGTTGGATTGATTTGATTTTAAGATATGTTAGTGTTTTTAGTTAGTTTAGCATATTTAAAAGCAAAATAACAAGAAAAGAATCCATTTTCCCCATGAACCTTCAATGGCCGAATCCTATGTGAAGTGCAAAAGTAGTGAATTGATTTTGTGATCAAGTGAATTGGTTGACAAATTGATGAAATGATGATTTAGGGTGAGAAAATGGAATGAGAAAATTTTTAGTGATAGTGCACTGTAATGGCCGAATTTTTCCATGAAGAAATGGGAGGGTTTTGATGCTGAAATTGGTGTTATTTGAATAATGTTTGGTGAATTGAGGTATTATAACTGAAATGGAGCAATTTGGAGCTAAATCGGACACAATTGTCATTTAATCGGGTAATAGGCCGAATTAGGTCAGCACTGCATTTAAGCGGTAGTCGAATAAGTTGTATATCATATCATGCATATACACCGAACCTGAATTGATTATATAATGGTCAAGCATTAATGTGGTGAATTTTGTATTGTACATTATGGATAGGTGGTGAGCAAATTACACTGGTAAAAGTACAAAGATTGTGGTTGAAGACTGTGATTAGGAGTACATCGACTCCTAGAACTGTGAGTAAACTTATTATCGTCTTAATTATCTAGAGTAGTTTTATACGATTGTGTGATTTTATAGAAAATGGATTTAAATGGTAAATTGCTATATTTTAGAAGAAATTGTGATTTTATGAAATGATTTTATAAATTTTCTGAAAAATTGAATACTGGTTTTGAAAATAGAGTAGTTGGAGACTGCCTGCTTGTGTTATAAATTGTGTTTTAAATTGTATGGCTTATAGCAATATGTGAGCATGAATGGCAAAGTCGGTATTTGTATGAAAATTATATATACTATGTATTCAGCCTTGAGAGGCTAGATTGTGATAAATTGCCATGTCATGCAGATAAAGATTTTATAAATCAGGTGGTAGATAAAATAATCCATAGTCACTGCAGTGGTGGGGGTTTCTATGGACTGCTTATGAGAGGGGCAAGGCAACCCAATTATATATTTACCTCTGGGGGGGAGATGTTGGATGAAGTATCTCCTAAGGTAAAGATTTGAGTGCACTTCACGTGGACCACCGTGTGAGAGTGAGACTCAGCCAACGCTAAGGCATGGCTAGAATTTCGGATGTAAAGACATTTAACAACCTTGGTGGTCTCGGTCAGATGCCTAGGCCAAGGCATCCCCGGGAATGATTTTTGGTAGGAGTCAAGTTTTGTGAGATATATAAGCCATGTTGATTAATTGAGTAAACTGAATATTCATGTTATGAAACATATATTGGAAAAGAATATTTTAATTCGTCTCCATTTACTCGCCTTTAGATAGTTTAGATGGTGTCTGTTTACTCACTAGGATTTTATAATCTCACCACCCTCGATTCCCCACATTTTATGCTCGGGATAGCCGATTGCATCAAGGACTTCAATTAGCCTTGCATCAACAAAATTGTAGGTTCAGAGACTCGCACCTTATTGGTTAGTTGGGGGCCAACGTGTCACTGTAAAAGTAATTTTATGCTTTGGTTATTTGCTTATTAGTATATATGAATATAATTAACTTTTACGTTATAAGAATTATTTACCGATAGCTTTATAAAAATTATTTTACAAGAAAATAGTTTATTTTATTGAATATCTTTATTATATTCAAATGGTCAAATTTTCACTTCAAATGAATGTTTTAGATACTTAATTTGTTTTTAAATCACAAAATATATGTTTTCTACTTACCTACTACATTTTTAGCAAGTTTTGAGATTTTTGACGAAAAATGACGAAAATGCCCCTGTGAGCCAGAAAACAAAATGTTATGTTCATATTTGGAAATGCCTCGTAATCTTTCGAATTACGATATTTGATAACTATTGTTCACCGAGGAAGTGCGAAAGCTGATACGAGAGCCTTTCGAGGTTTCAATCGACATTCGGGGTGAAGAATATCTATCGAGGCTTCGCGGCAGTTGTCACTAGCTCGATGAGAGTTTCTGGTCGTGACATCTATGCAAATTATATTGAAGAAAGATTTATTAAGTTTGTGCTTTAATTTTGACTACGCATGGCTTATAGGTGTATGTCTACCCTACATGCAAATCAAATCACTTAATCAACTAAGTGTATTCGATCATATGCTATTCTATTCAAAATCTACCTAAATCTCATTCGTTAAGCTTTAACCTAGGTTTCCAATTCAATCTAATTGGTGGCTAGTCAACTAGAAGTATTAAGAACAGAATAAAATAAACAACTTAAATCTATCAAACATAATCAAATAAGAGATAAATAATTCAGATTACATATTAAGTTCAATCATAATCTTATATTAACAATTTAGTTCCCCATCAAGTCACACATCATCATTGAATAAAGTTTAAACATTTAAATCAAATTAAGACAAATAAGAAAATAACAGAAAGATAGAAAAAACCCAAGAATTGTATTCTTGATCTCTAAATCTCCTTGTTTCCTTTTAATTCTTCTTAACTTCAATGACTTTGTGGCTTGATTCTCAACTGTCAATCTGGTGTTTTGTTCTATCCCTAAAAGTCTTCCGAAAGGTGTTTTTATAGGCTTTGAAGTTACATCAAGTTGGGTGAAGAAAGAAGTCAATTTTAGTTGGGATTTCCTCATCAGACTATATGGGTCGCAGCCTTGCGTAATTAATTAACAGAAATAGTAATTGCTCTAGGACTACTATAGTGCATCAATTTCAATAAGATTGTTGACCATCTTCCGTGTCGAAATGGGAAAAATGGTAAATATAAAAGTTTTATATTTTTCTCTTATCTTTCTAATGGTACAAGAATTGCTTCATTTGGAGCTCTGTAAGGAGAGTTATGGCCAGAAAACCAAAACATATGCAGTAGAAGTCTGCACCTCAAAATTGCTCTCATTCTTTCACTAAAATTCTTCATTCATCAAACACCTACAAAAGCACAAATAAATCAATAACAACCTCCATTAACCACATTAAAACCAAATTAAGTATAAAATTAACTATGATTAGATTGACTCACCTAAATTAACTAATTTAAAATACTTAAATAAAACCTACTAATTTCTATGCATAACTACAAGAACTAAGCTAAATTACTATTAAAATTAAGCTCAAATAACTCTATATCATAGAGTTATCAAGTAACCATCAACTCTTTCAAAATCATGTTCACACTTTTTGTCAAAACCATTTTCCCCTCATGACTTTTTGTCCTATCAATTTTATGATCTTCGAAACAAGTTATAGAAAACCTTTCTTAAATTAATATATCACATCATTTTGCAAATTAAACATAAAGCTTCAAAAATTTTAATTCAACAAAAACATTAAAGCTTTAATTACAACTTTTGAAGTTTATATTCCTTAACAAATTCCTACTCATGCCATACACGTGAATACAAAATAAAAACTCCAAATCATCCACTTTTCCTGCAAGCAATTGTTTGAAAATTAAGGTTTTTCTTTAACTTCCCAAAAAGAGCTCAATCTATAGCAAAGCCGATTTCCAATGTTCCATAAGCTAAAGAGTCAAAATGCCATCATTCATGAGAATTTCAATTTTCTCCTTCAATTGCCTACACTTCTCCGCTGAGTGTTTAATTGCCCCATGTGATAGCCACATTTAGCATTAAGGTCATAGTTCCTTGTTGATTGATTTGCAATTGTCTTCATTAGGCAAACCCTCAAACTGAACAGTAGTTTGAATCATTTGAATGATTGATGGCTTAATTTCAAAGTTGTTGGCTTGAATATGAGGCCTTTGGATACTAGAGTGGAGATTTTGTACTTGTGGGATAGCATAATCCCTTAAAGGCTTGGTATCTTCCTCTTGTTAATTAGCCACTTTTTTACTTGCAGTAGAAACTTTTTTTAATTTTCTTTTGCAGTCTTCAAAAAGTCTTTTTTACTTTTGGATCAAAATGAACAATTTTCAAATTTTAGGCTCTTCGCATACAATGACCAAAAGTACCTAAAAAATTAAAGAAAAGAAAAGTCTGGATTAAAATTAGGAATACTTCGTATTAATATTAACAAGAAAGAACTAAAAATCAATTCCCTGGCAATGGCACCAAAGACTTGTTGTTCAATTTTCTACCCACACAAGTGTACGTATCACAAAGATAATATAATGGTCAGTAGAGTGTCGATCCCATAGAGAATTGAATTGCTTCTTACTATTAACTACTAAAATTAACACACCTTAATTTTATCTAAACAATTATAATTAAAATTAAAACTTAATAAACTAATAACTTCAATTAATCTAAAATATATCAATAGAATTATTTTATTAACTTCTAGTGATTACCAGACCTAAGATTATTATATCTCTCAATACTTTATCTGAATATTATCTCTCTCTCTTAACTCAATTTAATGGATTAAGTTGTTAACTTGGAGTCCTAAATTATTTAGAAGTCTCTGTCGAGTTTCTAAAAAATAAACCTCTCTCAACTAATTTACTATATGTCTATGCAAATTAAATTGAAGAAAGATTCATTAAGTTTGTGCTCTAATGTAGGCTACGTATGGCTTATAGGTGTATGTCTACCCTATATGTAAATCAAATCACCTAATCAACTAAGTGCATTTCATCATATGCTATTCTATTCAAGGTCTACCTAAATCTCTTTCGTCAATGTTTAACCTAGGTTTCCAATTCAATCTAATTGGTGATCAAGCAATTAGAAGCATTAAGAGCAGAATAAAATAAATAACTTAAATCTATCAAACATAAGTAAAAGAGAGATAAATAAATCAGACTACGTATTAAGTTCAATCATAATCTTAAATAAACAATTTAGTTCTCCATCAAGTCACACATCATCATCAAATAAAATTTAAATATTAAAAACAAAACCAAGAGAATAATAGAATAAAGAAAGATAGAAAAACTCAAGAATTATATTCTTGATATCCAAATCTCCTTGAACTTTTCAGATTCTTTTTAGCTTCAATGACTTTGTGGCTTGACTCTCAGTTGTCAATCTGGTATTTTATTCTCTCTCCTTTTTTAAAAGTCCTTTCGAAGGTTGTTTTTATAGGCTTTGAAGTTAGGCCAAGTTAGGTGAAAAAAGAAGTCAATTCAAACTAGAATTTCCTCACCAAACTATGTGAGCCGTGGCCTACTACCTCTAAAGCCGCAGCCTGGACCATTTAATTAGCAAAAATCATAATTGTTCTAGGACTACTACAATGCGTCAATTTTGACAAGATTTTTGACCACCTTATAGGTCGAACTGGGTCAAGTGGTAAACATGAAAGTTGTAGCTTTTTCTCTTATCTTTCCAATGGTCAAGAGTCACTTCATTTGGAGCACTGTAGAGAGAGTTATGGTTGAAATACCAAAACATATGCAGTGTAAGTCTGCACTTTGAAATTACTCTCCTTATTTCATTAAAATTCTTCTTTCATCAAATACCTACAAAAGCACAAATAAATCAATAATAACCTATCTTAATCGCATTAATACCAAATTAAGCATAAAATTAACTAAGATTAGATTGACTCACCTAAATTAACTAACCTAAAATAATTAAATAAAATCTACTAATTTTTATGTATTACTACAAGAACTAAGCTAAATTACTATCAAAATTAAGCCCAAATAACTCTATATCATAAAGTTATCACAACCCCAAACTTAATATTTTGCTAGTCTTCGTGTAAAACATAGAAAAGAACTAACTTACGAAAATCAAATTCAGATGGCGAAAACAACATAAATATAGTTACTACTACTGCTATTACTACTAGAGATAAAGTGCACCAACTCAATGATTCCCTTTAATTTCCTCAAAAGTATGTATAACTATCATTAACCTAAGGACAAATATAAGCATCATTTAAATTCAAATTTCAATTCCAATGCAATCACATTCTCGAATGGATTTTCGTGTGTGTGTGAAATCTTTTACCAAGAATATCATGATATCCGGATGAGTTTATGCCAACACAAAATTCAAATTAGTACTAAATTCCATAAGTTTACTTTTCATCTCACTTTCCACTAATGTAGACTAATACAAAGCTAGGGATCAATAAAACTTTATAAAGCTTGTAATGTATGGCTAAGGTCAAGGTATGATAAAGGATATTAATGTGGCTCAAATCACCCTAA
Source organism: Theobroma cacao (assembly GCF_000208745.1). Lineage (NCBI taxonomy): Eukaryota > Viridiplantae > Streptophyta > Magnoliopsida > Malvales > Malvaceae > Theobroma > Theobroma cacao. The sequence continues at coordinate 12,052,422 of NC_030858.1, read as the reverse complement.
GCACATAATTATTTTAGGTCATATATATAGAACTTTATTTTCCTTTTCTAAGTACACCTTTTCTCCCACATTTGAACTTTTCTTTTTTTGTTCTTTTTTTTTTCACAATTTCGTAATTTTACACCCCCAAACTTATTTTCTTTGTATTGTAGGTAGTAGGGTGACTTTTAATATTTTAAATTTTTTTTTTCACATCAACATCACCTTTCCACCTTTTACAACATTTAGCTCAATCTATATTTCCTGAAACAATATACATGTTTAGGAGTGAGGGTTCCAAAATTGGGAATTTTATTTTAAGGCTAGGCTCATTGTTATGTAGATTGGACAAAAATTTAACAAGGTTGGCTTTTAGGTTGAAACGGTCCAAAGATGGCCTAAATCATCTCCTTAACTAACTATTGCCTAGGATTTCACCTTGAGAGGAAATCAAGCAAATTCTAGAATTCATGACATAATCTAAAATTCACATCAATATAAACTTTCTTTAGATATTCATAATAATTCAAAGTAAAAAATATAGTGCTCAAAATTGTGAAAATTACATCCTAACAATGATACTTAACAAAAGGCTTTAGCATGAATCCGAACAAAAATCTTATTCATCGAAAGCTAAGAATTCAAAACAACTAGTTATCATCATTGGATAGAGAAATCATCGAAAAAAATTGGCATAACTTATCTCTAAATTCCTAAAATTCTAACAAATAATAAATTCATTTACCACCTAATCCTAAATTATTTATAAATCTAAACAAACATGCAAATAAAATTAAATCTAAAACTTCTACAGAATATTCACCACCAGAAAAATAAATTCACCCTCCCAAACTTAAACTAAACTTTGTCCTAAATGTTAGAAAAAATAAAGAAATGGTAAAGAATACTCCTCTGATGGTTGGATGAATCTGGTGAAGCTCTATTCCTCATCTTCCTTATTGTCATCTTCCTCATTCTCACTTCTAGGAGGAATGTTTTTTTTTTGTTGACTACAAAAAAAAAATAAAGATTAAAAAATAAAAATAACTAAAAACAAAAAAGGGGGGTTTTATTGGGTAATGGACTACCATTTGTTGGCAACCCATAATAAGAGGGGGGGGAAGAGGTTATGGGGAGTGGGGAGTGGGCTGCCTATTCATGGTAGCCCATAATAAGAGGGTTGCGGCCTATGTTGAAGAATTGTGTCTTGGCCAGTTCGTGAGGCCGTTGCCTACCCTTCTCTTAAACAATTTTTTTTTTGAAAATTTTTTTTAAAAAAAAGGGTTGTACGTGTACTTGCAAAATAAAAATAACATGTTAATAATTTAATAATGGAATAAAAAATACTTAAAAGAAAATAAAAAAAAGTTAGAATGCTTGGGTTGCCTCCTAAGAAGCGCTTCTTTATAGTCACTAGCTTGACTATAGCATCCATTTCTGCACTACTTTATATGGCTCGAGACTTTCTTTATTGACCTTGACTGCTTCGATAAAGCCACTATAAATCTTGATAACATCATAAGGATGAATTTTTACCACCTTGAAGGTATTCCCCCAATATCGTTTAAGATTCCATGGCAAAAGATAGAGTTGTGTATGTCAGTTAAAATCCTACTACGCAAGTATACGTATCAAATAGATAGTATATTAGCAAGCAGGGTATCGATCACATAGGGAATTAATCTTATCCAAATAATCAAAATTAAATAATTAATTAAAACCAATAAGAAAAATCAAAATAATAACTTGAGAAAATATCAAATCAAACAAGCCTAGGATCACAATATCCCTCACACTTCATCTAAGTCTTACCTCTCTTACTTAACTTATTTCAATGGGTTGAATTGTTAACCTAGAGTCCTAAATTATTTATAAGGGTCTCCCGACTCAACCTATAAAAATATCCATTTTAACCAAAACACTATATCCCTATGTGATTTGAAATTGAAATAGACTCATTAAGTTCAGGCTCTAATCTGGCTACATACAGCCTATAGGTATATCCCTATCCTATACGAAAATCAATTAATTTGATCATATGCTATCCCAATTTTAGTCTACTCTAAACTCCCTTTCCCAAGTTTGTTTAGGTTCCTAAATCAATTTAATTGGTGATCAGGCAATTAAAAGCATTAAGAACAAATTGGAATAAACAATTCAAATCCCATTAAAAATAAGTAAGAAAGAGATTAAAAATCTAGACTACATGTGAGTTCAATTGCAATCCTAGAAAAAGAAATTTAGCTACTCATAATTGTAAAATAAAATAACATTGTATAAAATTCAACCATTGAAAGTATCAAGAAAGATAAAAGTTAAGGAAGAAAACAAAACAATATTCTCCGCCTTGATCTTCAAGTTTCAGCCTCAACTTCTAGTTTCTTGAATCTCCCAAAGGTTGTCTACCTAATGTTGTAAAAGCATATCCTATTTATACTAATAGATTAAACCTAAAGTTCCTTAAGCTGACCTCGGGTTTATTTGGGCTTAAGAATGTAATAAAAGGCCTAAAAATCAATCATCAGTCTTTACAAATTTTCATTCCAGGCACAGTACGTCTAGCCTTTTTCCGACGCAATTTTCACTATCTTCAAGGCAGAAATGGGTAAAGTGATCTTCATAAAAGTTGTAGCTCTGTCTCTTAGCTTTCTAATGGTTTAAGAATGGCATCATTTAAAGTTCTGTAACTCGAGATATGTCCAAAATACTGAAACATACGCAAGTAGATTCTGGGTCTTTCAACAGCTTACTTTCCAAAATTAAGCCCAATCACTTTTAATCCTAAAAAAATATAAAAACCAATAAATAATAACTAAAATAAAAGGAATAACATAAAATTAAAATAACTCACTAAAAAGTACCTAATCATAAAAACATCTAAAAAATAATTAAATTATAATTGAAAATTGAGGACTTAGTTAATATTTAATAACAAAATTAGAGTAAAATAATTCTATAAAATAAAATTATCACACCCCCAAACTTAAGATTTTGCTAGTCCTCGAGCAAAAGAAAATCACAAAAAGAAAACTAAAACATTAACAAAAATTCTTAAACGAGAGATAGAAATACCAAATCATGATTTCCCAATTTTTCCTCAAAAATTAACTCCAATTCCAACTTAAGGTAGCATACAGCTAATCTTTAAATTCATGCATCAATTCAAGTGAAACTTAATTCTCGAATGGACTTCCCGTGTGTGTGTGAATACCCTCTTACAAAGAATATCATGCAATTCAAATTAATTATGCCAAATCTAAGCATAGATTAGTACTAAGATCCCATAAGTTTGCTTTCCATCTCTCTCTCCACTAATGTAGATTAACACTTATGCAAGGATCAATAGGTCTTTATCAAGCTTGTAATGTAAGGCTAAGGTCAAGGTATGATCAATGATATATTTAGGCTCAAATTCACCTTAAGCACTTAATCAATCTAGATCATATAAAGAGCTCAAAATTATTTTTTTTGTATATCACCCCCAAACTTGAAGTAAAATTTCCTTTGTACAACACACTTTATTCCTTTTCTTTTCTCTCTTTTTTTTTTTTTTGCACTTTCTCCCTCACTTTATTCTTAAGCTCAAATCATTCTTTAGAAAGATTAAAATACTTAGAGAGTGAAAGGTTCAAATTGCCTGGAATTAAATAAATAGGCCAATGCTAATATAATTGTGTAATTACAAAGAAAAGGTAAATTAGGCTCAAAAAGGGTGACTAAGGATAAATATAACAAGGTAGGCTCAAAAAGGCTCAAACGATCCAAAGATGGCCTAAATCACTTCCTATCCTAAGTGTTATCTAAGATTTCACCTCGAGAGAGAATCAAACAAATTCTAGAATTCTTGACTTCACTATACTTTTTCATCAACATAAAATTTCTCTGAATCACACAAAAATTCTAAATAAAAGAGTACAGTGCTCAAATTATTGGAAATCACATTCTAAAATAAAGCTAACACAAGAATATCACATAAAATTAAATCCTAACTATATGCTTCCCAAAAGCAAAGAATCAAAAAATAATTCAAATATCATCTTAGGATTGGGACAATCAAGAATAAGATATAACTATCTCACATTTTTTTATTTTTTTTTAACACAACAAAACATGCAAATCACAAATTCTAAACTACTCCCCCAAACTTAGAATGAACATTGTCCTCAATGTGATAAAAGAAATTACCAAACAAGGGACAAGAATACTCCCCTCACTCCGACTCGGTAGTCTACAAGTCCACCGCATCAACACTACCAAAATCGTCTTCAGAGTCAGAATCCGTAGGTAATGAAGGAAAAGTAGACATATCCATCCCAACGTGTGTAGCATAGGCTCGCATCATCTGTTCAATTGCCCGATTCTGCCTTTCCTAACGATCTAAACAACGATCGATGCGGTCCATCCATTTAGCAACACTACGTGTGGGCGTTGCCTGTGGAGGTGGGATAGCAGCTTGGGAAGAACTACCAGCAACTTGTGTAGATTCCTCTAATCTCTGAAGAATGCCCATGGTGATAGGAAGTTTTGGTTGTTGAAGTTCTTCTTTATCACTCCATTACACACCAGCTCCCGCACATAAGGCAGTGATGAGGGAAAGAAAACCTATACCATCTTGTTTAGTGCGACCCGTATGTAGGATGGCATGGGAGATAACCTTACCAACATCAATGGATTTATGTGTGACAATGGCATAAATAAGCACTGCACGATCCTTCGTGACATCACTGATATGAGTGGAAGGGAGTAACCGTGCCGCTACAAAATGTAACCAAACTTTCAACTCTTTTTTCATGACACTCCGTTTGAATGAAACTAGCTCACCATGTGATGTCTTCCATTGAGCTCATTCAATGCACAATGTTGATATAATCTCATTGCAATCCTGATGATCGCCCAAATACTACATATATTCATCATTTTCAATATTTGGAGTTTTTAAAAGTTCGTTGATAGCTTGGCTATGAAAAGGAACATGTTTACCACGAACAAATGCCACACCATCAACATGCTCAACCACATTCGCATAAAACTCTCGTACTACAGGAACCACTGCTACATCATGTTGGTGACAAAATTGACGCCAATATCTGTCACGAATCATGTCATTAATCTCCTTGTAAGGCAGAATGGGGATCTCTATTCCTCGTTCGGGAATGGGCACTTTGTTGATCAAGGATGTATGATAGCGCGCAGAGGCTTCGGCAGATATAAACTTCGATCTATCAAAAGATCCACTGGAACTTGGCTTGGATCGTTTTGGTGCCATTCCTGCAAAAGAAAGTTAATTATCAAAACAAATTCAGAGGAAAAATATGCAAGTAGTATTGTATCAACAAGCATGAAAATATGAAGATTTATAAGCATGAGCTTAATTAGTGCCTGTCCAATGTAACAAATCAAATTCAAGATTTCCATTGACAATCTTACTTCTTGAGATGCAGACTAAAGTTCCTTTAGCTCACAACATTAAGATAGCCTTCTCATAATCATAGTTTTCATAATGCCACAATTCACAAAAGAAATCCAAAAATTATATCTATAACAATGTACTCATCCAACATTATAAATATGGCATATGTTGCTCCACAAGTCCAAAATTTAATTCTACTGGCTCAACCAAGCAAAAGAATGTAAACCAACCCATCATATACTTTCAACAATTAAACATTTATCAAATAATTTTGCAGCAACCAAAAATCTAGTCATTTATTATATGGGTATCACAAAAATGGCAGCAAACGTCAAAATTGTCTTCAATTTAAATGTTAATCAGGAAGAAGTGTGAGAAACCCATTATCCAACATGCACAATAGACTCATTCAAGAAGCAAAAATTATATGATTTACAACTAATCATCAACATCATCTTCTCTCAATATAAAAAAACAATGGAAAAATAAATTTTTGCAGGAGAGAAGGAGGAATGGTTACCTTAAGAGTGTAACAAGTGCAGGAAAAAAAAATCTAAGTAGAAATTAATTGCAGAATATTGGAGTGAAAGGGAAAAAGAGAGAAGCAAGAGAGTTGCACTAAAAGAATGGGGGAGTGTGTGTGTTTGGCGGCTGGAGAGAAGGAAAGTGAAAGAAGAAGAAGAGAACAAAAAATAAAATGAGTTTTAAAGGGTTGGGGCTGGGCCCCGACCCAACGCCGCGGCGCTCAACTCTTCTGTATTTTAGTCTTTTGTTCAGCACCGCGGCCCTTAAAGTGAAGGCCGTGGCTCTGAAACATTCTGTTTCAGCCCATTCTCTCTTGCTTTATCCAGCACCGAGGCACTGAAACTTTCTGTTTCAGCGCACATATTGGCACCTTTCAGGGTCACAGCTCTCAAATTGAGGGCCGCACCTTTCTCCAATGACCTACGAAAAGAAAAAAAAATAGATTAAAATAAATAAATAAAATAATAATAATAAATAATAAAATAAATAAAATAAAAGATAATAAAAAAATGAAAAAAATAAAAACGAGTAAGGTTAAGAAGCTTGGGTTGCCTCCCAAGAAGCGCTTCATTTATAGTCTTTGGCTGGACTGTCTTGGACTTTAGGCCGTATCAAGCAAGTGAATTGAGGACTTTTGACGATTAATTTCGCCTCCCCAATAATGCTTTAATCTTTGTCCATTGACTTTAAATTTTCGACCATCTGTCCCTCTAACATCGATCGCTCCATGTGGGAATACCTCATTGACAATAAAAGGACCAGACCACCTTGATTTGAGTTTTCTCAAAAATAATTTCAAGCGAGAATTAAAGAGCAACACTGTTTGTCCTGGCTCAAAGCTTCTTGCCAGTATCTTCTTATCATGCCATTGCTTCGTTTTCTCTTTGTAGAGTTTGGCATTATCATAAGCTTGAAGGCGAAATTCATCAAGTTCATTTAATTGCAACAACCTTTGCTCACCTGCTGTTTGTAGATCAATATTTAATTTCTTCACAGCCCAATAAGCATTGTGTTCAAGTTCCACCGGTAAGTGACAAGCTTTTCCAAAGACCAACTTATATGGAGACATACCAATCGGGGTATTGTAAGCAGTCTTATATGCCCACAGTGCATCATCCAATCTCTTTGACCAATCTTTTCTTGTGGGACACACGATTTTCTCCAAAATCCTCTTGATTTCGCGATTCGATACTTCCGCTTGGCCACTAGTTTGAGGATGGTACGTAGTGGCGACCTTGTGTTTAACTCCATATTTTGTCAGAAGGGCATCCAAATATTTGTTGCAAAAATGACTTCCCTCATCACTAATGATTACCCTTGGAGTGCCGAATCGAGTGAAAATATTCTTCTTGATGAAATTCATGACCACCTTCGAATCATTATGAGGAAAGGCTACTGCTTCAACCCACTTGGAGACATAATCCACAGCTAGCAAAATGTATTTGTTGTTATATGAGGATATGAATAGACCCATGAAGTCAATACCCCATACATCAAAAATTTCTATCTCCATGATGTTGTTGAGAGGCATCTCATGTCACCTTGAGATATTTCCCACCCTTTGGCACCTATCACAATGCAAGACAAAATTATAAGCATCTTTAAATAATGTAGGCTAATACAAACTTGACTGGAGGACTTTAGCAGCAGTCCTAGTTCCTCCAAAGTGTCCTCCATAATCTGAAGAATGGCAATGGTGAAGCACACTTTGAATCTCTTCCTCCGAGACACATTTTCTGAACATCTGGTCTTTACACTATTTGAACAAGTAAGGCTCATCCGAAAAATAAAATTTAACATCATGCAAAAATTTCTTTTTTTGATGAAAATTTAAATCAGGGGGAATAATATTGCTTACCAAATAGTTTACAAAATCAGCTTACCAAGGAAGTGATTTCTTACCAACTTGAAGGATTTGTTCATCAAGAAACGTCTCTTTGATTAAGGTCAAATCCTTACCTTGAGCTTCAATTTCTAATCTTGAGAGGTGGTCTGCAACTTGATTTTCTATTCCTTTTCTATCACGAATCTCAAGATCAAATTCTTGAAGTAAGAGGATCCACCTTATCAATCTTGGCTTAGTATCCTTCTTGGTAATCAAATACTTGATAGTTGAGTGATCAGTGTACACTATCACCTTTGTCCCCACGAGATAGGAGTTAAATTTGTCAAAAGCAAAAACCACAGCCAAGAGCTCCTTTTTTGTCGTGGTATAATTTTTCTGAGCCTCATTCAAAGTCTTGCTAGCATAATAGATGGAATGGAAGATTTTATCCTTCCCTTGTCCCAAAACAGCTCCCACCACATAACCACTCGCATCACACATTAGCTCAAAAGGAAAAATCTAATCGGGACTAATTATGATAGGTGTAGATATTAATCTTTTCTTCAATTCATCAAAAGCAACAAGACATTCATTATCAAAATTAAATGGCACATCTTTCTCCAATATATTGCAAAGTGGTTTAGAAATTTTTTAAAAGTCCTTAATAAATCTTCTATAAAAACCAACATGACCAAGAAAGCTTCTAATACCTTTGACATTTATTGGAGGTGGTAATTTCTCAATTGCTTCAATATTTGCTTTATCTACCTCAATGCCATTACTAGAGATCTTGTGCCTAAGAACAATACCTCTCGCACCATGAAGTGACATTTCTCCTAATTGAGCACCAAATTTATCTCTTCGCACCTCTTGAGTACCCTAGCAAGATTTAAAAGACAATCATCAAAATTATTTCCACAGACTGAGAAATCATCCATAAATACCTCCAAGCATTTTTCCACCATGTTTGTGAATATGGCCATCATGCATCGTTGAAAGGTGGCAGGTGCATTACATAATCCAAATGGCATTCTTCTAAAAGCAAAAATGCCATAAGGACATGTAAATGTAGTCTTTTCCTGATCTTCAGGAGCAATAGCAATTTGGTTATAGCCAGAATAACCATCTAGAAAACAATAATATTCCTTACTAGCCAAGCGATCTAACATTTCATTAATGAATGGAAGAGGGTAGTGATCTTTCCTTGTAGCTTTGTTGAGCTTGCGGTAGTCCATGCACACTCTTCATCCAGTCACCGTTCTTGTTAGAATGAGCTCATTATTGTCATTGGCCACCACAGTCATTCCTCTTTTCTTAGGAACACATTGAACTGGACTTACCCATGAGCTATCAGAGATAGGGTAGATTATTCCAGCATCCAACCACTTGATGATTTCCTTCTTGACCACTTCCTTCATGATAGGATTCAATCTTCTTTGTTGTTCAATTGTGGCTTTGTGATCTTCCTCAAGAAGAATTTTATGCATGCAAATAGAAGGGCTAATTCCCTTAATATCAGCTATGGTCCACCCTATTGCTTTCTTGAATGCTCTAAGTGTTCTCAATAATTTCTCCTCTTGCAAACTAGTAAGAGCATCAGAAATAATAACCGGAAGAGTGGAAGATTTTCCAATATAAGCATACCTCAAGTGTGCTGGTAGAGGTTTGAGTTCCAAAATAGGTGGCTTCTCAGTAGAAGGCTTAGAAGCTGGCACCAAAGAAGCTGAAATATCTAAAGACTCAAATTGATGATTAGTTCTAAATTTGGAGTGAGCATTCAACAAATTTGAATATTCAAGAAACTCATCATCATCCCTATCAAAGTTAGCAAATAAACATGCTTCAAGAGGATCATTGGGATTTTCTTCTAAGAAAACATCATGTGTCAAATTGTTCACTACACTCATAGAAAAACAGTCTTCAGATGTGACAGGCAATTTTAAAGCTTTGAAAATATTAAATGTTACCTGTTGGTCTTGAACTCTCAAAGTAAGCTCACCTTTTTCAACATCAATTAAAGCTCTAGCAGTTGCTAAGAATGACCTCCCAAGAATGATTGGAATTTGCCTATCTTCTTCCATGTCAAGAATTATAAAATCAACTGGAAAAATAAATTTATCTACCTTGACAAGAACATCTTCAATAATTTCCCTTGGGCACACATAAGAACGATCAGCCAATTGCAAAGTTACAGAAGTGGGTTTACATTCCCCCAAACAAAGTTTCTCAAAAATTGACCAAGGCATTAAATTGATACTTGCACCTAAATCACTCAAAGCTTTTGTAAAAAATAAATTACCAATAGTGCAAGGGATTGTGAAACTACCTAGATCTTTGAGTTTTGGTGCTAGCTTGTCTTGGAGAATTGCACTACACTCTTCTGTAAGGGAGACAGTTTCAAACTCACCTAGCTAACTCTTTTTGGAGAGGATGTCCTTCAAGAACTTGACATAACTAGGTATTTGTTCTAGAGCTTCAGCAAAAGGAATATTTATGTGTAATTTCTTGAAGACATCGATGAACTTCTGAAATTGCTTCTCAAGCTTTTGCTTTTGGAGCCTTTGGGGAAAAGGTGGTGGAGGATGAATGACTTGAGAAACTCCTTGATTTTCAGCCTTGACCTTCTCTTTTTATTGAACTTCACTTTCTTTCTCACAAATTCTTCATTATCAACATGTTCATTCTTAGTTTCAACTACTTTTTCATTCACCCCTTCAATCTCTTTTTCATTCCTTAAGGTGATTGCTTGGCATTGTTCCTTACCTTTAGGATTGATTTGTGTGTCATTAGGTAAGGAACCTTGAGGTCTACTATTGACAGAGTTTGCAAGTTGTCCCACTTGGGTTTCAAGATTTCTTAATGATGCTCTAAAGCTTTGAATTATCGCATCATTCTTAGATATATACTGTAAAAAAAGTTCTTCCACTTGGGGATTCTTTTCAGGAACTGGTGGTTTAACTTGCTGTTGAAATCCCAGAGGCATGTTAGGTTTTGGATTGGAAGGCCCTGCATTATTATTCCATGAAAAATTGGGATGGTTTCTCCAACCAGGATTATAAGTATTGGAATATGGGTTGTTCTACTGTCTGTTAAAGTTCCCCACAAACTGGACTGATTCAGAATTGTATGGACATTGATCATTTGAATGGCCATCCCCACACATCTCACAAATTGAATTTTGAACTGCATGAACTCCCAATGTGTCAATCTTTTTGGACAGTGCAGCCACTTGCGTAGCTAAGTTGCTCATTGCATCAATTTCATAGGCTCCAACAGCTTTTCTCGAACCCGACCTTTCTGAAGACCATTGATAATTATTTGAAGCCATCTCTTCAATAAATTATATGCATTTGCAGCATTCTTACTCATCAATGCCCCATCAGCAGCAGCATCAATTGTGGTTTTAATTGACCCAATCAGCCCATTGTAGAATGTTTGAACTTGCAACCAATTAGGAAGCCCGTGATGTGGGCATCTTCGCAGTAGTTCTTTAAACCTCTCCCAAGCTTCATACAAGGACTCACCATCAAATTGTGTGAATGAGGTGATATCGTTCCTCAACTTTGCAGTCTTTGCAGGCGAAAAGAATTTTGCGAGAAACTTTGGAGCCAACTCCTCCCATGTAGTGATAGACCCATTAGGCAGTGAATTAAGCCAACTTTTTGCTTTGTCCCTCAAAGAGAATGGAAACAGTCTCAATCTAATAGCATCATCAGTTACTCCATTGTATTTAAAAGTATCGCAAATCTCCAGGAAATTTACTAAATGAGCATTAGGATCATCACTGGGTAACCCACCAAACTGAACTGAAGACTAAATCATCTGAATATAGGCTGGTTTGATTTCAAAATTATTCACATTGATGGAAAGTCTCTTAATGCTTTGGTGCAAACCTTGCAATAGAGGAACTGCATAATCTCGCTATGCTCTATTTGCTTCGGGAACCACATTAATGGCATTGTTACCATTATTAATGTTATCCTCAGCCATTGTCTGATTTGAAGCTGTAACTTGTAAATTCTCCCTTCGATGTGTTCTGAAAGTTCTTTCTATCTCAGGATCAAAGGGAACAAGATTCAAGTTGTTTCTTCTTTGCATACAATAACCAAAGATATCTGCAAGAAAACAAAATCTAAAATTAAAACAAGAAAAATAAAATTTGAAGTAAGACTAAATTGCTTGGCATTAGTATTAGTAATAAATCTAGGAAAAAATTCCCCAGCAACGGCGCCGAAAACTTGTCAGTTAAAATCCTACTACGCAAGTATACGTATCGAATAGATAGTATATTAGCAAGCAAGGTATCGATCCTACAGGGAATTAATCTAAAACTTTACTAAGTACTAAAATTAGAACAATTTAATCTTATCCAAATAATCAAAATTAAATAATTAATTAAAACCAATAAGAAAAATCAAAATAATAACTTGAGAAAATATCAAATCAAACAAGCCTAGGATCACAATATCCTTCACAGTTCATCTAAGTCTTACCTCTCTTACTTAACTTATTTCAATGGGTTGAATTGCTAACCTAGAGTCCTAAATTATTTATAAGGGTCTCCTGACTCAACCTATAAAAATATATATTTTAACCAAAACACTATATCCCTATGTGATTTGAAATTAAAACAGACTCATTAAGTTCAGGCTCTAATCTGGCTACATACGGCCTATAGGTATATCCCTATCCTATACGCAAATCAATTAATTTGATCATATGCTATCCCAATTTTAGTCTACTCTAAACTCCCTTTTTCAAGTTTGTTTAGGTTCTTAAATCAATTTAATTGGTGATCAAGCAATTAAAAGTGTCACGATCCGGAACTCCCCATCGAGCCCGTGACAACCGCCGCGAAGCCTCGACAAACATTCTTCACCCCGAATGTCGATCGAAACCTCGCAAGGCTCTCGTATCAGCTTTCGCACTTCCCCGATGAGCAATAGTTATCAAATAATCAAAATACGAAGAATTACAAATCATTTCCAAATCATAACATAACATATTCTCTTTTTTTTCCTCACAGGGGCATTTTCGTTATTTTTTTTTCGAAAATCTCAAAACTTGCTAAAAATGCAGTAGGTAAGCAGAAAATATATATTTAATGATTTAAAAATAAATTAAGTATTTAAAACGTTCATTTGAAGTGAAAATTTGACCATTTGAATATAATAAAAATATTCAATAAAATAAACTATTTTCTTGTAAAATAATTTTCATAAAACTACCGGTACATAATTCTTATAGCGTAAAAGATAATTATATTCATATATACTATAAAAAAAATAACCAAAGTATAAAATTTCTTTTACAGTGACACGTGGGCCCACATCTATCCAAAATGCATCGGAAGCTAGAAACCTACAGCTTTTATAGATTCTAGTCCAAATGAAGGTCCTTGTCAAAGTCAGCTAACTATGGAATTCCCCGAGCCTGAAATGTGAGGAAATGAGGGTGGTGAGATTATAAAATCCCAGTGAGTAAACAAATACCATCTAAACTATCTAAAGTCGAGTAAATGGAGACAATTAAAATAAATCATTATACTGTAATTTCATTACCTTTCAACTCATTTCAACCAAATAAAATCAATCCATAAAATCAACTTGGCTTATGAATTTCTTAAAACTTTAGCTCGTGCCAAAACTCATACTCGGTGATACCTTGCTCAGGGCATCCAACCGAGTCCGCCAAGGTTGTTAAAATTCACATTTCACATAAATCATATTTTTAGTTTGAGAAAAATACAGCCGTTCCTTGGCGTTGGCTGAGTTCCTCTTCACGTGGTGGTTTGGCGTGAAGTGAACCCTAAGCTTTACCCCAGGAGATACCCTACGCGCCTCTCCGTTTGAGGTAACAATATAATGGAGTTTACCGTGCCCCTCTAATAGGCTGGTCCATGGAACCCCCTTTGCAGTAAATAATTAATATATAACCCACCAATCAATAAAATTCATTCTAGCATGACATGACAATTTTTCGCAACCTAGCCTCTCAAGGCTGAATACACAGTATAAATAATTCTAACACCAAAATCAGTTTAGCCATTGATGCTCATTTATTGTCATAAGCCATTCAATTCAAAACCATATATTTGCAACACAAGCAGGCAGTCTCCAATTACTCTATTTTCAAAATCAGTATTCGATTTTCCAGAAAATTTATAAAATCACAATTTCTCTTAAAACATAGCAATTTACCATTTAAACCCATTTTCCATAAAACCACATAGTTGTATAAAACTACTCTAGATAATTAAGACGATAATAAGTTCACTCACAGTTCTAGGAGTCGATGTACTCCTAATCCCAATCTCCAAGCACAATTTCTGTACTTTTACCAGTGTACTTTACTCACCACCTATCCACAATGTACAATACATAATTCACCACATCAATGCTTGACCATTATAAAATCAATTCAGGCTCGGTATATATGCATGTTATGATATACAACTTATCCGACTACCGCTTAAATGCGGTGTTGACCTAATTCGGCCTATTATCTCCAATTTAACTCCAAATCAATTCTTCTCACTTTCTACACTCCAATTATAACTAAATTACCTCAATGACTGTGAATGAAATTCAATTTATCAGTCTCGATAGCAAATTACGAAAATACCCCTAGTGGGTAAAAAT
>NC_030858.1:12032609-12034842 GCF_000208745.1 Theobroma cacao | reverse complement strand
CTAACTCTTGTCATTTTACTGTATCAAAACAGATATTACAAATTCTCGTAATAATATTCTATATAAACTGATTTTCTATGCCAGTCTCGTAATTCTTCCTTCACACTTTCATTACTTGGTATCTCATCTCAATATAGTCATCTCAAGAATCTTTCAATTTTTTTCTTTTAATTATATGCCCATATACAAGGCAATAAAGAAGTTTTTCAATTCATTTGCGTAAACATTCTCCAGAATATTTAAGACTCCCTGATAACAAAACACAATGACTGACAACCAAAATTCAATTTGTAAGCTCATTATCGTGTCACTCCCATCTTACTCATGCATCATAGGCGTGAGGTATTCGGAGCATTACAATGTTGAGCAGTCAATGTTGAAGTACTGTAGCTATTAGAAATTTTCTCATCAAAGCTATTTGTCTGCATTCAAAGTCACCACATCAATCATTCTCAACCAGTCGTTTCCCTTTTAGATATATATCATGAGTTCCATAAGTATAGGTACCTTCTATTTTCTTGTCATACACACTAGCCAAGTTAATACTTTCATCTCATGTCATCTTTTGACGTTTATCAACATTCATAAAATTCCACCTTAAAACATCCTTTCCATACAGTGTAATAAATTCATGATAAATATACCACTCCACACATAAGTTGCTTACTATCTATAACTTTCCTCAAATTTATTGTCATCCCTATCCCATTTATCTTCTTTGTCTTATACTCCAATAATCTTATTGACTTTCGGTATAATTAACTACGAAAATAGCTCAGCTTCCTCTTTACTTTATTCTCTCAATCCTTACTGAATCAAAATTTTATATTCCCCATATTCCATAATTTAACTTCATTGGGTTATATTTATGTCCAACTATTACCTCATAGTGTCATAACATCACTGAATAATTCCCTTCATGCTTAAATTACAATCATTAATGTAATCACATTATCCATTCCGAATGTCATTTATAACCTTATTGCTTTCTTTTATAACCTTCCTCAATAATTATATTACCAATTTATCCCTATCATACTAAAGATTCCCATATACCTTCAGTTACTTAAACAGCCATTTTATAATATATTCTAGTCCTATACTTTAAAAGCCAAACTATTTTTAATTCTTTGTACAGATCATTATTATCTCTTTTACACAACATCTACTTAGAGATAAGGTAGTCTAAAATCCTACGAAAGTATTACATGTCCTTGGGATCATCATCTTAATCTAATCTTATCGAAAGATTTTACTCCGAGTCCTCCTAAAGATCCTCTTCCGGGTTTTCCTCCTCTTGAGATTTTTTTTTCCTTTGCTCCTCAATCCAGGCTTGTTGTATTCTCCTATATTCTTCATCACTCACCGGTGCAGCATTTCTTCCACAACCGAGAGGAAAATGTTGTACACTTGACACTTTTCTAAGGGGTTTACTCGCCACTGTTACTTTCTCCTTATCATTTTCTGGTTGTCTCCTTACATTTCTCCCACAGCTTGGTGGAAAGTGTCAGACTACTGTCACGCTCTTCCTATAACGAATACCTCCTTCGGCTATCCTTAATTTCCCCCTTTCTTTAACATGTTCCTTAGATTCTCTCAAAAGGGAACCTTTCATGTTGACATTAATATTATCATTATCTGCACTTTTTGGACTACTCGATTTGGACTGCCATCAGCTCCTAACAGTAGAATCTAGCAATCCCTCGCTATCACTATGAGAGGTATCGAGACTACCACTTCTTCTAGACATGGTGTGTATGTCACCAATGCACCTCAAAACCTATATGCAATCAAATAGTAATTGTTTAATTATTTATGCATCTCAAAAGTAGGTAGATTTCTATATGTAGATGCATACATTCTATTCAATCTAACATAACTTAACTTATCTTAACTTAACTGGACTTGGGGTCACACAGTGTCAGTGTAGATTCCTTAAAACAAATTTAAAACCAAAGGCTTTAAAATCCAAAGCTTAAAATCAAAATATCTGATCTTTAAACCATGCTCTGATACCAATCTAAATTGTCACGATCCGGAACTCCCCATCGAGCCAGTGACAACCGCCGCGAAGCCTCGACAAACATTCTTCATCCAGAATGTCGATCGAAACCTCGCAAGTCTCTCATATCAGCTTTCGCACTTCCCCGATGAGCAATAGTTATCAAATAATCAAAATACGAAGGATTACAAATCATTTCCAAATCATAACATAACATATTCTTTTTTTTTT
>NC_030858.1:11980872-12030736 GCF_000208745.1 Theobroma cacao | reverse complement strand
AAATTTTAAAATTTTAATCCTTTTTATCTCCACCACACAATTAGTCAACGGTCAAAATGAGGATAAAGGAAGACCATGTGCTGAAAAAATGTCCTGGTGGTGGAAAATTACAATTTTGCCCCTGGGGTGGCAAAATTACCATTTTACCCTTTTACTCGAAATTATACCGAAATTAAAATTTTTCACTTTTAAACCTCAAATCTTACTCCAATAAGTCAAATTATACTCCAATAAGTCAAATGGGGCCAAAAAAATCTTTTCTAAAATTCTCATTTTATCCCCAGGTGGCAAATGACCATTTTGCCCCTAGATAGCGAAAATTCCAGTTTGACTCCAAATTGATGCTCGAACTCGGAATCACCATATTAAACCATTCTGGGACTTTTAAATTCTTAATTTCATCGTAAAGTCTCTATTTGATCTAGTTCGAGGCTTAAATCAATTTTATTGTACCTCTAGGTACAATACCGACTTTTGTAAATTTTTCGGGACTCTCCTAGCATGCAAACATGCTATCCATCACATGTACGTCATGATAAATATTTTTATAGAGTCGGGCTTGTCATCTTCTCCCCCACTTGGATCAACCATATGATCCTTCTTCTTGATTAACTTCGACATCAGGCTAAATATTAATATTTTCATATTATTTCATTAATAAAATATTATTTTATTCTAAAACTTTTATCTCGTCTCCTTGGTACCCAAAATACCTTATTATGCCTCACTTGACTTCCGAATTGCCTTTTATCTCACAAATTCTCCTCCGATAAAATTATTATTATTTTATTATTATTTTCTTACCTGCGAAATATTTTATCCTAAACTAGTCTTTTCGTCTTTTATCACTTCTAAACATTTTAATTGATCTCAATTTACATTCAATCAACTTTATTTATCACCATATCAAAGTATGGGGTATTTCAAAAAGCATTAAGAACAAATTGGAATAAACAATTCAAATCCCATTAAAAATAAGTAAGAAAAAGATAAAAAAATTTAGACTACATGTGAGTTCAATTACAATCCTAGAAAAAGAAATTTAGCTACTCATAATTATAAAATAAAATAACATTGTATAAAATTCAACCATTGAAAGTATCAAGAAAGATAAAAGTTAAGGAAGAAAACAAAACAATATTCTCCGCCTTGATCTTCAAGTTTCAGCCTCAACTTCTAGTTCCTTGAATCTCCCAAAGGTTGTCTACCTAATGTTGTCAAAACATATCCTATTTATACTAATAGATTAAACCTAAAGTTCCTTAAGCTGACCTAGGGTTTATTTGGGCTTAAGAATGTAATAAAAAGCCTAAAAATCAATTATCAGTCTTTACAAATTTTCATTCCCGGCACAGTATGTTCAGCCATTTCCGACGCAATTTTCTCTATCTTCAAGGTAGAACTGGGCAAAGTAATCTTCATGAAAGTTGTAGCTCTGTCTCTTCGCTTTCCAATAGTCTAAGAATCGTATCATTTAAAGTTCTGTAACTCGAGATATGTCCAAAATACTGAAACATACGCAAGTAGATTTTGGGTCTTTCAACACCTTACTTTCCAAAATTAAGCCCAATCACTTTTAATCCTAAAAAAATATAAAAAATAATAAATAATAACTAAAATAAAAGGAATAACATAAAATTAAAATAACTCACTAAAAAGTACCTAATCATAAAAACATCTAAAAAATAATTAAATTATAATTAAAAATTGAGGACTTAGCTAATATTTAATAACAAAATTAGAGTAAAATAATTCTATAAAATAGAATTATCAGTGAATCAGAAAATACTACTCACTATCCAACCACAAAATCAAGATGATTGGAAAGTGGTGGTGGTTTTGCCTCAAGAGTTGGCACTTGCTTTATTGAAGATGATGGACTAGGCTTACCTTTACCTTCATTAACTAAATCCACTTTATAGCAACTTTTTGTATAGGGATACTAAATTGCATTGAACAAATTAAATACCACTTCCTCCTCTCTAACTCTAAAAGTTATTTTTTCATTTTTCACATCAATAATTGCTCCAACTGTAGCTAAGAATGGTCTTTCCAAAATACAAGGAATTTCAACATCATTTTAAATGCCCAACTTTAAGCAAAACATCCTCTATAACCCCAACTGGTGCCTGATTGTTCTATCCGTAAATTGTAAGGTAACTGTAGTAGGTTGTATCTCTTGAAATCCAAGTTTTCTAACAATAGACAAAGACATTATTGAAACACTAGCACCCAAATCACACAAAGCTTTAGAAATTTTAAAACTACCAATTGTGCAAGGAATAGAAAAGCTCCCTGGATCTTTAAGCTTTGGTGGAAGCTTATTCTTGATTATAACACTACACTCCTCAGTGAGTGCAATTGTCTCAAAATCTTTTAATTTGCTCTTTTTGGTAAAAATGTCTTTCAATAATTTAAGATAACTTGGCATTTGTTTTAAAGCTTCAGTAAAAGGAATATTAATGTACAGCTTTTTAAATACCTCAATAAATCTCTGGAATTGTTTATCAAGTTTTTGCTTTTGAAAACATTGAGGAAAAAGTAGTGGAAATGTGGGAACATATTTTAATTGTGATTTTTCTTTTGAATTTTCAATAGATTTTTCAACCACAATTTCTTTTTCAGCATCTTTTTCAATTTCTTTCTCATCAGATTCAATTGAAATCTCAAAATTTAAAGCTTTATCACTTACCTCTTTTCCATTACGAAGAGTAATTGCCATACAATGTTCTTTACCTTCTCTTCCTAGGTTGTGTTCAATATCACTTGGTAAGGTACCATAAGGTCTAATATTTAAAGCACTAGCAAGTTGGCCTATTTGTGCCTCAAGATTTCTAATTGAAGCTGCTTGATTTTGAATGGAGGCATCATTCCTTATCATACATGCATCGATCTTTGTTATGAATACATCAGTCTTTGTCATGCATTGCATGAACATATTCTCCATTGAAGGCTTTTTCTCCAACATGGGTGATCTAGATGGAAATCCAAGAGGAAAGTTTGACTCAGATGCTGATGAAGACCTTTGGTTGTTATTCCATAAAAAATTAAGATGATTCCTCCAACTAGGATTATAAGTGTTGGACTAGGGATCGTTCTGTTGCCTATTTCCAACAAATTGACAAGACTCAAAATAAATGGGACAATTGTCATTGGAATGTCCTTCCCCACAAAATTCACATGTCATAAAGGAGTTCTGGACAATATTAACACTTACTTTATCTATTTTCTTTGCGAGAGAAGTCAATTATGTAGAAATAGCGTCTATCACATATAATTCATGAATTTCAGCAATTTTTCTTGTACCTAATCTTTCAAATGGCCATTGATAATTCTTGGAAGTTATCTCTTCAAGCAAATCATAGGCCTCGTTAATGGATTTACTCATGAGTGCACCTCTAGCAGCAACATCAATGGTAGTTCTAAAAGTTCCCAGCAAACCATTATAAAAAGTCTGAACTTACAGCCACTTGGGTAATCCTTGGTGAGGACACCTTCTTATCAGATCCTTATACCTCTCCCAAGCCTTATATAGTGACTCAAAATCAAATTGCATGAAAGAAGTAACATCGTTTCGCATTTTTGCTGACTTAGTAAATGGGAAGAATTTTGCTAAGAATTTTTTAGCCAAATCATCCCAAGTATTAATAGAACCAGCAATAAGTGAATTTAACCAACTCTTTGCTTTATCCCTCAATAAAAAAGGGCAAAGCCTCAATCATATGGCATCATCAGTAACACCATTAGCCTTGAATTTATTGTAAACTTTCAGGAAATTTACAATATGAGCATTCGGATCATCATTATGAAAACCTCTAAACTGAACAGCAGTCTAAATCATCTATATGATTGATGGCTTAATTTCAAAGTTGTTGGCTTGAATAGAAGGTCTTCGGATACTAGAGTGAAGATTTTGTACTTATGGGACAACGTAATCCTTCAAAGGCTTAGTCTCTTCCTTTTGTTGATCAACCATTGTTTTACTTGCAGTAGAAACTTTTTTATTTTTCCTCCAAAGTCTTTAAAAAATGTTTTTGATTTCTAGATCAAAAGGAACAATTTTCAAATTTCAGTCTCTTAGCATACAATGGCTAAAAGCACTTGAAAAATTAAATAAAAGAAAAGTCTCTGGATTAAAATTAAGAATGATTGGTGTTAATATTAACAAGAAAGAACTAAAACTCAATTCCCCAGCAATGACGCTAAAGACTTGTTGTTCAATTTTCTACCCAAACAAGTATACGTATTGCAAAGATAATATAGTGATGAGTAGAGTATCGATCCCACAAAGAATTGAATTACTTCTTACTGTTAACTACTAAAACTAACACACCCTAATTTTATCTAAACAATTAAAATTATAATTAAGACTTAATAAACTAATAACTACAACCAATCTAAAATCTATCAGCAAAATTATTTTATTAACTTCTACTGATTACCAGCCCTAAGATTATGATATCCTTCAATACTTCATCTGAATATTGTCTCTCTCTCTTAACACAGTTTAATGGATTAAGTTAGTAATCTAGAGTCCTAAATCATTTGCTAGTCTTTGTCGAGTTTCTCATAAAAATACCCCACTCAATTAATTTGCTCTCTATTTATGCAAATTAAATTGAAGAAAGATTCATTAAGTTCATGCTCTAACTTAGGCTATGTATCGCTTATAAGTGTATGTCTACCTTATATGCAAATCAAATCACCTAATCAACTAAGTGCATTCAATCATACGCTA
Organism: Theobroma cacao; assembly: GCF_000208745.1. Lineage (NCBI taxonomy): Eukaryota > Viridiplantae > Streptophyta > Magnoliopsida > Malvales > Malvaceae > Theobroma > Theobroma cacao. The sequence continues at coordinate 12,025,998 of NC_030858.1, read as the reverse complement.
TTCTATTCAAGGTCTACCCAAATCTCCTTTATCAAGGTTTAACCTTGGTTTCCAATTCAATCTAATTGGTAGTCAAGCAATTAGAAGCATTAAGAATAGAATAAAATAAACAACTTAAATACATCAAACATAAGAAAAAAAGAGATAAATAATTCAAACTACATATTGAGTTCAATCATAATTTTAGATAAAAAATTTAGTTCCCCATCAAGTCACACATCATCATCATATAAAATTTGAACATTAACAGCAAAACCAAAAGAATAAGAGAATAAAAAAAGATAGAAAAACTCAAGAATTGTATTCTTTATATCCAAATCTCCTTGAATCCTTTAAATTCTTTTTAGCTTCAATGACTTTGTGGCTTGACTCTCAGTTGTCAATTTGGTGTTTCGTTCCCTCTCCCTTTTAAAAGTCCTTCGAAAGGTTGTTTTTATAGGCTTTGAAGTTAGGCAAAGTTGGGTGAAGAAAGAAGTCAATTCGAACTAGAATTTCGTCATTAGACTATGTGGGTCGTGGCTTACTACCTCCAAAGCCGCAGCCTAGACCATTTAAATAATAGAAATCATAATTGTTTAAAAACTATTGCAGTGCATCAAATTCGATAAAATTTTTTACTACTTTCCAAGTTGAGCTGGGCCAAGTGGTAAACATGAAAGTTGTAGCTTTTCTCTTATCTTTCCAATTGTGAAGAATCACTTCATTTGAAGCTGTGTAGCAAGAGTTATAGTCAAAATATCAAAACATATGCAATGCAAGTTTACACTTTGAAATTGCTCTCTTTTCTTCATTAAAATTCTTCTTTGATTAAACACCTATATAAGTACATATAAATCAACAACAACCTATCTTAATTACATTAACACCAAATTAAGCATAAAATTAACTAAGACTAAATTGACTCATCTAAATTAACTAACTTAAAATAATTAAATAAAATCTACTAATTTCTTTGCATTACTACAAGAACTAAGCTAAATTACTATCAAAATTAAGCTTAAATAACTCTATATCATGAAGTTATCAGCACAAGATTGAGGTATTGATTCTCAATTAATAGAGGCAACAGATGATGGATTGACATTTGCAATTGGCAAGTAATTGATCTTGGAAATGATCGAGGCATAAGTGGAGGTATGGGTGCTCTTGGATGAAAAATTGGTTGTGCAATTGGTTAATACAGATATAAGTTATAGGAAATATGATTCAAAATGGGATAAGAAGGTTGGTATAAGGGATAAAGATGGTATGGATTGATGCCCCATGGTTGTTGCCCCTCACACATAATAACTTGTGCCTCCCCTTTCCTTTTCTTTGATGCATTATAGTTTTCCACGCTATTGACAGTGCTTTATACAATTTTTCCTTTCTTAACTGCATTTTCAATCATCTCTCTTGAAATCACTATGTCGACAAAGTTCTTGGAAGCATTACCGATTAGCCTATCATATTATGGTGGCTGTAAAGGATTGATAAACAACATTGTTGCTTCCTTTTTAGTGAAAGGTGGTTGAACCTATGTAACAACATCTCTCCATCTTTAGGCATATTCCTTAAAACTCTCAATGTCACTCTTTTCCATGTTTTCCAAGAAGAGCCTATTCAAGGCCATGTCCATGACATGTTTGTATTGGATTAGGAATGCTCTCAAAAAATCTTTCCAAGAACTAATGTGATTCCTATCAAATTGAACATACCACTTGGCTGCGGACTTGGTTAGGCTATTTTGGAAACAATGAATCAATAGTTTATCATCAAGTGCATTTGCAGCCATCTTTTGATAATACATAGCGATATGGGCCTTTAGGCATTTGGTTCCATCATACTTCTCAAAATCTGGTACTTTGAACTTAGGTGGGATAATCACCTTAGGTACCAAACATAAGTCTATTGCATCAATAGAACCATAAATGTCCATTCCTTCAATGGCTTTAAGACGTTCATCCAAATAGTCATGCTTTTGTTGCATTCTCAATTCTTTCCTTAGCTTAGACAAGTTTACTTTCAATTTTCCTTGCTTTCTAGGGTCATCTAAGTCAAGAATAGGAATTGGGTCAAAGAGCTTTGGCCCCAAAATCGACATAGTTTGCTCTTGCACCGGTAATTGGTTATGTCTTTGAGAACTTAATAATCCTTTGAAAGACTTTTCCCCTTTACTAGTAATCATCATCTCCATGAACTTTTCCAACTGTTCTCTTATCTCTTCTTGACGTTTCTCGATCTTGTCCATCCATTTTGACTGCTCCTCTCCCATGATTCTAACTTAAGTCCACGTATCACACAAACAGTAAATGGACTTCCTTAAGCTTTTATCTTTTCACAAGATGGAAACAATTAGATTGAGTGATAAATTCTACCTTACTGAAGATCTTTCTAAATATATTCCTTCTTCATAAAAACTTTGGAAAATGATATTTTATCTTATGGAATCAACAGCATTGTTGTCTCTCCTTTCATTGAATGTTGTGGAGTCAATGATGCTATTTACAAAAAGGTGGATGAATGAAGAATGCATGTGTATCAAAATCAATGGATGTTTAAATGCATGACAAGATAACTTATGAGTCAATGGATGATGAATGATTTGGGCACTTTTTATACATGATGAGATTACAATAAAATCAAAGTTGTGTAACACATTTATTTTTTTAAACCAGCTCTTTTTCCATTCTTTTTTCTTTGTTTTAAGAAATTCTCCTTGTTATTATGAAACAAAAGTTAAAATAAGCTTAAACAAAATCTGGATAGTCAATCATTGATGCATTTGATCCAATCCGTGATGATTCTTTGCATCATTCAAGGAACACATTCATTTTCTGATAATTGTTCATAAACATAAATCCGTTTTCACAAACTTTAAAAGAAGTAAAAAAACTACCATGTCTAAAACATTGATTGTTCTAAAGTCTTAAAAACTTTTACTCAAAAGGGAAAAGTCCTATAAAGCCCATTTTTTTGTCACCTAGACACTTAATTAGACATCCTATCACCATGCCCGACCATCTTCACTGGATCAAACTACTTTGTATCTATCAATGTTTGCACCTTATGCTTGAACGTGGTACAATCTTTAATGGAATGTCCCATAACTCCACCATGATAATCTCATCTTGCATTTGGGTTGTACCACTTTGGATATGGAGATTTCAAGGGTTCCATTAGCATAGCATCAACAAGATGATCCTGAACCAATTGGTGAAAAAGTTCTCCATAAAAAATGGGAATAGGATCTAACTGTTTGTGTATTTTCATTTTGGATTATTTTTGGATGACACTTTGGCTATGAGTAGGGGTGGTTGATGATGGTGTGAACAATTAGGCTTGAGGAGCTTGTTGAAAAGAGGTCGAAAGGTGCTTGGGCAAGGGTGAAAACTTGGATGCAGACCAATGTTCATAAGTTTAAAAATTGGTCAAAAAGTGATAGGTTAGAGGTATGTGCTCGGTGGCAAACCACTGTTTGAAGGTTGTGTAGGGCTCAAAGATCCCATCTTGCATATTGAGCTCTTCAATTCAATCATTTGCATATTTAACTCATCCATTCCCTTCATAACGTTTTCCAAACTGATCTTTACTTGGGTCACTAAGTAAGATGTTGGACCTATAAAGGACAAATTGGGTTTCATTCAATGATTGCTTGAGGCATGGTTCAGTTTAAAGCAACGAGAATTCTTAAGGGTGAATTCCATTGACTTCATTGAGACATTCAACAATTTCCATCAATTTGGCAATCTGTCGTTTCATCTCTCGAAGATCATGTCCAAACTTTTCTTGGTTGTGCTCTGGTGCAATTATCCTTGTTTCCAATTGATGTTCCATATCCTTCAAGCCCCTCGACTCAAATCAAATAAATTAGAAAAGTAATTTTGAAATTTCACTAAAAATTTTCTAGATGCTTTCCATAAAAATGGATTTGTTCTATTTTCTTCAAACCTAATAACATTGTCTAGTTCTTTATTATGGGAATAAATATGGTGAGAAATAAACAAGAGATGAATATATGCATATGGATGTTAATATGTCACGTGCATGAATGCATGAAATGCAATGATGGATAAATGAAGTGACATGCAATCAAGTGTGTCAAACCCTGTTCTATAAAATAATTACGATGTCATTTATATGTTTAATAGAATGTTTGCATATTTAGAAAGTTTGAGAAATCGTTAAAAGACGATATTGCCCGTAATGGTACCATTAAGTCGATTAAGCCTTGAACTAGTTCAAATAGGAATTTTAAGGTGAAATTAAGAGTTTCACAGCCTAGGGATGACTCAAAATGGTAATTCGGAGTTCGAGGATCAATTTGGAGTCAAACCGAAATTTTCACTATCTAGGGGTAAAATGGTCATTTGCCACTTGGGGACAAAATGAAAATTTTTAGAAAAGATTTTTTGGTCCCATTTGACTTATTGGAGTATGATTTGAGGTTTAGAAGTGAAAAAGTTTAATTTCGATATAATTTGGAGTATAGGGGTGAAATGGTAATTTTGTCACCCCGGGGGCAAAATGATAAATTTTTACCCCCAACACTTGTCAAGACCAAAGGATTTTATTCATCATGGAAATGGATAAACATAAGAAATGTGTGGTGGAGAATTAAAGAATTAAAAGTCAAATATTTAAAATTTGAACCAATAAGGAAATGCCATGTGTCATGCTTTTATTATTTTATTATTTCTTTATAAAAAGGCATAAAAATCAGCCCATTTTTCCCGTTGTGGTCGGCCAAACCAGAAGAGAAGAGAAACCAAGGAAGAACAAACCCTAGGTGGGAAAAATCAAAGAGAAAGTGTTGGAATTCAAGGATTTGATCAAGCAAAGGTAAAATTTCTTTGATTTTGCTAATGATTTACCTTACCCATGCATTTTTCCTTAATTTTCATGGTTGAAAAGCATGCTTTCATGGTGAATTCATGGCTGGTCAAAATGGGTATGGAGAGAGAATGATCTTGGATTGGTTTGATTTTTAGGTATGTTAGTGTTTTTAAGTGATTAATGATGTGTAGCATAAAAACAAGTGAAGAAAACCACCAAAGGTTTGGTACCCATCAATAGCCGAATTCTCTGAGTGAATAATGAGGAAGAATGGGATGTTATTCTAGATGATTTGATTAAGAAATAATAGTTTTTGGTGAATTGAGGAATTGGAAAAGAGATGGAATAAGTTGGAGTGAAATTTGATGCATTGGCCAATTTACCGGATGAAAAATCGACTTAGGCCAATACCGGGTCTAGATGGCTACCCGTGCATTTTCATTTCATATCACGCATATATATCGAGCCTGAAATAGATTATGACTGTTAGACACAATTTAATTGGAATATGTGTCATGGATTATGGCTAAGTGGTGAGCCATTGGATACGGGTGAAGGACTGTACCCGTGGATTGAAAATAGGAGTATTTCTACTCCTAATATTGTGAGTGGACAATTTATCGTCTTAAATATCTAGAGTAATTATACTTGTTTGATGCTTTTATTGAATGGTGAGTTTAAATTATAAAATATTATGTTTTCCAATTAAAATATTTTTTTAATAAAAATGTGATTTATACTGGTTTTTAAATCAAATATTGTTTTAGGAAAATTGAGTATATGGAGACTGTGTTGAATTTATGATTTTATATGTTATTGAAATTGTGGCTTATGACACATGGTAGCATGATGGCTAAATTTTTGGGGTTGGCATGAATATATGAACAGTTTTGGATTGGTCTCGGTAGACTAGATTAAATTTTATTTGCCATATTATGCTACTGAAAATTTTATGGGTCTTGTGGTATATTAAACGGTCATTGCAGTGGTGGGGGTTTCCGTGGACTGCCTATGAGAGGGGCACAGTAACCTAATTATATACCTACCTCCGGGGGGAGATGTTGAATGAAGTATCTCTTGAGGTAAGATTTAAGTGCACCTCACGTTTGGGCCACCACGTGAGAGTGAGACTCAACCAACGCTAAGGAACGGCTGTGTGTCAGATGCAAAAATGTGTTTATGGGTATGGGACATTTAATAGCCTTGGCGGTCTCAGTGGGATACCTTGACGAAGGTACCCGCGAGAATGATTCTGGCAAGTGCCAAGCTTAAGAAATTCATAAGTCGGGGAAATTTTGACTAAAAGAAATTGTTTGGTATTGATTGAAATGAATTTTGCGTTATGAACATTATTGAGATGTAACGTTTTTATATTGTCTCCATCTGCTCGGCTTTAGATGCTTTTAATGGTAATTGTTTACACACTAGGATTATGTAATCTCACCCCTCTTCCTATCCATTTTTCAGGCTCAGGATAGTTTGTTGATAGTTGATTAAGACGAGAATTAATCTCAGAGTTGCATCCTAGAAAGTAAGGGTTCGTAGCCCTACATCTTTTTGGTCAGTTGGGGGCACACGTGTCACTGTAAAAGTAATTTTATACTTTAGTTATCTGATGTAAAGTATGTATGAACATATTTAGCTTTTACACCATGGTTTTGGCGGATTTCGATATTTTTGAAGAAAAATGACTAAAATACCCTTGTGAGACAAAAATAAATTTTCATTGTTTTTGGATGGGAAAATGGTCCATATTGTTTCAAAACATGATTTTAGTTACTGTTGATCACAGGGGAGGTAAGAAAACTGAGACGAAAGCCTTGCGAAGTTTCGTTCAGCATTCAGGGTAAAGAATGTCTGATGAGACTTCGCGGCGGTTGTCACGGGCTCAATGGGAGTTTCGGGTCGTGACAAAGTGCCCTTAAAATGTAAGAAAATTTAAATATTGTATATGCAATGCGAGTACAATAAAAACCATATTATTAAAAATCATGTAAAATGAGAAGTGGAAAATTTATTCAAAACTAAAATCCTTCTTTTTGTCTAAAAGGAATGAAAAGAAACGAAAGACCCCTTTTATTCCTCGTTTCATTTCTATCTAAATGGAAGACTCTCCTCTCCTTTTTATTTCTTTTCTTTTTTCCATGAGAAAAAAATTGAAAGAAAAAAAAATTTTATTATTTTTTTTATTTTCATAATTTTTCAAAGGACAAAAGAAATAAAAGAAAAGACTTTTTTGTTTATCAAAATAGAAAGAGTGGAGAGTGTTCCTTCACATGTTCTTAATTAAAAGATATATTCTCACGGGTAATACTCTACTTAAGATGAGGCTACTCACGGTATTCTATATGCTAAGTTCGTGGTTTGAAAAAAGCTAAAGGTTCCCAAATTGTTCCACACTGTCGTCCACTTGGACTAGTAAGGCACCTTAGTCCTTGCCCATTATAGGCTTCAAGCGAACTAAGTTCAATCTGAGTGGGAGTTTTCACTAGCCCATGCAGAGGTTATTTCCTCATGAGAACATAGCTACTAAACCCCCTCCTAACAAAGGATATAGCTCGAGTAGAAGGCTTATGCATGAATGCGAGATGTGTTGTGTGTGTGAAGGAATATACCAACCTTTGATTAGTAGTCTCACATCCCTCTATACTAGATTTGCCACAATTATTTAAAAGCAATAAAATGACAATAACAAAATAAATGCATCAAACAAAAGTATCCAAAGTAAATGAAAGAAACATTAAATTATTTAAGCCTTAGGATAACCTATAATTAATTAATGACCTCTATGTCCCCAGCAGAGTCACCATCTGTGGTAACTTGCAAATCTGAGAACCCGACTGCTAGACATGGAGAAAACTTAGGAGTCACCACTAATCTTTTTTATCTAGGTGCGATTGGCCACCTATTAAATTTGTTCTATCTGACAAAATCCTAAATTAATTTTACGATCACCTATAGAACAAGACTCGATCTACAAATTTTCAGAGTTGGGTTTGGGAGTACAGTTACGTAAGGGGAAGGATTAGCACCCTCGTGACGCCCATTCCACGAACGGCATCACTTAATCATATGTTATCCTAAACCATTGATTTTATTCTTATGTTTCCCTAATTGTTATTTATTTTATCTTTTATTTTATTAAGAAACCAAAATATTTTATTTGGCTTTACGAGTGTGGTGTGCATATGATGCAATCATGAAATGCATGGCAAAGAAAAATCGAATAATACCAAACGAAAACCTTTTATTGAGGATATTTTTTAAATTCGCCCATCATACTAGTGGGATCCGAGGATATTCTCTCTCTTAGGGAATTACCAGGGAAACTCACTTTCTCAAGTTTAACGAGTAAATCTCATAATCAAGGCAATCATTTACATTTTAAAATAATATTTTCATGAATGTAGAACCTAATACGAGCAGAAGCCTTTTATTAAGGATATTTTTCGAGCCTTGCCATCATCATGGTGGGACTCAAAGGTATCTTTTCACCTAGGAAATTTTTTTTAAGAATTTGCCTCCGCAAGCTCCCTTGGAAAGTCCTATCATCAGGGCTTATATTCGTGTACAGAATATGTCTATATGCCGTGACATTTAACGATGTGGTGATAATGTGTAATGTGACTAAATAATTTCAATATTTGTTCTTAACTTTCCCATAACTCTTTTGTTATTTCTTTAAAAATTATTTATCTTTATATATATATATATATATCATGAATAATTATTTTATTTTTATTTAATTTAATTTTATTGCATATTTTTATAAATTTAAGTATTTATCTTTTTTGCTATGTATATTTTCCTTATACTTAAATGCTATTACTTTAATCAAATATTTTATTTTAGAATTATTATTATTTATGCATATATTTCTTATAATTCAATTTTTTTTATTTTTTTAAATTACCTAACCTATTTTCATTTTGACTAACTATTTTTTTTATCTTTTCTCGTAAATCTAACTTTTATGATTATATACATTTGCTTTTTATATTTTAGTTACATTCATTATTATTATAAGTTTACTATCTTTGAAAATTTTATTTTTACTATTTATTTATCATTATGATATTATCATTTTTTCATAGTCCCATATATATTTTAAGACTATACATTTCATTTATTTCCTCTTGTATTTATTATTATTACTATATTATTATTTTATTCATTATTTTCATTATTTCATTGTTTCTTGTTGTTTCTATGTTTTTGTTTGATTAGGTTAATAGGTTTTTTGTTTGCTTAGAATCAATAAACATCAGGATTCAAAATTAAAACCCGCCCATCGTATGGGTAGGGTCTTAATCGAGAACCCTAGCCTAGAAAAAGTTCATTCGAAATTGCAACTTCTCGCATTCCCAATAAACATTCCATCATTGGTATTGACCCTAAAACAATCATTATATTTTTATATTTATAATTTTATACTATGTTATTCTTTTATTTTCTATAGATATACCTATATATATATATATATATATATAAATTTGTATAACTAAGTATTTTATTTCTACTACATACCTAACTTACCTTATTTATAATTAAATATATGTATTTTCTTTCTCTTCTATTTCCTTTTCATTTATAAAAGTCTATTCTATTTTTTATGACTAGATCTGCTCCATATCTTCTATTTAAGTCCCTTTTATTTTTTTTATTTTTTATTAAACATTTTATTATTTTTTTATATTTTTACCTTAACTAAATCTATCACCATAATTATATTTTACCTAGACATTTACTTCCTATTTATAATATATATATATTTCACTTACCTAAATCTATATTTTTTTATAAATAAATATTCATGTTTAAGTTCTTTTTGTAGCTAAACATATTTAAGCATTTTTATTATTTTCTACTATTATTATTAATTTATTATTATTATTATTATTATTATTATTATTAATTCTTCTGTTTGTTTTAACTTTCTAACCCTAAAATATCCTCTAGAATTTTTATAACATTATGCTAAAATAATTTAAATTGATCCTTTATCATCAAACAATACATTTATAACCAAATGAAATGGGGTAGACCCAAACAACCCAAACCACAACAAATCCATAAAGAAAAAGGAAAAGGCTTTTACCTTCTCGGGCTAAGAGCAGCCCAAGTTATTGGCTTGTGAAAGGGATCCAAGCTGCTGTAGCCCATCAAGTCTCCAAAACGCACCATTTAGTTGCTTGTATAGCAACTTCTCCCTTCTCAAAACTACGCCATTTTGGGCTAAAACCTACTCCCCTTTTACTTCTCTAAAACGATGTTGTTTAGCCCTTAACCTTATATATAAAAACTTATTCTTTTCTTCCTTCCTTCATTTTCCCTTTTTACTTTCTCTCTTTAGCGGTTATTCCTTCTTCTTTCTCTCTACTCGAAAATTCTCTATTTTTCCTTAAATGAAACCTGACCCCAACCCTCTCCCTCACAGCCAGCGGCACTAAAACCCTTGTTTTAGCCTACCCTCAATGATATTTTGAAACTCTCTTCCCCAAACCCTAAATCACTCAACCCATTTAGCTTTTTTTTCATTGCGATTTGTGGTTTCTTTTCTTTTTTTGGGTGATTGGGTATTTTGCTGAATGGTAAGAAAGAAAAACTCCAATCTTTGTGTTAGTTCTAGGTTTTTTGCCTTATAGGAATTTCTAAGGTTTTTAGGATTTTGAAATTTGGTTGCTATGGTTTTGAAAATCGACCCCCCAAGGGAATTTTTTAGGGTTTTTTTTACATTTTATATAGGAAAGAGATTTGTAGATCCCCCAATTTTTTGCTTTGCCAACGGTTGGATGCACTCCATGACTAGTGGAGCAACCAAGTGGCCTCTACTAGGGTGTCAAGGCACTCTTGGAAGAGGCCTAATCAAAATCCGTTCTTGGCTCTTTTTGAATTTTAGGCCAGCTGGCCAATTTCCAAATTGTTTTTAGTTGTTTTAGATTGTTTTTCAGTTCATTTGATCTTAATCCTATTTCATTAGTTTAATCTTGTTTGATATATTTTAGCTTAGTTTAACCACATTGGGCTTGTTCTTATCAGTAAACCCAAGCATTGGATCTAGACAAAGAATGGGCCTCTTATAGTCCATTAATCATCTTAATTGAATTTTAACTTAAAATAAAATAAGATAAGAAAATAAAATAAGGTAAAAAGGAATTAAAAATAAAAACAGGTGTCTATAGATGCCTATGTCCTATTCCTGTCTCACTAAAGAGTTTGTAATCCACTATCAAAAATACTTTTTAAGGCTCAAGTATAACCTTTACAACAATGTCTTTTTCTGAGCTCAAGCACAACCCATACAATGCATTTTCATGGGAGCAAACACAACCCTTATAATGCCTTTTCAATAAGTAAACACAACCTCTCTACCTTTTCACAAGCTAAGGTACAACCTATCAACACTATCTTTTCAAGGGTTAAGGTATAACCACTTTAAGCACTTTACCTTTTCAAGAGTAAGGTATAACCTTTTCAAGAGTAAGGTATAACCTTTGCAAGGATTACAAGGATTATAAAGTTTAATCTCAAGAATGCCTCTAAGTAGATTGAACACAATCAATGAATATAAAGAGAGGATGATGAAGGCTCAACAAAAAGTAGGCTTTTATGCTTAAGCTCAAGCAACTAAGGATGATGAACACTTGATTGAAAAGTGATGAAGAAAGGATTTTCTCTTGGAAGCTTCATTCTTGCTTGGAGTATTTTCTCTTGGTGTATTCTCACATGAAAAATGAGTTACAACCTTCCTTTTATACGTGAGAACCTTGTTCTATCCATTTGACCCTTTCAATTAAAAATTTTGGGCATTAAGTTTGTCCTTTCGTGGCTTATCTAATATGAAGTCTTCATACTTGCGATTTGAGTCTCGATACTTTTTACTTCCTAAATCAACTAGTGTCTCGATACTTGTTCTTCCTTGACAAATCCTTGACGAAGTTGTGTCTCGATACTTCTGTGCCCTGGTCTTGATACTGTTGGCCCTAAGTAAATGTGCTAGAGGGGGGGTGAATGGCACAATTTGGCTTTTTAAAAAATTGGCTCTAAGTGGGAGTAAATGCAAGTGAAAAGAAGGAATGAAAATAAGAACAAAAACAGAGTAGACAACGCAGCAGAATTTAGAGTGGTTCGGTCCAAGACCTACATCCACTACCTTGATTATTCAACTAAGGATTTTCCAAATCAATCCACTATAAAAGGTGAAATTCACAAGCTTTCACCAAGCTTTACAATGGCTTTTACCAGGCTCAGCCAAAACTTTTCACAATGGTTTTTATCGGGATCAACCAAAACCCAATAACTAACTTTTCTAGGCTAAGTTAGAACCTATACACTTAATCAAGCAATCCAAGCTTGAATAAATTCCCTTAAAGTGTCTCGCACACTCTATGTCACGACCCAGTACTCCCTTCGAGCCCGTGACAACTGTCACGGTGTCCTGATAGGCACTCATTACCCGAAATGCCAACCAGAACCCTGCAAGGCTTTAATATCAGTTTCTCATTTTCCCTATGAGTAACCGTTGCCAAATATCATGTTCTAAAAGATTTTAAACTATTTCCAACTTAAAACAATAAAAAAAATAATTTTCGTCTCACAGGGGTATTTCGATCATTTTTCCCTGAAAATTTCGATACTAGCTAATAATGTAGTATATAAGTGCAGAACACATATTTCAAAATCAAAAAAAAATTTAGATATCTAAAACATTCATTTAAAGTGAAATTATGACTGTTAAAATAAAATAAAAATATTAAACAAAATATTCTATTTTCTTATAAAACAATATTTTTAGAACACTGCGTAAATAATTTTTATAGCGTAAAAGCAAAATAAATTCCTACATATAGTAGTACAAATAACTAGAGTATGAAATTTAATTTACAGTGACATGTGGACCCCCAAATGACAAAAATGAATGAAGGTTGCAAACCTACAGTTTTTTAGGAAGTAAAGCCAACTGTAGCCTTTTACGATATCAACTATCTACAGCTTATACTGAGCCTGAAATGGGTGGAAATGAGGGTGGTGAGATTATAAAATCCCAGTGAATAAACAGACATCATCATAAACATCTAGAGTTGAGTACATGGAGACGATAAAATAAATCATCGTAAATTGGGTCACAGCATTAGAACACATTTCATTCAAAATACGTAATGAGGCTTATGAATCTCATAAAACCTAGGCTTGTGCCATAAATCCATCCTCGGGGACACCTTGGCTGAGGCATCCTACCGAGACAGCCAAAGCTGTTAAAAATTCACATTTCACATAAAACAAATTTTTCATTGGACATCACAGCCGTTCCTTGGTGTTGGCTGAGTTCACCATCACGTGGTGGTTCGGCGTGAAGTGAATTCAACTATCACCTCAGGAGCTACCCTACGCACCTTTACAACCGAGGTGAGCACATATAAACGAGGTTACCGTGCCCATCTCATAGGCTGGTCCACGAAACCCGCCAACTGCAGTAAGCTAATAATTATCCCACCAATCAATAAAATTCAATAACATGATATGGCAATTATTGTAATTCACAGCCTTTTAAGGCAAACAAACAATCTGTATTTCAATACAATTGCCAACCAGCCAATTATGTTCAATTTATCATAAGCCAATCAATTTAAACAATCAAATTGCAACAAATAGCAGTCTCCGTGTACTCTATTTTTCAAAATCATTATTAATTTCAAAACAATTTATAAATTAATTTCATTAAAACACATTTATTCATAAAACATGAAAATTTACCTTTTTAAATCCATTTTTCCATAGAATTCATGAAATCATCTAAAAGCCACTCTAGATAATTAAAATGACAGTAAGTTTACTCACAATGTCTAGAGTGTAGATTTTTGAAGTACTCTGACTACTGGTCCTCGGATGTAATTTTTTTGCCTTTATCGGAGGTCTCACCACCTTAACATAGTACAAAATCGAGAAACTTACTACATTGGTACTAAATCGAAATTAAACTAATTTAGACTACTAATGCATAATATGGAATGCAAAATGTACTGGTAACCATCTAAACCCGATATTGGCCTAATTCGTCTTTTCACCCGATTAATTGGCCAACGCATCCAATTTAGCTCCAAATTGCTCCATTTCTTTTCCAATACCTTAATTCACCAAACATAAGTCAAATAACCTAAAATTTGGCAAAACCATCTTCACTTTTTTTTCTTAAAATTTTCAATCAATAATGGTGCATTAACACCGTGATTTTTCCTACTACTTTTCCACACCATAATTCATCATTTTCTAACCAATTCTCTTAAAGTAAAAATCAAATTCATCCTCACTCAATACAAGGTAGGTTCGGGCATTGATGGGTGATGGGGAAAATGAATTCTTTTCTTATTGTTTTACTTCTAGACATGGTAAACTAACTAAAAACACTAACATAACTTGAAATCAAATCAATCCAACATCATATTCTCTCCATACCCATTTGGCTAGCCATGAATTCACCATGAAAACATGAAATTTAACCATGGAAAATAAGGAGAAATGCTTAAGGAAAATAGATTTCAAGTTTAAATTGAGAAATCCTACCTTTTTCACTTGTTTTCCTTGATTTTCCACACTTTTTCTCTTGAAATTCTCCACCTAGGGTTTGTTCTTTCTTTGTTTTCCTTTTTTCCTTGCTTGGCCGAATATTTGGAGAGAAGTGAGAGGTTTATAGGCAGATTTTTAAAGGAAATAATAAAATATTCTAAGCTTGACACATGACATGTTTCCATCGGTCCATTTTTAAAACTTTAAAAATTTAAACTTTTTATCTCCACCACACATATTTTCTCACTTATCCATAACATAAAAAGTCAATGGATGAATTCTATGAGCATGACAAGTGTTGGTGGTGTAAAATTACAATTTTGCCACTAGGGTGGCAAAATTACCATTTTATCCCTATGCTCCGAAAAATACCGGGATTACAATTTTTCACTTCTCAACCTCAAATCATACTCCAATAAGTCAAATGTGATCAAAATCTTTCAAAAAAAATTCTCATTTTATCCTCGAGTGGCAAAATTATCATTTTACCCCTAGATAGTGAAATTTTCGATTTGACTCTAAATTGATCCTCGAACCCCAAATCACCATTTTAAATCATTCTTGGACTGTAAAATTTTCAATTTCACTCCAAAATCTCTATTTGATCTAGTTCGAGGCTTAAATCAACTTTGTTGTACCTCTAGGTACAATACCGACTTTTGTATATTTTTTTCGAGATTCTCCTAGCATGCAAACATGTTATCCATCACATGTATGTCATGACAAGTATTTTATAAGGTCGGGCTTTACACTCTAAGTATACAAGATGAAGAAAAGATGAAGTACAATTGATCACTTAGTTGATCTAAGATGTACAAAGCTAAGCTCAAACACTTTTTCAAAGGATAAGAGTGAAATACAAGTGAAAAGAGAAGGTTTTTGGTCTTCTAAGCTCAAAATCACTTTGGATAACTTCTCTATCTTCTTCTCCAAAAGAAGAAGGCTCCAAAACAATGTAATTTTGAGGAAAGAAATAAATAAATAATAATAAAAAAAGAGAAAAGCAAAGAATAAATAAAACACAAGTAAATTATAATTATCAGTAAGGGCTTTGGTGTGGTGGTAAAGGCTTTGGCATACTCAACACGTGCTCATTTTGATTTTTGAAGAATAAAAGTACCACATGTTAGCCTTCTAATACGCCACATGTCAACATCTTGATTTGGCACATGGTAGCCTCTTTGTGTGTTACGTGGCATCCTGAACTCAAAATATGGTGTGCCAATGCCACATCAATGTGTCAAAGTGACATTGCACTGTCACGTCAACATTTGGTGCTACGTCAATGCAACATTAGCATTGATGTCAATTTAAACAAAAAATGTTAGAAAGACTAAATTAAAGTAATTCTCAAAATCAAAAGACTAAAATGTTATGATTTTGAATATAATGACTAAATTGAAGAAAATACCCTAGTATAGGGACTTTCAGGTATTTTAACCAAAAAAAACCTCTAACTAGGTAATAGTATTATATTATAACTCTAACTAAATAATTTATATAATTATCTTAACAAAAGTAATGAATTAAGTGTAATAATAGTTATTGTATTACAACCTCTATCATTTCATTTTACTCAAAATGTTCTTAAACAAGTGTATGGTGCAACTAAATTAATAAAAATGCTATTAAAAATATTTTTAAAAAAATGAAACTAAAAAGAATTTTAACAATACTATTGAAAAAAAAAAAGCAACTATTGGGCATAGTTCCCTTTCAGGGGAAATAACATTCCCCACAAAAAGATTTTTTTTTCTATTTCTTCTTTTACATTAAATGTAAAAACTTCATATCTCTTGCTACAATAAGAATTGATGATGACCTCGTTGTCTATTACAAATGGGGATTGGGTTTTTGAATGGTTAGCTTCTTTTGATTTTGGTGATCTGAGGACTTGTTATTTTTTGTATTTCTAATTTTTGTATGTGGGGGAGTGATGGGTGAAATGTAAATTGCAAATTAGGGATAGAATATATACAAATCAGGTGACCTATGTTTTGTCCATAGGAGATACCCTATCTATGATGAGGAATTGTATAGATTATGACGAATGTATGTTGGGTTTAGTCTTCTGTGAAACTAAAGACTCACCCAAGCATTTTCTTCTTTCATAATTTAATGAAAGGTAAATTCTACATAAACTCCTTGTGATATGATATTTTCTCACATAACATCATGAGGTTCTTTTTTCTAATATAAAACTTTGTGTTTTAATTTTGTTCTCATAAAGAGTAACTATGTTAATTTTTCAGTTAAATTTTTTGTCATAAGGCAAAAAGACCCTTATGTTTAAAAGCCTTATGTACTGACTATAAGATCCTTATAGTAAAAGCCTTATATGTTTAATATAAGATTTAAATTCAAATCCAATTTGAACTAAGTACAACAAGTTAATAATTTGAATTAGTCCAATTCAAACTTGAAAATTATTTAAATTCAAAATGACTCGAACATAAAATTCCATGAACCTAAGAAGATCATAAAACCTTATTTTTACTATAGATGAAATTTTGTAACTTTTTTCATCCATTTATTTATATCACAAAAATCCAAATTATTTACCAAATATGTTTATATGTTTACTAAACTATGTACCAAATATGCCTCACATCATCCATTTGGAATTTATATGTTTACTATGCATTCATTTTACTAAATATATTAATTTAATAATCCAATTTTGACTTCGTTATTTATAATTAAATGTGCACTGGTAAGCATACAAATTTACTTGCAAAATTTTTAATTATTTATTTCTTTATCTTAAATCTTAAGAAAAATTAAACAATAAATAGAAGTATCAAAAGTTGCAATATAATAGAGTACAAAGGGTTGGTTATATATTAATATAAATTTTGATTAAATAGAATTAAAATCTTCTTTAATACTACAAAAGCTTAAAGAAAATTTTATTTCCAAAAATAATAATAATAGTGCTAAACTAAAGCTTTTTTGCTTGTTCTTCCCAATTTTTATAGTGAAAAATAAAAATAAAAAGTAAAAAGAATTGGTCATTCTTGCCCACATAATTAGAATGCCATTTAGTCACGTGGTAACCATATTTTACTTTAGTGTTTTTTCCATTCGAAAAACATATGCTAATAATTAACTTTAATTTAAAACTACTATTTGCATTTCCTTGTACTCCTTTGCTTTAAAGATGCAGTACCAAGTATTATTATTTTACTAAAATTCATTAGGATATGTTCAACTAAGAAAAATTGGAAATTCAAGATTCAAATACAAGAAAGAAGATATTTAAATATTAGAGTCTTATTGTCTTTTGATAAAAATTTTAACACCATTACCCCTTGTGGCAACAAAAGTAAAACTTAAGGTTTTTATGAGACCCTCGATTTCCACGTAAGGGTAAAATTGTAAATTTACTTGGTGAGCTTAGGAGAATCTATGAATTTGAAAATGTGTAGCTAGATTTTCATGGAAAACTCATGTTTTATAAAGGTTTTAAGGTAAATGGGACAAAAGAGGGAAGATAGTGTCGAAAAGGATAAGTTTTGGTTAGAAAATTGTCTTTTGTTGTAAAAATATCGATACCTTAAAAACAAGCATCAATACTTAGAGGACAAAATGCCTTGGGGAGCATTTTGTGTGAAAAGTATTGGTACTTAAAGAGGAAATATCGATACTTAGAGGATAAAGTGCCTTAAGGAGCATTCTGTGTGAAAGGTATTGATACTTAAAGAGGAAATACAGATACTTATGGTTAAAACGACTTGGAAAAAGCATACCACGTAAAGTATGGAAACTTGAGGAGAAAGGTAAAAAATAAAATGCCTCGGGTTGAACACCATTTTTACTTTTCTTTCTCATCTAAGCCATTTCTTCCTCCCCTCACCCAAATCTTTTTCAAAACTAGTCCATATCTAACCTAAATTCAAGTTTTAAACTGATTAAGGTAAGGTTTTAGCATTTCAAACATCTTACCTGATTGATTTTCAAACTTAACTTCTCTCACTAAGAGAACTTTTTGTTTTTTTCTTAGGTGTTAAAGTTCTCTAATTGAGCCTTTTGAGGAAAGCTCACTAAGGTAAGTATAAGCTAGAACTAAGATTAAGTTGAGAATTTGGATTTGGAGGTAGAGATGAACGAAACCAAGTATGTGAAATGGGTAAGGGTTGTATGGAAGTTGGAAAATGTACACCTAGTTCTAGAAAAAGGTTAATGAAGCACTGTTATGAAGCTATTGTGAGTTTTCAATGTGAAAAGGAATTTTAGAATTTGATGATATGGTTTGTTTGTCTTAGGTTCTATTGAAGCTCCAAGGGTTTATAGTCAGAGGAGGTTAACTAGATGGCCTTGCATTGAGTTGGTGGCATATAAGGCAAGTGGACTTGCGTTGAAAAATGTTTTACTATGAGAAGCATGAAAAATATGTGTTTGAAATGAATATGCCTAGGAAAATGTTTTTGTTATGGTTTGACTATTGAAGATAGGCACATGTGTATGTATGTTTTCATACAATGAACTTGAACGAGAACAAGCTTTTCAAATTGTGTAATAAATCAATGATATACAATCTTGTGTATGGTTGTGTTTTCAAAGGTAAACTTCTTGATGTTTTATAAAGTTATGTAATGTTGAACATTTTAAGAAATTGTAAAATGTTTTATGGTGATGGCAATGTAACTTTGTGAATTATGGACTTCTTGATGGAGGGATTGAAATAATATGTATGTATTGAGTGGCATGGTAGTAAAGCTACATGCCTTATGATTTTGGATTATGAGAACTATGTAAAGGACTTTATAATGGCTTACATGAAAAGATTGTTTTTCGTAGAGTAGCTTATGTGAAGGACCTATCACAATAATAACATTGCTCGACATTATGCACAATGGGATCACCCTAGCTAGCAAAAGGGAGTGGAAATAGTGCTAACTGTCAAGCCCAGCTCTATTATATACTTGCCATGTCATTCATGTGCTTGATAGCATGTTTGCAAACTTGGATTCCTCGAAAAATTTTTAAAACGTCAGTATCGTACCTAGTGGTACAATTAAGTCGATTAAGCCTCGAACTAGTCTAAATAGAAATTTTAGGATGTATTTGAGAGTTATCGAACCTTAGAATGTTTTAAAATGGTGATTCGGAGTTTGAGAATTTATTTGGAGTTTAATTGGAAATTTTCATAACGTAGGGGTAAAATGGTCATTTTGCCATCCAAGGGCAAAATTGGAATGTTGGATGAAATTTTTTACCAAGTTTGACTATTTGGAGCATAATTTGAAATTATGTAGTAAAAAATTTCAATTTCGACATTTTTCGAGTATAAGGGTAAAATGGTCATTTTACGTGTCCATGAGGACAAAATTGAAATTTTACACCACCATGACACTTGTCAAGCCCATGAATTTCACCAATTATCATTTTATACTTTGGATAATTATGGGATTATATGTGGTGGAAAAGAGAATGCTTAATGGTTAAGTTTACCCATGGACCAATCAAGTGGTGACAAGTTTCAAGCTTTAATACTTTTATAATTTTCTTTATAAACCAACATAAACCTTTCCCAATTCACTCATATGGCCGGCCAAGCAAGGGAACAAAGAGAAAAAGAGAAGAACAAACCCTAGGAAGGAAAAATTCAAGAGAAATTGTTGGATTTCAAGGAATCAAGCAAGTAAAGGTAAGATTTTTTAATTTTAGCTTAAGATCTACCTTTCCCATGATTTCTTTTTCATTTTCTATGGTTGAAACTCAAGATTTATGGCCAAACCTAGGGGGAAAGGTTTGATCACGGGTTTTATTAGATTTCATGCTATATACGCGTTTTTAGTTATTTTGTGATATTCAGTGTGAAAAACAAGCATGAAAACCACATGTTCTTCATCAAACCCTCCTTGGCTAAATTTACTAAAGGACATATTGATGATGAATCTTGTTATATCTCATGTTATTTAACTCGTATTTGATGAATTGTGGTGTCGGATATTGAAAATGGTTATGGAAACGTGTGGTTCCTTTAGTAAACGATTTGAATAACAATGAGAAAATCGAGTTCATTGAGGTACTTTGGGTGTAATTGGAGTATTGGAAGTATAATGAATATATTTGGAGTTGAATAAGATGTTTTGGTTAAATCAATGGTGTATAATTCGAATTAGGTCGAATACAAATTCATTCTGATAATAATTGAACCTACGTAGAACACCATCTTTAAGTGATTATTTGGACACTTATCATTCCATTTCATGCATTCATGTAGAGCCTGAAATAGTTTTATATCAGTTTGGCACAAATATATTGAATTACGTGTCGTGTATTATGTATAGGTGGTGAGCCCTTTGGTAAGAGTAAGGATATCGTACCCGAGGACCAAGAATAGGAGTACTCCATATTCCCGTTAAGGTGAGTAATTAGACGATCATCTTAACTATCTAAAGTTGTTTATATTCGTTTTTATGTTTTAAAGAAAAATGAATTTAAATTGCAAATTATTATGTTTTAAAAATTGAAGTGTTGGTTAAACGAAATGAGATTTATAACTTGTTTTGAAATCGAATACTGGTTTTGGAAATTGAGTAAGTGGAGACTATATACTTGTGTTATATATATGTTTTGACATATGGTTTGAATTGATGGCTTATGACAATGTGATGGCAAGCATGGCTGGATTTGTGTTTGGGTGGAATATATGAACTGTTTTGCTTTGCCTTGATAGGCTGGTAATATTATATTAGCCATGTTATGCTGTCAAAATTTTATTGAATTGGTGGGTTATTTGATTAGCTTACTGCAGTGGGCGGGTTTTCGTGAACCAGCCTATGAGAGGGGCACGGTAAACCCCATTATATTTTACCTTAGTACGAGAGGCGCGAAGGGTATCTCCTAAGGTAACGTTAGAGTCCACTTCACGCCGAACCACCATGTGAAGGTGAAACTCAACCAACGCCAAGGAATGGTTGTGTTTTTAAATGTAAAAGAATGAGTTTTACACTCATATGTTATTTTAACAGCCTTGGCGGACTCGGTTAGATGCCTTGACGCAAGGTGTCACCGAGTGCAAATCTTGGCACGAGCCAAGTTTTTACGAGAATCATAAGCCAAATTGATTTATATGAAATGAAATGAGATTTGATGCAATGAATCCTATTATGATAAGATATTTTAAATTGTCTCCATTTACTCGGCTTTAGATGTTTTAGATGGACTTTGCTTACTCACTGAGTTTATAAAAACTCACCATCCTCCTTTCACACATTTCAGGCTCAAGGAAATCTGTAGACTGTCGATTTTGTCGAGGGTTTGCTGTTGGATTTGCACCCTTAGAAATCGCAGGTCTATAGTCTTATACATATATGTTTATTTTGGGGGCCCACATGTCATTGTAGAATATTTTGTATACCTAGCTACGTGTGCCACTGTATGTATAAATTTATTTTGCTTTTACGCTACAAAAATTATTTACGCAAAGTTCTATAAATATTGTTTTATAAGACAATAGAATATTTTATTTAATATTTTTATTTAGTTTGAATAGCTATAATTTCACTTTAAATTGATGAATTAGACAACGAAACTTATTTTTAGACATGAAATGGATGCTTATTACTCGTATATCATGTTTTTGCTAAGGTTCGAAAATTTTAGGTAAAATGACCAAAATACTCCTGTGCGGCAGAAATTATTTTTTTGTTTGTTTTGATTTAAAAATAGTTTATATTCCCTTAAAACATGATATTTAGTAACTATTACTCACAAGGGAGATGTAAAACTAATGCGAGAGCCTTGCGAGGTTTCGGTTGACATTCCGTGTAAGGAATGTCAATCGAGACATCGCGGAGGTTGTCACGGGCTCGAGGGGAGTGTCGGGTCATGACACTAACCTTGTGGCCAGAGGATGGCACAAGCGTTATATGAGGTCATTGGCCATAGGCATTGGATCGTATCATGAGGTTTAGTTACCTAGACATCACCCTTGATAGTGGGGAATGGAATACATTATCCGTTGGCTTAAGGTCCACGTGACCAAGTTTATACATAGTGCTTAACTAGTATGCTCCACCTAGCTACATTTGATGAGTTATGTAATAAGGTTGTAATGATTTTGATTTAAATGACAAATTCAGTTTTTAAAGCATGTTTTCAAAGGGAAAAGTGTAATACCCCAACCTATGTAAAAGAATTTAAGCAAGAAAGCTACATTTGCTTAGTGAATTAGGTAAATAGAAGTACATATGGTTGATGAGTGATTTCATCTATACATATATGCCATGAACTGTTATTGCAAATTGTGATTCAAGTATGCTGAATTTATTGAGTATATGCTATGATGCCATATGTGCACATGAATTGGAACATGAGTAGCTATATGATATGAACTTATAAGGCACAAGTATGTTTAATGTCAAAGGAGCTAAAATTAAATGACCAGATGTGAATATGTAAATATGAATGCATATGCATGATAAAATGAGGTAAAATATGTTACTGATCCTTAGAACATGAGATGTGAAATGCAAATATATGTACACTTGAGGTTGTTAATATTAAGTATGACTTGTGCATATTGAACATGAATCAAAATTGAATGAATGAATATACGTATAATGAGAGTTTGCATGCATTACAAAGAGAAACAGGCCATAGTGGGACTTAGCTTGATTGAAATTAAATGTCTAGAGGATTAACAAGGAATTGATTATTCTTTAAGATGTATTTTGACGAGTTTAAAGGTATGTTTGATGATTAAATTATGTAAGGTAAAGTGGGAATGTCCTTGGCATTTGAAATGCTTGAGTTTATAACGTTAAGTTTCTAAGGATAATGAGCAAAATCCTTGGAACTATGATTCTAAGTTACCAAGGATAATAGTCAGAATCCTTTACAATGGTTCCAAGGTTAATACCCAATATCCTTGTGCTGTGATTTTAAGTTACTAAGGATAATAGGCAAAATCCTTGGTACACAATACCCTTGTGCTATGGTTTTTGGTTACCAAGGATAATATTCAATATCCCAGAGCTGTAACTTCCAAGGTTAAGACTTAATATGTTGGGTTTATGATTCTAAGTTACCAAGGATAACAAGTAATATCCTTGAGCTGTGGTGTATATCTTGGACAAACTTTGGAAAAGGGACTAAATTGAAATGCATGAAAATGTTGAAGGATTAAATTGAAAATAAATAAAAGTTGAAAGACCAAATTGAAAATAAAGAAAAGTTGAAGAACCAAAATTGAAAATATACAAAAGTTAGATGACTAAATTGTAAATAAAAATAAATATTTGAAGGACTAAATTGAAAAAAATATATAGTAAAAGGTTAATTATGTAAATAGAGTAAAAAGCAAGGACTAATGGGCTATTAGCCCAACTTAGGTGGACAAACCAAGGCTACCCACTTTGTTATTCACGCTTAAGTATAAAAAAAAGGCTGTTACAAGGCTTTCATTCTTTTATTCCACTTTGTTATTCATGTCCGTTAAGTTATTGAAAGCCAACTTATTTCCTCCTGCCCAAATGTTCTCCAAGCTCTTTCCCTCATGTTTGAGCTCTAAAAACCAGCAAATTAAGGCTAGAAAATGGATAAATGAGGTGAGGACAAGATCTTTTAGTGCATGAGCTCTAGTTTGATCGATTGAAAATTCTGCTTTGGTTTTGTTGCAACAAGTTGTTTTCCTTGGTTGGAGAAATTTTAGAAGTCTTGTTGAGCTGAATTTAAGTCACCAAGTAAGACTTTCAATGTCTAGGTATTTGAGATTATGAATTTTGATTTGAAGTATAAAAGTTATTGGCTAAAACATAGGAAAAGTACTAAATGCTTAGCTAATGTGCTGGAAATTTATGAATGAATGTTTGTGAATGCTAAGAAGCTTGAAGAATTATATTTACAGTTCTTAAGGATTCTCAATCAAGGATTTAGTCTGAATTCAAGCTAAGTAAGCTTTCTAAGGGCTATAAAGCTGCAAATGAGATCAATAAGGTAAGCCCACTTTGATTTTAGCTTGATTTCTTATTTTTGTTCGAAATGTGCAAGAACAAATAAGTAAAATTTGAGTATTCGAATTTCCAGATTTGCCAAGCTGCATTATTGAAGGGAAACCATCAAGCAAAAGAAAGATAAGTTGAAAAAAGGTAAAGTTATGATAAATGATATATGTAAAGGTATACTTAAGCTAAATAAGTTGGAAATTAAGTTGTGAATGATGTGAAAGAGACATGCAAATGAAAATATGGTAGAAATGATCTGAAAATGCTAGGCAAAATGTAGTTAGAAAAATGATGAAGAATTAAGCATGTTAATGATTATTATACATTGTTTAATGCTAGATTTCATTTAAAGCACCAAGTCCTACAGCTAGAGGTTTGATCAGCTGTGCTGCCAAGCTATGATTTAAGCTAGCAAAAGGTGAGTGGATATTGCATCCAAATGATATGAAAAAGCATGAAATGAGATTTTAAGTGTATGCGCTGTAAATGGTTTTACAAAAAATGCATGGGAACAAGCTGATTATTATGATGTTGTATGTGCCTTAGGTTAGGGTGGAATGTTATGCATATATGACTAATATGTTGAAATATGAATGGATTATGATTGGATGACATGTTTATACACATAAATATATGTGTTAAGCTATAGATTATGACTAGATGAAATGTCTATGCACATAAGTATATGTATTGAGCCATGAACAGATTATGATTATATGCAATGCTTATGCACATGAGTATATGTTAAGTTATGAATGGTTTGATGACTTGATGTACCCTGAGGGGCATGGTAACTTAGCCAAATGTCATGTGGATATAGATATATAATGATTTATGACTAGATGTTATGTTATGTAGGCATTACGTTATGTTGTTATAATGAGAATGTAATGTGATGTTGCCATTATGTTTTGCGATGCATAGCATGGCCTTAGTGGGGCAGAGTAATACCATTAGAGAAAAGGGTCGAAGTTACCTTGAAATATGTTGCCTTGGTAGGGCAGAGTAAAACCACCATAGAAAGGGGTCGGAGTACCCTAAATGTATTGCCTTGGTGGGGTAGAGGAATACCACTGAAGATACAAAAGGTCAGAGTAGCCATATGTGTATTGCCTTGATGGGGCGAAGAAGTACCACTAGAGTAAGAAAAGCTTATGTGTGCATTGTTATATGTTGATATTGATGATGAAATGAAATGTTCAATGTATGTTATGATGGGTAGGACCCAATTACTTAATGTTTTTGTATGTTATGATGGGTAAGACCCAATTACTCTAAGTTTTATGTGCTGAAGTGAAGAACCAAGAAAGGTAAAAGGCAGCTAAGGCTAACGTGCAGAAGATTGATATAAAAAAGGCTTGGAAGCCCTGAAATGGATACATGTGCAAAAGATCCCGCACAATAGATTAACATATTGAGATAAGCTAGATAAGATTTAAAAGCCTTCTAGAAAGTCTACCCATTTATTTTCTTAGTACCTCATAGTTCACTATTTGAATTTGTATGTAAGTTACGAGCTCGATAAGATACTAGAGCCTATGATTGACGCCGATAGGTGAGTTCAAGTTAAATATGCATATTTTATGGATGGAGCCCAAATGCATCATGGATTTGCATAAGAAAACATCCATGTTTTCAAAAAAATGATCACGATTTATAAAGTTTCTAGAGTTGTTGCTTGTTCCCATCTATATTCTTCACTGAGTAATTGTACTCACATTTTTAACTCTCATGTTTTGTAGATCCGATGCTACTCAAGACATAGACGTGCAAGGGATCCACGTATATATTATGGTAAACTCAATGACCAAGGCATTCATAAATACCTTCCGCATCTAAGGTTCACTCCACTAGTAGTCAGTTTTTAGTTATGTTATGTGATTGGACATGTAGCCTTGTAGATACAAACGTATGTGGGTTATGGGACATTAATTGTCATGACCCGGTACTCCCTTCGAGCCCGTGACAACCACCGTGATGTCTCGATAGACATTCATTTCCCGAAATGTCAACCGAAACCTCGCAAAGCTCTTACATCAATTTTACGTCTCCCCTATGAGCAACAGTTACTAAATATCATGTTTTAAGAGAATATAAACTATTTTTAAATAAAAAACAAACAAAGGTAATTTCTGCCACACAAGGGTATTTTGGTCATTTTTACCCAAAAATTTTGAAACTTGGTAAAAATACAACATAAGATTGAAAAATGTACATTTCTTATCTAAAAATAATTTTAGTAATCTAAATCATCCATTTAAATTAAAATTTTGGCTAATCAAACTAAATAAAAATATTAAATAAAATATTCTATTTTCTTATAAAACAATATTTATAGAACTCTGCGTAAATAATTTTTATAGCGTAAAAACTAAATAAATTCATACATACGGTGGCACACGCAACCAGGTATACAAAATATTCTACAATGACATGTGGGCCCCAAAATAACCACAAATATATAAGACTGTAGACCTTCGATTTATAATGATGCAAATTCAAAAGCAACCTTCGACAAAATCGGTTGTCTACAGACTGTCCTGAGCTTGAAATGGGTAAAACGAAGGGGTGAGTTTTTATAAACCCAAGGAGTAAGCAAAATTTATCTATAACATCTAAAGCCGAGTAAATGGAGACAGTTAAATCATCCCATCATAATATAGTTCATAACATTCAAAACTCATTTCAATTCCTATAAAGCAATTACATTTCATCAAAATAATCAACAAGGCTTATGATTCTCTTAAAAAATTGGCTTATGCCAAAACTCATACTCGGTGACACCTTGGCCCAAGCATCCAACCGAGTCCACCAAGGATGTTAAAATGACATATACCCATAAAACATGTTTTTACTTTTAAAATATAGTCATTCCTTGGCATTGGCTGAGTTTCATCCTCATGTGGTGGTTCGGCTTGAAGTGATCTCTAAACTTACCTTAAGAGATACCCTCCACGCCTCTCATACTAAGGTAAAATATAACGAGATTTACCGTGCCCCTCTAATAGACTGGTCCACGAAAACCCGCCCACTGCAGTAAGCTAAATACATAACCTACCAAATTAATAAAATTTCGGCAGCATAACATGGCTAATATAGTACTATCCAACCTATCAATGTAAGACAAAATAATTTATATAATTCACAAAACCCCAATTTCAGCCATTCATGCTACCACAATTTCATAAGCCATCAATTTAAATCATGTATATATATATATAATACGAATGTATAGCCTCCACTTACTCTATTTCGAAAATCAACATTTAGTTTCATAATAATTTATAAATCTCATTCATTTAACCAACATTTAAAATGTAAAACACAATAATTTGCAAATTAAGTGCCTTATTCTTTAAAATCTTAAAACAAGTATAAACCACTTTAGATAATTAAGATGAACATCTGATTACTCACAATAGTAGGAGTTTAGAGTACTTCTATTCTTGGTCCTCGAACACAATATCTTTACCCTTATCAGAGGGCTCACCACCCATACATGACACATAATTCAATATATTTGTGCCAAACTACTACAAAACTATTTCAG
Source organism: Theobroma cacao (assembly GCF_000208745.1). NCBI lineage: Eukaryota > Viridiplantae > Streptophyta > Magnoliopsida > Malvales > Malvaceae > Theobroma > Theobroma cacao. The sequence continues at coordinate 11,998,113 of NC_030858.1, read as the reverse complement.
GCTCTATATGAAGGCATGACATCGAATGAGAATTGTCCGAATAATCACTTAAAGACGATGTTCTACATGGGTTCAATTATGATCAGATTGAATTAGCATTCGACCTAACTCACACTATGCCTTGTTTAATTAGCCAAAACATCCAATTCAACTCCAAATATCTTCATTACACTTCCAATATTCCAAATACACCAAAGTACCTCAATGAGCTTAATTGTGACTTAATTCACCGTAATCGAAATTCATTCTGATTTCGATATCCGATACCATAAATCATCAATTCCTAGCTAAATAACATGATTTACAACCAAATCCATCATCAACGTGCTCTATAGAAAATTCGACCAAATGAGGTGGTTGAAGAACATGCGATTTTCTTGCTTGTTTTTTCTTCCAAACATCACAAAATGACTAAAAACACTAGGATATTATGAAATCTAGCAAAATTCATCACCAAAACTTCTCTCTCTAGATTTGGCCAGCAAAAGTTCCCTCTTGAAAACTTGAATTTCAGCCATGGAGAATGAAAAAGAATGCATGGGAAAGGTAGATCACAAGCTAAAATAAAAAAATCTTACCTTTACTTGCTTGATTCCTTGAAATCCAACAATTTCTCTTGAATTTTTCCTTCCTAGGGTTTGTTCTTCTCTTTTTCTCTTTGTTCCCTTGCTTGGCCGGCCATAAGAGTGAATTGGGAGAAGCTTAAGTCGGTTTATAAAGGAAAATCATAAAAATATTAAAGCTTGACACATGTCACCACTTGATTGGTCCATGATTAAAAACTTAACCATTAAGCAATTTCTCACCACCACATGTAATCCCATAATTATCCAAAGTATAAAGTGATAATAGGTGAAATTCATGGGCTTGACAAGTGTCATGGTGGTGTAAAATTTCAAAATTTCCAATTTCGTCCTCATGGACACTTAAAATGACCGTTTTGCCCCTATATTTGGAAAAATGTCGAAACTAAAATTTTTCACTTCTCAAATTCAAATAATGCTCTAATTAATCAAATTTAGTCAAAATATCATCCAACATTCCAATTTTTCCCTTGGGTGGAAAAATGACCATTTTGCCCCTACGTTATGAAAATTCTTGAATTAACTCCAAATCAATCCTCGAATTTCGAATCATCATAATAAGACATTCTAAGATTCAATAACTCTCAAATGCATCGTAAAATCTTTATTTGGCCTAGTTCGAGGCTTTAATTAACTTAATTGTACCACTATGTACAATATCAATTTTTTAACGATTTTTCGATACATTCACTTATGCAAACATTCTATCAAGCACATGAATGACATGACAAGTATATGATAGAGTAGGGCTTGACATTAATAAATTGTCCAGTATACGTTGATGTGGCCATGCATTGGCAAATGAAAGATGAGTTAAGGAAATGCCTGTTATAAGTAACGACAGATATTTTTGCACAATTTAATGCTTTATGCATATGTTTAAAATGTTATGTATATCAAGTATGAATTATGAATCAGTGTTAAAAGTTCCAATGATGGACTAAGATACGACAATGAAAGTTAATGAGGCATGCATGGGCTTGGTGGATTACCTCCAACAAGTCTTCGTGCTGGTCATGGTTAAATGCATATGGTTGTAGTTGAGAGTCATGGAAAAAGTACTTCAAACTTGTAGATATTGAAGAAAGTATTGATACCTTTGAATAACCTATCAATACTTGTTTCTCATAATTGTTTTGAAAAATTCTTCTAGAACAAAAGTATCAATACCTTTGGCAAAGGTATCGATACTTTCAAGACGGAACACGTGTAGGGATCATTTTATTTTACAATTATCGGTATCGATGGTTAAAGTATCGATACTTACAACCTTTTTTTCTCAAATATGTTGACTTTCAACTATTTTACCTATAAAAGCCTTACTACCTCAAATTGAAACATAATGTGCATAGAAATGACTTGGGGAATTGTACGTGCATTCATGGATTTCGTTTTAAACCAAAATTGCATGGTTTCAAAGGAAATTGCATAGTTTATTAAAAGTTTCCTTTTACAATTGCTTGTTCCCTTTTTATATCCCTCATTGCTTTTATGCTCACCATTTTCAAATTGCATGTTTTGGATTTCAAATCCAAAGGTAGTTAAATCATAGATTGAGGAGTCTTACCCATATCCCTCAGCTGGTAGGTATTATCATGGCATTCAATAGTAGCTATACCACACCCAAAGGTCATTTTGCTATACAGTCATAGGTCCATGCATGTGATAAGAGTCTTGTATAGACATTAATGTAGCCACAAGTTGATAGTATTTTGAGTTGGTGGATATTATGTACATATATATATATATATATATATATATATATATATATATATATATATATATATTACATGATACTTTGGAAATATGATGTGAGTTTCATATATGTATAGAATATACATATATGTACATATATGGTTACATGATTATGAATGTAAAATACATGACAATGAAGGAAGTTTCACACGTGTATGAGTGTGAGGTTTGCATGGGCTTAGTAAGCTATGTCTATTGGGCCTTTTGCGTCAGTCATGACTCGGAAATGGATCATGACAGTTTTATATGAGAAAAAAAGAATCTTAGGATGTTACGTGAGAAAATGTCATACCACAAAAAGTTTTTGCTAAGTTTACACATGAACCTAATTAAAATGATCAAGAAGTCTTTGTGAGATCTAGAGGTATCCAGGTTTAGTCAGACCCAATTGACAGCTTTATAACTTAGAGATAGATTGGTCCATCTACTTATATTATATTTAATATTAAAATTTTAAAAATAATTTTTAAATCAATATATTAACATTTGAAAATTAAATTAAATAAAAATAAAATATTCATTTATTTAACGATATCTCAAGTTGAACCTAAGCATCAAATATCCTATTCAAAGCTCGACTTGAGCCAGGCCAAGCTTGCGAGCTTGGCAAGCAACTCAATCTAGGACAAGTTCTATCACCCACTTTTATAATAAATTTGAAATTTGAATTCAAATTTCTAGTTACAATTTTTTGGTATTTATTGAAAGTTATCTTATATGTTACTAAATTTTAACTTTGCATGTCCCAAAAAAAAAATTAACTTTTTAAACAAATGAAAATAGCATTTACCCAAAAAAAAAGGGTAAGTTACTCTTATTTTTTAAAATTTTGACCATAATTCTCTTTGAGTTTATTATTATTGAAAATGAACACCTCGTCTCAAACTTTAAATAGCGTTCATAGATTATAAGAAATGACTAAAATACTGATGATAAAAGAAAACACAAAATGTGGACTTTCAAACTCTCTTCTTCTCCAATGAACAAAAGTGCGCTGCCATTTTTAGATTCCTTCACAAAGCAAGAGAAATGTCCAAAACTCTCAAAAAATTTAAAAGAATTAAGAAAAGAAATTTTAAGAAAATCAAGAAAAGAACCGAACACTCATTTACATAAATGACAAGCTTTGCCTATTTTTCTATACAAAGCACTGTCAAAAACAATAAATCTGCAATTTTTCCTCTTTTTACCCATTTGATGTTTACTCAAAAGAATGTGAAAAGCATTTTGGCCGTCAAGATTTAGAATCAGGCAAAATTGAGAGATCTGCCACAAATTTTGGAAGGTCTGCAATTTTCTCAAGCGAAGAAAGCCTATTCTTTGGGATTGTTTCATCTTCCACCATCGCAAATGCTTGATTAAAAAATCATCAAGGGTTGTAATAGCTATGAGGATATTTCAATGAAATCATCAACCTCAAAAACGGGTAAATCATCAATTTACTTTGTTACTAAAAAAGATTGTTTTTTTTTTTTTTTGTCTAAAAACTGGGGATGAAATCTTCCCTACGTTGTCTGAGTAAGCATTATTTTCCCAAACGATTTTTATCAAATTGATCAATGCATCTGAATATTTGTCTCATTGATTAATACATAACCTTCTATCTAAAAGTAAAATTCGAATCTTTTTTCTCTCAATTAAAAAAATAAAAACTAATCTCATTTTAGGCTGAGGACTGCAACACCTATGTCTTCCTTTCCTTTGAAATTACTGTTATTGTTGTTGAGCATCTTTTGCTCCATCTCTAGTTCTGGCTTTACTAAACTTTTATCAAAATTTCTCAACATTATCTATGTAACATTAAAGTGCCTGGGGTTTTGGTTGTTTATGTTGGGTGGCTGTGCTTCAGTCGGTTTTGGATCTACAATGTTGAGTCCTTTTTCTTATACCACCCAATTACCAAAGGTTTAAAAAAAAGGCTCATGAGGATTTTTTGGACGCCGACAAGCGACAGCCATCAGCTGTTCAATGATTAGAGGCGGCGACGCTAGCGGTGGCCAGAAGCCGGATTCTAGAAAAGGTGGTTGATTTTTGAGAGAGAATCGCAGAGAGAAACTAAAACGAGAAGAGAGAGAAAGGGAAAGGATAACATGGGAAGGAAAACACCAGAAGGGTAAATTAGGTATTAAATATATGCCACATTATCACGTAAATGGAAACTCAAACAGTGAGGTAATGGTCTGATTTATGTATCTAGTCATATATATTATTTTGAGACAAAATGTTCATTTTTTATATTAAAAGATTGAAGGTGAGTTATGATTAAAACTTAAAAAATAAAAATAATATATCTAAAAAAAATTAAATCAAGTCGAAAGGTGTCTTGATATTGAATCAAACCAATATTGATATAAGCAGGTTTAAAATTAATTAGTTTATATATATATATATATTTGGATAATTTACTGTATATATTTTATGACAAATTATTACTCCTTTGGTAGAATTTCAATCGTTTTTCTAGATAACTTTTGGCCGTTTGACCCTAAGAAACAACCCGGCATTTCCCATGCCTTGGAAATATCTTGACCCAAATCTTATTCTTAGTGTCAGTGTGAAAATGGACCCAATTTGGGATCTGCTTCCCTCACGTGTAATTATTCAAAAAAAGAATAATAGACACATAGTGTGAAAGGAATAAGAGCTCTCAATTTGACAATGCTCCTATGCTATGCATTACCAAGTTTGGCGCACAAAGGAAGCTGAAACCCAATCTCTATGTGGAGAATTAGATATATATATATATATAAGAATTATAAATATTTGTGTGTGATTTACCTTTTGTGTTGATTTTAGTATTGAATATGTTTTTGTTTGAAAATTTTACTAATATCATTGAACAAAATGCTCAAATTCAATATGACAGACACATACTAGGCTAATACAAAAAAGTAAAAGCACTGAATTGATCGGACCATTATTATATGCAGCCACAGAAATGGTCTCCTGACACAATGTATTCTACCGATTTAAAGACTCAAAATTCATTTATAGGTGGATATATGGCTTAATATAATCAATACTCACAGTGACTTGCGTTTTCTTTAAAGAGAGTACTGTTCGAGGTTCAACATTTTATCCTCAGAAAACTATAAGAAAATAGAAATGGGGGCCCATTTAGCTTAAATTGATAATGCTTTTCATTTCTTAACTAATTCATTTTGTGCACTAAATTATGTTTCATGTATTTAGTCGAACAACAGTGTTTCTAAGATTTAGAAGCTCTTGCTTTTTTATTTTCTTTTATTTTATTTTATTTTTAAAAAGCATGTTTTAGTTGTCGCTATGCCATAATATTTATGCCTGCATGGCTCGTAAACTTTCTCCAATTTCTGCCTAAGCATGATCAGGGGAAAGAAAACACCAGAAGAGGAAAGAACAACTCAAGCAAAGCATAATTAAAAAATTTCCTGCTATTTTTTTAGTGCTGCGGTTGCTGGTTCAGATACGAAGGCATGAGACATGAGGCCGGTGTTGACCAAACAGACATTTCAATCCTATCATTGTCGACGTTATTTAAAATACAAAGTATCACCCTATGAAATTTGCATATTGACCCTCTCTCTTCCACTATAAGTACGTTGGAATTGCAAGCTCCCTATCCCACAAGATATACAATTACATCACACATTTCTAAACTTTATCCTTTAATCTCAAATATAATAGCTTCTCATCCATGGCTTCCCTCCAAAACTCCAACTTCGAAACCCAGATTCCAGCGGAAATCCTTGTAGCTCGCGTTGCTCAAATTCATGGTAGCATTTCCAAGCTTGAGTCCCTTACGCCATCAAAACAAGTTAATAGCCTCTTAACTCACCTTGTGAAATTATGTACCCTTCCTTCGGATATAGACATCGAGGCCTTACCCCAAAAGGTGCAAGACATGCGTGAGAACCTCATAATTCTATCTGGTCGCGCTGAAGGCTTGTTAGAGCTTGAATTCGCGACATTTCTATCCAAAATTCCCAAACCATTGAACAATCTCAATCTCTTCCCTTATTATGACAACTATGTCAAACTAGCCAGTTTGGAGTATAGAATTCTTAGTGAGAATGGTGTGGTGCAACCAAAGAAGGTAGCCTTTGTTGGCTCAGGTCCAATGCCTCTCACCTCTATTGTAATGGCTACTCATCACATGAAATCTACTCATTTCGATAACTTTGATATTGATGAAGCAGCGAATGATGTGGCTCGCCAGCTAATTGCATCCGATGTTGAGTTTGAGAAGAGGGTGAAGTTTGTGACCAACGATATAATGAAGGTAAGAGAGAAGCTTGGGGATTATGATTGTATATTTTTGGCAGCTTTGGTTGGGATGCGCAAAGAAGAGAAATTAACGATTGTTGGGCACATAGGGAAATACATGAAGGCAGGAGGGTATTTGCTTGTGAGGAGTGCCAAAGGAGCTAGAGCATTCTTGTACCCTTCCTTGGAGCAGCATGACTTACCGGGTTTTGAACTACTTTCAATTTTTCATCCCACAAATGAATTGATCAACTCGGTCGTTCTCGTGAGGAAGCCCGTTTCTCCAAATTAAGCTCTCCTTCTTATTAAATGGATGGTTAGGTCTTTCTATTTCTACAAGCCCATATCATAATTAGGGTGTCTATCGCAAGTAAGCAATGTGTTGTCCTTTCTTGTTTCGAGCTTGCCCTGTTCTTTGTTTTAATTTCTTGTTTCAATTATGTTATTTTTGTATTTCCTTTGTTACTAGTTTGTTGCAAGGGTTATTAGTATTTTATCAATTTTTATTTTCATAACTCTCAAATTATTGATTGCTTTTATCACCGGCTATGGTTTGAATAACCAGAACCTTAAGTAAGTATTTTATATATATATATATATATATATATTAGCAATCCAGCAACATGGTTCGATTCTTAATTACTTTGGATCAGCAGAACTCAGTTTGAGAACCAAAGAGATGCAAAAGTGGTAGGAGGAGAGAGCTGTTAGGGAGAGGAAGACATTCTTTTAATTAATTAACAGTATAGGTTTGGCGCATGGAAATAACGCTCCTGCAACTAAACAAAGTTTCAAAAAGTCCCCAAACGGTTTGTTCTGAAAGTTCTTCTGTTAAATTAATATAAACTAAAACAAACTAATAAGCAAACTTCCTCTAGATAAAGCTAGTGAACTACCATATTAAGCAAATTAATAAACAGATTAATGCGCACAGTAATCACTGTAGATAGTTTTTCATATATATATATATATTACGTATTATTTACAATATTTATGAGCAATCTAAAATTAAGATGAAGTTATGTATACCAGTTCTGAAGAACCTACTTAATTAACACGCATGATGGGCTAAATCACTCTCTGCCATACAAGAGACTTCTGGCCGCTGGGAGGAGTAAGTTGCCAAGATTCGTAGACTGCCAGGTAGTCCATGATCGCTTAACTGCAAACAGAGGAGGTAGAAGTTAAGCAGACAAAATCAGCAGATGGCTTGAAATCTGAACGTGAGGATTAACAAAGCATTCATCACCTGGTTGTCATCCATCTCCGAAACGGTATCCTCACGTTATTTCGTTGTGCCATTGGACGCCAATTCTGTCTCACCAAAATTACGTGTTAGGCCTGTGGAACCTGTACATTGCACATTATTTGTACAGTCCACAATAAATCCTCCATAATTTGGAATGCCACTTACCTGATCGTTAATTAGTTAAGAAATAATTGAGCAAGTGATGATGAAAAGGCCGTCGTTCCAAACTACAAATTATCAAGCTAACGAAAGTACTGAATATAACTAAGTACCCGGAAAAAGATTTGGGACCGAAGCAACAGCAAAAGGGGACTGGAAAGCTACATCTGTTTCAGGTGCAAAAAATGCATTTGAGAATGGAAAAAATGGCGTACTGCGAGGAGTACTAGGCTCGGAGCCCATATCATGAAAGTATGGTGATCGAGAAGTAGTCCCTGAAAGAGGCTCAGATCCAAGATTATGAGGCTGAATATTCATTCCTAAGCAGTAATTATAATAACTAAAAGATCTGAAATCTGGCGTTTGAAAGTTTGGATCATCCAAACAACTATAACGAACGGATTGATATGGTTTCTCTGGATCCAGCAAGCCGACATACGGTATTCTATGCTGCGACATTACCGTATTCCCTCCTCTACTTGGATCGAGAAAGATAGAGTTCATGTCCTCAAAGGAGTGAAATGGATTAAAGCTTGGAACAGCCACACGATCAGCATTAACATCGCCAGCTTCCCCATTTCTGCAGTTACTTCTCCTAGTGGATGAACACCGGGTAACACTTTTTATATTAAAACCTTGTTGGTTCATTTCAGCTTTGCGCTTCTTCAAGGATATTCTATATTTCTGTGACACAAAAAAGATGAGGATCATAAGGAGCATGGACAACCTGCTTTATCGTAGTATTACTCAACAAAATTTTACTATTATCTTTAGCTGCATACAAATTAATATGGGTATAAGACTAATCTTACCTGCAGATGACTAGTTATATTTTCCCGAGTGAGTTCTGGTTCATTCATAATTTTAAGTATCCTTTTTGGATGCACCATTGAACCTTATAATCACAAAGAAATAATCTCAATGGCTAGCATATTTAGAATAGCCAATACATACAGACCCTTCACCACCCTTACACAGCAACTAATTCTACTTACTCTTTGACAGTGTCTGAACGGCTTTTACAAACTTGGCGTCAAGCTCCGGGTCCATGCCAACCTCTTTTTCTTCTGACAACTAGAAGAGGCATCATCTAATCGAATGTTGTCTGTATCATCTTCAACTGTAATAGTAGCATTGGAATGATCCAAAGGCTTTAGATTTTGGTGGTCCGACGTTTCTTCGTTGTCGGTAGATTGTTCAGAATCCCACATTTTATTCAGAGTAACGCTGTGCCAAATAGTATTCTTGATTTCCTGCACGCCAACGGGTTTTATGATGTAATCTACAGCCCCATAAATTAGACCCTTCATTATGTTTTCAAGACTGCCATCTCCGGACACCACTGCAATTTCCGAAGCATGATCAAAACCTTAAAATTTGGCTAACTTAATTGGTAAAATAAAAGAGCATAACAAATAAATAGGGAATCTGCTTGATATATATAAGCTTTGAAGGAAATTTTACTTACTTATCACCGGTAAATACATCTCAAGTCCTATAATCTCCAGAAGCTTAAAACCGTTCATGTTAGCACTATCAACATCAACAAGCACAATATTAAATTCATATTTTTTTGCTCTCAATATCTCTAGAGCTTCAGCTGCCGATGTTGTTGTTTTAACTGCATATCAAAACGGGAGGTGTTCAAAAAACAGCAAAAAATGCAGCTGTTCCAAACTATGACAACATGTTACATTAATTAAATTTTGATCTTCTTCTTACAAAAAAGATAATAAATATCAATTATCAATCTTCCTTTGCATTGACATTAACATTCCAATGAGCCATCAGTACCTTAAAATGCTTACATCTTGTGAAGATTGTCACTTCCTTCCAAGACAATCTCCACCTGTGCAAATTAATGGCCTCAGGCCATTGTTCCCTTTTTTCTCCCACAACAGCAACAGCATATATATATGCCATTTGACAAATATGAAAACATGATTTTGGTTCAAATATTTTATAAAATTCCAATCACATGATATTGAGTTTTTTCTTGACTTCTCAATAATTCAGACAGTATGTTTTGTTTTTTTTTCCTCAGCTAAAAGTGGAATCTTTAAGAATATTTATCAGTGAAAAGTACAGTGAAGGGTAAAGCTTGGAGGCTGCCCATAGAAGACATTACATCTGAAAGCATTGTGCCAAGAAACAAAGATCGAGCAATACAGTGCAAAAATCCCACATAAAAGCAGAGACAAAAGCAGAACATTCAAGCAATATTTCAGGACATGATTTTCCAATCCATCAATTCCTAAGCAATTGTACAGGGTCAATCAAGCAGTAAAAAAATTCATTAATTGTGACAAAACTGCTGTCATTCTTTAACTTGACCAAATCAATTACTTATAGAAAGCACTAAAAAAGCTTTCGATATTATGGCGAATTGATTGTAATCAAATTAAACTACATTGGATCTCATCAACAACATCCCCAAACCCAAATTAAACTCCAGATTTGTAAAAACTATAATTTTAACTAAACTTAAGCAAGTAACACCCCAGCGAGGCTAATGCTTTAAAAGTTCGAATCTCAATACATGAATAAACAAAAAAACATAGAGAGAAACAGCATATTGGGTATACCTTTGTAGTTGCACTTATGGAGCACAGCACAAAGATACTGAAGGCTGAATATCTGAGCGTCAATAGCAAGAACTTGTAACTCGTGGACAGTATTATCATCAACTTCAACTACTGAATTCTCAGAGCTTTTATTAAGAAAACTCTCTTCCATGATGTAATTATACCGAGATATCTCAAGTTAACAAAGACTTTAAATAACCAAGGGCCAAGAATAATTGGAGATTACACCGCCCTAAGAGAAGCCAATTAAAGAAAGTTTTGGAGATGCCTTTAATTGAGGAGATGCAATACCATATAGCCTAAAAATTTCTCATTTATGGAAAGTGGATGATTTACTTTCCAATGAAGGTTGCCTCATGCAAAGTCGGTATGCGTGAATTTTCAAAGTTTTCCCTCCTTAATTTATATACATAACAATTAAATTTATTATATTGTTTGCTGTAGTGTGTAGCTTGATCATCAAGCTGCACGACAAGGAAACCGAATTGGCTCACCTGCACCTTTCCATTTTAATTTGTACCTAATCAAAAAAGAAAAACCACTCATCTCATCTTAATTTAAACAATTTTCTATTGAAATTCAATCTCATATAACAAATATGTTAATTAAGTAGAATGAAAATCTTCTGAGATGAGTAAAGAGACAGGAATTTTTTTTATTCAACCAATCAGGATGATTTTATTGATTATTCACTAATAAAACAATGGATGGATACATGCATAAAAGAGATCCAAAGGTTAAAGAGCAGGGAAAGGAAAATAAACAACACTAGATGATATTCAATGGCAAAGAGGCTAACAAGATCCGCTGTATGCCACACAAGCCCGAAGAAAACAGTAAAAGGACAGAAAATATAGAATTTTGGTTAATACCAAACTTGATATATCAGAGAACCCGTAAAAGAATTACCATGCGCACAACCGAACACAGTAGAAAAGTATCTTTTTAATATAAAATCGGGCAAGTAGTGTTTGGGCTCACCCTGCCAAAAAATCATAGATGGGAGAGTCAATTTGATTTAATATATTAATCAGTTAAGATTTCAACATTTTTGTCATTCAAAGTCTTTCAGTTTTTAATTAAAACAAATTATCAAATTAAAAAAGAATTAAATCATATTTTAATTTTCAATAATTTAAAATTTTTCAAAATATCAATGAAGCTTTATGGCAGATACTAAACATGAGAAAGGAAAGAGGAGGCGCATGAGAGTGAGAGAATGTCAATCAATTCTCATTACTAGAAAGAATATTTACAATTGTATTTATACATAGGGTCTCTGACAGTCAAAGAAAAGAATGAAAAACAAATGTTAATCTAACTAACAATTAAACTTCAACTGACTTTTAAAAACATTATTAACAAAACGGTGCACTTTACTATAATTGGGAAAGGCATTTATTTAGACGGTGCACATCATCTATTTGACTATGCCTTCTCTTCTTCAAACCCCAACCTGTTATCCTCTGTTCAAGTATTCAATATGCAAGCCTTATTCAATCAACTGTGTCTGATGCTCTACCTTAATGAAAAAAAGTAAATCTTTAAATCTTTAAATTTCAGGAATTGAAAGAAATCTTTAAATTTCAGGAATTGAAAGAAACCTTTAAATTTCAATCAACTGTGTCTGATGCTTTACCTTAATGAAAAAAAGTAACATAATCGCATTATGTACGGATTAGTTCACTTTTATATTGGTTTTATTTGATTCATTTATTAATCTTGTCCATTGAATATATTGTTTGATATGTATTAAAAGTTATTTGATTTTGAATTTAATTTCTTTGCAAAATATGTAACCTCGTAATAAATTAAATAGTTTTTCAAACACCTTTTATCATAAAAGAATAAGATTACTGTGTTGGATTTTGTACCCTCTACAACCATAATCTCCTCACCAGAGGTGAAGCTCGTCAATTTTTGTTGAGAAAGTCAAAGATAAAAAAAAATAAAAGCTAAATATTTTTAAAACTAATACGTTGAACTTAACCAACGATTAAAATATTTATAATAGATAATAATTTTATATAACATGTAAATAAAAAAACCAAGAAAAAAAGACTTATAATAGTCATTTAAGAAAATTGTGACCGACGATGTTTCTTGAATTCAAATTCATTAATTATTGATTTTGTACTAAAAAGACTAAAAATGTCTTTCTTAATATAAACAACTAGATTATCTACAAGAAACTCATCATTCATGTTTTCACAATTTCATTGCTGAAAAGGCTCTCTTTGTAGTTATTGTGGAAACCAGAAATGTCAAAATAAGACGAATTAATCTATCAATCAGGCATTTTGATTCATACTACTCTTATTCATGAGTTAAAGTATTAAGGCTTGGTGGCTCAAGTGTCGGAGATGTAGACACTAATTTTTAATTATGGATAAATAATATTTTTATGTGTGTTTTTCTTCTGATTTTACATTTATCTTTACTTTAATCTATTTTATTTTATTTTATTTTATTATTTTATCCTATTTTCTCAATCATATCCAATTAGAATTGTGAGACCTTGATCTTTATAGACTCGTAGCTAGAAGTAGACGCGATATCAAGGACTAAGGGTAATTTTGTCATTTCTTTAGTGAGCCCCTAGAAGTATGCTTTCAAGCATTATTAAGGCCTAAAGCATAAATTAATGATGAAAATAAGGATAAAATGATGAAGAAAATAGAAATAATGATGATTTCCAAGGTAGGGGTAAAATGGTCATTTTTCATCTCGGGTCGAATTTTTTAAGTTATCATGAACTCGAGTATTTCTAAACTATTATGGACTTTGTCTCAGCGTCAAAAGAGTAAAAAGATTGCACAAAAGATTAGAGGAAGACAAAGCTAACTTGTTAAGGGCATTTTCGTAAATTTAGTGGAGTTTGTATAAGCTTTAGCTATAAATATTATTTTCCAGCAGCTTCTTCTCATTTTCTAGTAGCATCTTCTTTTTCCTCCCATCTCAAGTTTCTTTCATCCTCCATGGAAGTACTCTTTGAAACCTTTAAAAACTTCCCCAAATTAGCTTTATTTCTCATGTTTTTCTACACCCTTTCATAGGGTTTTTCATGCTCTTCCACCTTTACACCTCAACAGCCTTCAAAAGTCTTTCTTAAGTACATTCACTCACTAGCTGGATGTGTAAGGAGAGAGAGAGTGATTTCCTTTGTTAGCTTGAAGTGTTTGGAAAGAGAATTCAACTATAAAGACCACCAAGGTGAGTATGAGTTAGGGTTAATCTCTTTAGTTGTTGATAATGTCTAGTAATTAGATTTGTGAGTGTTTTATTGTTGAGATTGTTTATTCATTTTTAGTGTAACTAGAGTAGTGCAAATAATAGCCATTTAATGGTAGTTGGAAGCTAGTTAGGAATGGCTAGTAGAACTCAATTTAAAAAGTAGCTTTGGAATAGTATTAATGCCAAGTTAGGTAGATGGTGATGTTGTTGTGTGTGATAGGTTCCAATGAAACCCCACACCTCCATTCGGAACCTTAGTCAAAGTTAGAGCCCATCAAAACATTAATAAAGACTGGTGAGTGAACTTGCATTTCAAAATTTCTTTGGAAAATGTAAATGTATTTAGATGAAACATTCAAATGATTTTATCCAACCTTTCTTTAAAAATGTGTGCTAGGGAACAAGCCCTTGATAAAATGTTTTGATGTTTGTGAAAATGTTAAATGTGAATAAGGATGAATCCATGTGTTCCTATATTATGTTGGTATGTATATATATGAATATATGTTGTGCATTGATGAATAATGTTGTGTGATGATGTTGAAGTGTGCGAGGAGGGAGTGCACACATGATGATGTTGAAGTGTGAGAGTAGGGAGTGCACACATGATGATGTTGAAGTGTGAGAGTAGGGAGTGCACACATGATAATGATATTGCATTGAGCTGAGTGTGGCGGGATGGTATGCATGATGATTTATGTATATATATATGCGTGTGTGTGTGTGTGTCACGACCCAAATCTCGGGCCATGACCTACACATGGGCCCAATGGATGTAGTCCACTAAGCCCAAGCAAGCCTATTAATATAACCTTTTCACCATTCCATCATAAACTGCTAAGTCACATTTCATAACTTAGGATCAAAATAATATTAAACATTGCCACCTCATACTGGCATACCAAACAAGTGTATATACATTGTCTACAACATGTATCTTAATAATTTACATTAGGTTTGTCTATACACAACAAAAGAATACTCGACTTCCAGCAGAGAGACTCGGATGAATGTACAGCTACTGAATGTCGAGACACCTACCAAAAGATGGATACAAGTCTACGAGGACACCTCGTCCTAGTTACCGGCTACCTCTTGATCTGAAAACATGAAGTTGAAAACGGTGAGTATAAACCCAGTGAGTGAACAAGAAGGGAACAAGCATACCATAAGGAATGTTTAACGAAATCCTCATGCATTCATTTTTCAAAACAATGCAATTTATTTGAGTTCTTATTAAACCCTTCATGCAACCCCACATGAGAAAAATCACTTATTGAAAAGAGTCCATGCTCAACAAAGGTTTTGGAGAGTGAAAACTTTAATAGCATTCATGTCATGACCCGGTACTCCCCTCGAGCCCTTGACAACCGCAACGGTTTCCCGATCGACACTCATTACCCAAAATGTCAATCGGAACCCCGTAAGGCTTTAATATCAGTTTCTCATTTCCCCTATGAGTAAGCGTTGTTAAGTATCATGTTTTGAGAGATTATAAACTATTTCCAAATCAAAACAATAGAAAAATAATTTTTTTCTCACAAGGGAGTTTTGGTCTTTTTTCTCCGAAAATTTCGAAACCAACTAAAAATGTAGTATGCGAGTATAAAACACATAATTCATAACCAAAAATAAGTTTAAACGTCTAAAACCTTCATTTAAAATGAAATTTTGACTATTTGAATATAATAAAAATATTCAATAAAATATTTTATTTTTTTATAAAATAATATTTATAGAGTTACCGGTAAATAATTTTTATAGCGTAAAAGCTAAATAAATTCATACATACTGTAATACAGATAACCAAAGTATAAAATTTAATTTACAGTGACACATAGGCTCACGAACGATCAAAAGTATCAAAAGCAGTAAACATACAGTTTTTGAGGATGTAAGTCCAACTATAGCCCTTAACAAAGTAAGCTATCTACTGACTATCCTGAGCCTAAAATGGGTAGAAAGGAGGGTGGTGAGATTATATAATCTCAGTGAGTAAACAAATACCATCTAAAATATGTAAAACTGAGTAAATTGAGACAGATAAAATAGATTAGCATAAAAATGATTCTCAGCATTTCGAACTCATTTTAATAAGATAAAATAGATTCATTTCACCAAAATAAACAACGAGGCTTATGATTTCCTGAAAAGTTTGGCTCGTGCCAAAATCATTCTCATACTCAGTTATCAGGGATACCTTGGCTGAGGGCTATCCCAACCGAGTCCGCCAAGGCTGTTAAAAAGTTATGTACGCATAAATCATGTTTTTATTTTGAAAACATAGCCGTTCCTTGGCGTTGGCTGAGTTCACCCTCACATGGTGGTTTGGCGTGAAGTGAACTCTAAAGTTTTAACTTCAGGAGTTATCCAACCGCGCCTCTCATACTGAGGTATGAATATAATAGGGTTACCGTGCCCCTCTAATAGGCTGGTCCATGGAACCCATCCACTGCAGCGATCAATTTATAACCCATCAATTTAATAAAATTCAACAACATGACATGGCAATTATTTTGTTTTACAGCCTCTCAAGGAAAATTAACAGTTCATACATTTTCAGCACATTTACCAATTCAACCATTGATGCGAATATTATCATAAGTCATTCAATTCAAACCATGATTTATAACACAACAATTAGTCTCCAATTACTCCATTTTCAAAACCATCATTCAATTTTAAAACAATTTTATAAAATCATTTCATTTAATCACATTTTGCTTATAAAACATAAAGATTTACCATTTAAACTCATTTTCCATAAAATCATAAAATCGGATAAAAACCACTTTAGATAATTAAGACGATAGTAAGGTTACTCACTATTTCGGGAGTCGAATTTCGAGTACTCCGATTCTTGATCCTCGGGTACTATCTCTTTACTTTTGCTAGAAAGCTCACCACCTAGACATAATGCACAATAAGCCATTTACTACATTTGTGCTAAACCGTTATAAAACCAATTCAGGCTTTATACTAATGCATGAAATGGGATGTGAAATACTCGGGTAACTATCTAAATACGGTGTTCAATATAAATTCAATTATGTACCTAAATAAAATGGTATTGGCCTAATTCGATCTATCACCCGATTAATTGGCCAATACGTCCAATTTAACTCCAATTAATTCCATTTTTCTTCCAATTCTCCAAACCATCAAACACAAGTCAAATAGTATAAAATTTAGCAAAATCATCCTCACATTTCTTCTTGAGAATTTCGACCATGGTGAGTGCATCAACACTATGATTTTCCTACTTGATTTTTTCACCATAATTCATCATTTCCTAACCAATTCACTTGAAATAAAATCAAATCCACCATCAACACTCTACAAGGAAGATTCGGCCAATGATGAACTCATGAGGAATATGTGAATTTCAAGCTTAATTCTTACACTTAACACCATAAACAACTAAAAACAT
>NC_030858.1:11963770-11979521 GCF_000208745.1 Theobroma cacao | reverse complement strand
TATATATATATATATATATATATATATATAGATATATCAATCATCATGTACACCCTCCCATCATCATCATCTCATATGCAACGGCTGATGCGCACTCCCACTCGCACATAGTCAGGTTAGCAATGACTTATGTGCACTCCTACTCGCACATAACCGAGTCAGCAACGGCTTATGTGCACTCTTACTCACACATAGCCGGGTCAATGTCATTACACAACATTATTCGTATATATATATATCAACATAGTGTAGTAGTTCAACCATCCATAACAACCACATATCACATCATAAAATCAATTTACCAAAGGCTTGTTCCCAAAGCACTCGTTTTTAAAGAAAGTTGAATAAAATCATTCAAGTATATAGTGCAAATAGTTTACATTCCCAAAACAATTTTTGAAATGCAAGTCCACTCACCGATATATTGTTGAGCCTTTAGCTGACTCTAATTCCCCTAATGATCCAATTGGGGTAATGGGGCTTCGTTAGAACCTAGAATCACATTAGCATCAGTATTATGTTAATTCACTCACCATAAACCCTAAAAGTTATCTCTTAACTAGCTTTCAATTACCATTTTAAATGGCTATCTATGTTCACTACCTAATCACATTAGAGTCAATACATAAGCTCAACAATAAACTCACAAATCAATCACTAAACATTATCAACACTTAAAACTAAATTCTAATTTACTACTCACCTTGATAGCTTTGAAACTTTGAAATTCTTTCCAACAATTCCCAAGCTTATTATAGGGCTTCTTTCTCTTTCTCTCTCTAAACACTTAGCTAGTAAGAGAAAGTATGGAAGTAGGATTTTTCAAGGGTTTTAAAGTGCGAGAGTGAAAGAATACTAGGGTTCTAGTCAAAAGGCACAAAGATATGAAAACTATAGCTAGAGAGAGAAAATTATGCAAGATCCATATCAAGCTTCCATGGAGGATGGAAGCAACGTGAGATGGGAAGAGGAGAAAGAGAAGACGCTGCTGGAAATTCAAGAAGCTGCTAGAAGGAGAAGGTATTTATAGCCCAAGCTTATCCACTCCCTTGAAAATTACGAAAATGCCCTTAGTAAGTTAGCTTGTCCTTCTCCACACCTATATGAAATCTTTTTACTCTTTTGACATTGGGACAAGGTCCATAATGGTCTAGAAATGTTCAGGTTCATGAAAATTTAAAAATTTTGACCCAAGGTGAAAATGGACCATTTTGACCCTGTTATGAAACTTATTATCATTTCTAGTTTTCCTCGTGTTTTCATCATTACACATCATTTATGCGGTCTTATGCCTATTTAGACCTTAAAATATCATAAAACCAACTTCTAGGAGCTTATTAGAAGAAATGATGAAACTACCCCTAGCTTGTGTTATTACATCTATGCTTAGTTACAAGCTTATAGAGGTTAGAGTCTCACAATGTGTGTGTGTGTGTGTTATAGAAAGTTATGAAAATATTTGTAATTGTGTTGCATGTTGGCATTGTTAATTGCTCTCAAATAGCTTTTCATTTCAGCAAGAAAATAGCTTTTGATGTAACAAGACTTTTTTTGACTAAGTTGCTCTATTTTTCACTGTTGTGAAATTCATTTTCGCTACAGCGAGAAACTCTCGGGTTCAAGGGGGGTTGCACTGGCTTGATTATCACTGCAGTGAGAATGTATTCTTGCTGCAGTGAGAAATTTTCTGGAGCTTCTCACTACAGAGAAAATGAATTCTCGTTGTAGTGAGAAACTCTCGGGTGGTCCCAAAATTCTAGTGCAGTATTTCCACTTTGATGAAGCTTTTAACCACCTTTCGTTCAGAACTGGGAAAAGTGGTAAACATTAAAGTTGTATCCCTGTCTCTTAGCTTTCTAACAGTTTAAAAATCATGTCAATTGGACTTCTGTAGTGGGAGATATGCTTAAAAAACCAAAACATATGCAAACTAAGACTATTTCTCGCTGCAGCGAGAAACTTGCTGTCATGCTTGCTACCTTGCTTGATTTGACATATTTTCCACCCATTTAACTTCATGGATTGATCAGGGGTTTTTACAACACTATGAGGTTATTAATCAAAGTTTGAAATGAGGGGTTTTTAGTAAGAAATTAAATCAATTGCATTGTTTTTTAAACAAATGCATCATGATTTCCAAGTTCTCCTTATCGATTGTTTGTTCCCTTCTTATGTTCACTCATTTAGATTATACTCACCTTTTTCAAATTAATGTTTTCAGATCAGGAGGTAATTGAGACGTAGATTGAGGTGTCCACGTACGTCCATCTTTTGACAGGTATCAATGGCATTAAGTAGCTGCCCTTTCACTATGGTCACTCCGCTGGAAGTCTCGAGTCCTTTTTGTTGAACATAGTACCCTAACGTAAATTGTTAAGACATATATATCTTAAGCAATAGATGTTTATGTTGATTAATGTTGCCACTACGAGATGGCACGGATGACATTATTTTGAATCATATAAATGTGAATATATGGTTTTGATAGAAAAGTATTGAAATACTCGTTAATAAGAATTACGAAATATGGCTGTAAGAACGAATGACGAAATCGATGAATGGAGTCATATAGATAGGCTTGCTTGGGCTTAGTGGGCTATGTTCATTGAGTCCATGTGTCGGTCATGGCCCAGAATTTGGGTCGTGACAAGAATCCAGTATGACTTATGAAGTCCAAACTTTGTCTAGGTCATTATTAAAAGGGGAACGGGATTTAATGGACATGCCCAATGTTTGGGCTCTTTAATGGAAATAGGTTTTAACAATTAACGTGGAGGTAAAATGGATCAAACAAGATTAATATTAACAAATCAAAATTAGGAATGAACTAAAATGAAGAGCATTATGGAAGCAAAAAGAATAAAAATAAATAAAATAAAAGAAACAAAAGAACCAAAAAGAAAAAAAGAAACAGCTCAGCAAGGTGTGTTTGCACCTTGCCAAGGATGGCCTTACCATGCTAGATGCAAATTTTTCACATCTAGCAATGGCCTCATGATGTTGGGATGCCACAGGTGGTTGCATCGAAGGGTAGCTATAGAATTGCCTTTTTCTTTAAAAAAAAAAAGGAGCTCAATTTTTGAAGAAACCTTAGGAGCTTAATTTCAAAAAAAGAACCTTAGCAGCAACCAATTTTAGAAAGCAAAAACCCTAAAAATCCCTTGAAAAGAAACTTAAAAAACCTAACTTTTACCCTAGCAGCTCTTTGAACAAAAATCCCTAGAAACCTTTGCAAGAAAAATCTCTAGAGCTAAAACCCAAAACCAAGAAAAACCCTAGCTTTCACTACCAGCTGCATACAACCACAATCAAAATCACATAAAATAGCAAAGAAAAACACAAAAAGCCTTAGGACAAGCTAAACACTAAAATAAGGGAATGGGGTTTCTTTTTTTGCATTTTTTGAGTTTGGGGAGCGAGGTTTCAAGGGCTTTCATTTTTTCATCTAATGAAGAGAGAAACAGCATAAACCAGAGTAGGATTTGGGTGAATGGAGGCCTAGGATTTTATTTAGAGAAAAGGGTGAAAGTGTTGTCGGGTAAAAAGAGAAAATAAAAGGAGGAAATGAAGAGAGATGACGAAAAGAATGGATTTATACCTAACGTTATGGGTTGAAACGGTGTCGTTTTGGAAGAGTGGAGGGGAAGTAATCTTAACCCAAAATGGCGTAGTTTTGAGAGAGGAAAGGGAGCTACTATTGTAGGCACCAAACAGTGTGTTTTAAGGAGAAGACTTGATGGGTTACAGCAAAATCGGACCCTTCCACAAGCTGATAACCTGGGCCACTCCTAGCCTAGTAAGGTAAAAACCCTTTTTCCCATTTCTTTGTGGATCAGTTGGTTTGTTTTATTTTAGATCTAGCCCATTTTACTTAGTAATAAATGTATTTTGGTGATGTAGGTTTAATTAAAATCATTTTTAGGAAATGT
Source organism: Theobroma cacao (assembly GCF_000208745.1). Lineage (NCBI taxonomy): Eukaryota > Viridiplantae > Streptophyta > Magnoliopsida > Malvales > Malvaceae > Theobroma > Theobroma cacao. The sequence goes on along the minus strand of NC_030858.1, from coordinate 11,975,592 downwards.
CATAAAAAATTTTTAGATGATAGTTTAATGTTAGGAGATTAAAACAAATGAAAAATATAAAAAAATGTTTTAAGTATGTTTAGCTATAAAAAGAACATAGACTTGGATTAAAAGTTAGTATTAAAACTAGGTTTAGGAAACTAGAATGTATACATATTTAAATAGAAAGTAAATGTCAAAATATAAAATATGTTCATGGTGATAGATTTAGCCAAGGTAAAAATATAAAACTAAGTAAGTAATATAATATCTAGTTAGGAAAAACTAATTTAGCTAAAGGAAAATATATGAGTATGTAAAAACATATAAGATAGTTAGTCATAGGAAAAATAGACTAGGAAATAAACTAAAAAACTATAATAATAAAATAGATAATCACATAAAAATGAATTAAGTAAATAGAAGGAAATATATCTAATAAAAATAAGTTAGGTATGTAATAGAAATAAAATGTTTAACTATACAAATTTTTATATACAAGTGTATGTAGAATATAAAATAATATAACATAGTATAAAATTGTAAATATTAAAAATAGAGTGGTTGATTAGATTAAATCCAATGATGGAATTCATCCGAAAAGGTAAAAAGTTGCTATTTTCGAGATGACTTTTCTAGGAATGGGATTCAATTGGGGTTTTCTTTGAAGTGTCAAAATAAATCCTAAGTTTGTATTATGATATTCTAATTAACTCAAGAAACCACCTTAAAATTCATAAAAGAAAAAAATACATATAATGTTCTATCTAAATGAAGATTGATATAGTTATTTATTAATTTGAACATTTGTTACAAACAAAAAAATTAATTGTTTATTCAATAAAAAATGTATAGTTCAATAAAATATATTAACTCATAATATTAATTAAAAGTTATCGATTTACATAAAATGTTTCTAAAAAAGGATATAAAAGATATAATAATAAATGAGGTGTTAAATTACATTAAAGTATTTAATATATTGTTGAACAAAATTATAAACGCGCTCATGTGACATATTTCATAATTTTATTTTGGCATAGCATATGACGTTGTTTATTTGTCAATAGGACGAGAACCTTGATGATGAGAATTTCTCGAAAGACTTGTAGAGACAAGTCCTTCTAGGGATATCCCTAGATGTGGAAGACTTCGAGACTTAACTTATGTCACAACCCGGCACTCCCTTCGAGCCCGTGACAACCGCCGTAAAGTCTCGATAGACATTCATTACCCGAAATGTCAACCGAAACCTTGCAAGGCTCTTGCATCAGTTTTTCACTTCTCCTGTGAGCAATAGTTACTAAATATCGAGTTTTAAGAGAATATAAACTATTTTAGATAAAAAACAATCAAAATAAAATTTTCTCCACATAGGGATATTTTGATCATTTTTACCCGAAAATTTCGAAACTTGGACAACATATAGTAGAAAGATATCCATTTTTGATCAAAAATAAGTTTTTGTAATCTAAATCATCCATTTGGAGTGAAATGTTGGCTAATTAGACTAAATAAAAATATTCGATAATATATTCCATTTTCTTATAAAACAATTTTTATAGAACTATGCATAAATAATTTTTGTAGCGTAAGAACAAAATAAATTCATACACATAGTGATACAGTAAACCAGGTATTCAAAATTATCCTACAGTGGCATATGGACCCCGAGATAACCAAAAGTGTGCAAGAATGTAGACCTACGATTTCCAAGGAAGTAAGTCCAAAAGAAATCCTTGATGAAATCGACTGCCTACAGATTATCTTGAACCTGAAATGGTTAAAAAAGAAAGGGTGAGTTTTCATAAACTCAGTGAGTAAACAAAGTCCGTCATTAACATCTAAAGCCGAGTAAATGGAGACAGTTAACTTTTCATCATACCATAATCCACAACATTTTGTACTTGTTTCAAATCATATAAAACAACACATTTCATTATAATACACATCACGACTTATGATTTTCTTAAAAACTTGGCTCATGCCAAAAATCATACTCGGTGATACCTTGGCCGAGGCATTCAACCGAGTCCGCCAAGGTTATTAAGTTAACAACTACTCATAAAAACATAGTTTAGCCATCCCTTGGCGTTGGCAGAGTTCATCCTCAAGTGGTGGTTCGGCGTGAAGTGAACTCTATCGTACCTTAGGAGATATCCTTCGTGCCTCTCATACTAAGGTAAATATAATGGGGTTTACCGTGCCCCTCTAATAGGCTGGTCCACGGAAACCCGCCTACTGCAGTGGCTAATTAAATAACCCACCAATCAATAAAATTTTGACAGCATAACGTGGCTAACATAATACTACCCAGCCTGTCAAAGGAAAACAAACAGTTTATATATTTCACAACCCAAAAACCCAGCCACATATGTCATCATGTATCAGTTCATAAATCATCAATTCCAAACATAGGTACGTAAACTTAAATATATAAGCAACATCAAAGGTTGGTCTCCACATACTCACATTTTCAAAAACATTATTGAATTGTAAAATAAGTCATAAACCTTATTCCTTAAATCGATTATTAGTCATAAAACATAAAATTCATTTAGGTTCAATATTCTTAAAATCATAAAAACGATTGTAAAAATACTCTAGATAGATAAGATGAACAGTGGTTACTCACTTTGACGGGAATTTACAACACTCCTAGTCTTGATCCTCGGGTGCAATACCTTTGCCCTTATCCGAGGGCTCACCACCTATACATAATGTGCAACAGGAAATTTAATATACTTATGCTAAATTGTCACAAAACTATTCTATGTTCTATATGAATGCATGCAATGAAATGGGAGGTGTTCGGCCTATCGCGCACTATACACTATTTAATCGGTCTAAACGTCCAATTCGGTTCCAATTAATTTATTGCACTTCCAGTACTCCCCAAAATTCCACACACTTCAATAAAAATCTATTCTAAGTGCAATTACCAAAATATCCCTCATTATTGTGCAAATTGCTAACTAACGGGAGTAAAATTTTTCGGTACCCGTTTTCGATTTTCGGTATTCCTAAGCACCAAATACAATCTAAAGGGCATGAAAAACAACCAAATTCATCATCAAACCTCACCCATAAAATTCGGCCAAGATAGGTTCTATAATGGGCATGTGGATTTCTTGCTTAATTTTCATACTAAATGTTACTAAACACCTAAAAACACTAAGTTACCTTGAAATTCAACTAAATTCATCACCAACTTTCTCTCTCTAAATTTGGCCAGCATATTGCCCCTCATGAAAACTTGAATTTAATTCATGGAAAATGGAAAAGAATACATGGGCAAGATGAATTTCAAGCTTAAGATTAAAAATCTTACCTTTAATCACCAATTTCTTGAAAATTCAACAAAGTTTCCTTAGTTTTTCCTCCCTAGGGTTTTTCTTTTCTTTTCTTCTCTTTTCTGCAGGTGCTGGTCGGCCTTCAAATTCTTAGTGGAAGAGTATGGGCTGGTTTTTAAATGGTAATATAAAAATATTTCATTTTTGACACATGTCACTTTTTTATTGATCCACTTGTTTTAACTTAATTTTTAAGCCTTTTCTCACCACCACAAATGCTCTAATACTTATCCATAGCATAAAATATTAATAGGTAAAATTCTGGAGCTTGACAAATGTCATGGTGGTGTAAAATCGTAAAATTCCAATTTTGCCTCTATGGACCCGAAAAATGACATTTTTGCCTTTATGCTCGAAATTGAAAATTTTCACTTCTCAATCTCAAATTATACTCCAATTGGTCAAACTTGATCAAAATTTTTATCCAACTTTCCAAATTTGCCCTCGCATGGCAAAAGTACCATTTTACCCCTATGGTATGAAAATTCCTAATTCACTCCAATTTAATCCTCGAACTCCAAATCACCATATTAAGTCATTTTGGGGTTTTAAAATTCTCAATTTCATCTTAAAATTCCTATTTGAACTAGTTTGAGGCTTTAAATTAACGTAGTTGCATAACTAGTTACGATACCGATTATTTAACTATTTCTAAGGCATTCTAACATGCAGATGTGTCATCAAGTATATGGATGTTATGATGAGTATATAATGTAGTAGGGCTTGACAACCTAAGCGTTAGAATGGTCTATGAATGATTTTTCAATACGAGGTTTTTGCTACTCATTATTTAAGATTGGTAAATCATGACATCATTTCATAACTGCATCATGTGCATCAGTAAAACTGAATAAAATGGTTTAATTTGCTAATTTAATAAAGAATAAAATAAATAAACAGGGATTAGGGAAACATAACAATAAAATCAATGGCTTATGTTATAATAGGATAACATATGATTAAATAGTACCATTCGTGGAACGGGCGTCACGAGAGTGCTAATCCTTCTTTATGTGAAATCGTACTCCTGAACCCAACTCTAAAAATTCACAGACTAGTTTATTGTTCTTTAGACGGACCTAAAATCAATTTAGGATTTTGTCGAATAAAACCAATTTAACAAGTGACCAATCGCATCTAGACAAAAAAAATTTGTGGCGACTCCTAACACATTTTTCCATGTCTAGTGATCAGATTCTCGGACTCGCACGTTACGACAGGAGAATCATTTGAACGATTTATCTCTCTTCTTTTAAAAAATTTGTCAATTGTTTTTAACTTACCCATAGTTTAATCAAATCTGAAAAAAAAATGCAACCAACATCTAATATTTTTATTTATTTATATTTAAACTTAAAATATCAAATATAAAACTACAATGTATAAAATATAAATACTTAAATACGAAATACAAGATTTTACACTATAGTTAAATAATATAAATAAAAAGTAGAAGGTAAAAGAAAACTTTACCCCCTCTTAATTTTACACAATAGTGGTGAGTGGTTTTTGTCTTTCTTTATCCAAATTCACAGGTTTATAAATCTTTCTTGAAGAACGAAGTATGCATCAATGGTGAGTTACCAGAAAGGAGTAATAAAAATAAAAAGACACAAAAGAAAAGAAAAAAAAGAGAGAAAGAAGTGAGGAGAAACTTAATTAGAGTAAAGTTAAGTAAGTTTGTGAAATTGTTTTATTATTTTTTATTTATATTAATTATTAAATAAAAAAATTATTTTATGTGAGTCATTAAAAATATATAATAAATAAAAATTTAAAAATTTTTTGGAGAAGCCATTGACAAAATATATATATAAAAAATATTTTTATAAATTTTGGGGTGGAAGGGCACGCCCTCCCCACATTGTTGGCTTACCCTCCGCCCCTGTTGCTAACCTTCTTCCAAAGATTACAATGATCCCTAGGTTATCCCCCTCGACCCGAGAACATTTTTTAGCATGCTGGTTTGAGTCAGGTATGCCTTTTCGAGGTCCTTGATAGGGATGTCAACAGGTACCCTATTATAGGGTACTCCATAAAAGGGTTCGGGTAGGGATTTCACTACCCGAATAGGGTTCGGGTACCACCCCTTAAGTACCCGTTACCCAAACCCGATTAATATTTATAAATATTTTATTATTATTTTAATAATTAAATTAAAAATTTACAATTTTTATCAACTTTACAAGCAATTATTTTTTGTTAAAAACTAACAAATATATGAAAAGTATGGTTACTCTAATTATTAATATGATGACATTGATATATTTAAATTAAAAAATTATTAGATTGTTAATTATGTTTAAATAATTTGAATATTATATCATATTATAAAAGAATATAATTACTATTATATATGTACTTTTAATATACATATATTTACTTTTTATTTTGTGTTAACATTACAAAAATTATGACTTATAAAATTATTAATTATAATATATATACCATTATTTATATAATCTTATAATATATATACTTAAAGAAANCAAAAATTATTACTTATAAAATTATTAATTATAATATATATATACTATTATTTATATAAACTTATAACATATATACTTAAAGAGAGCTTTTGATATTAAAATAGTTTTGAAACCTAACTATTTTTTTTAATTTCATGAAATTAAAGACAAATTCATATAGTTATTTAAATTCATTCATGAAATTATTATTATTAATTAACTTGTAATGTCTTTTAATATATATAGTTTATATATTTTGTTAATTTATAAGAAATATAATTACTATTTTATATATTAAAATATTTTTTATGTATGCGTGTGTGTATATATATATATGTACTTTAAATATAAATATATTTACTTTTTATTTTGTATTAACATTGTAAAAATTATAATTCATAAAATTATTAATTACAGTATATATACCTTTATTTATATAAACTTATAACATATAAATTTAAAGAAAAGTTATGAGATTAGAAAAGTTAATTGGGTAATTGGGTACCATGAAGAAGATTTTAATAATTTTTTAATTTAATTGGGTATTTAAACGGGTTAGGATAATTATAGGGTAGTAAGAATGTATTAGGGTTAGGGTTAAGATAGTAATTTTTAAATTATTTGGGTAGTTAATAGTATTATAATAGTTAATTTTTAATAAGATTAGGATTCGGATATCTCGAAATTATAGGATACCCGACCCGTTGACATCCCTAATCCCTGACGTTGACATCAGTTGGGCTTTCTGTTGCATCCTTGAAGAGAGCCCACCATGGTTGTGGGCTACATAGTTGAGGCTAGTAAAAAATCGCCCCATACATCAGCCCTGTCCACCAAAGCATCTAGGCCTCGTGCTCTACCTTCATCCTCTTGAGTGACACCCACCGTCGATGTCCTATGTTCAAGGAGGCTTGGGTGTTCAGCCTCTTTAGACTATTCACCATTTTTCCTCGCCGTAATGTGTCTCCTCTATCTATCTGGTAATTCCTTTTATCTCCGATGGCCTCCAACTCTTCTGTCCTGGTATTTCAGATTGATTCATCAGACGATTTGGAAATGCTTACCCATTCGTCGGTACCAGATGATGCCATTAGAATGAATAACACAATCTAGGTAAACTTCACACACAAACACATGATATTTGTCCTCCTTGATTCCCAACACTATTTCCTCTTCAATTCTTTTGTGTCCGGTCTGTGTGTATGAGCATAGCAGCTGTCTCGACAGACAACAGATTCATTGTATCTTCTGCCAAACTATCAAATTCCCCAAACATCTTAGCAATATTTTGGAACGTGGAAAAATTCCACCCATGAATCGGTATGCCACTTGGTGAAATTAAACTCCTATGTTTGCCAACCTCCACTTTTGGGGACCATTCCTCAATCTTATCACACCATGTTGATGATTCAATCCATTGCTCATTTTGCATTGTATTCATCACTTCCAAATTTTCAAAAACAATGAGATTTAATTTCTGAGTACAAAATAGGCAGTTACAAAGTCCTTATTTCAAAATTGTACACTAGACAGAAAAAATAAAAAAACAAATACATCAAGGAGCCAACTCTTTTACAATCGGGGGAAAGCAATCCTCATGTTTTCAGTGAAATTGGGTTGAAAAAGGGAATAATAGAAGCCATATTGGTGGAGGAAGTGAAGAAAAGGATGGTAGGCTGTGTTTTTAGAGTATGTTGGCAAAGGCACATTCTGTTGGAAGGCCTTCGGGGAATCGCTTTGTATCTGTGCAGTAATTGTACACCATGTAATTATCCTGCACCCATCTCATCTGCCCTTTCTTTGCAAAATCAAGCTCTTCCCAAAACCATGCATTTTTGTTTGGCCTGCAATAAGATGATCCGGATGACCAGACGCAAGCATCGGCATTGAAGTTCCTATAGGAAGCTTTGAAAGGGGCTTGACTCCAATCTGCCTTGACGAGTCCACCTCTAGTTGCCCAGTCATCAGCATTCCAAAGTGTAGAGTATAACCTCATTTTCTGTTTGTTCGGAAATGGAACCCCAAGAAACTCCAGGTTCTTGAACTCTCTAATGGGGATGCCATCAACGTAGAATCTGAGATACATTAAACATGTAATAGAATGAATATTTGTAGGAAAAAATGTTGCAGATTCCAGGTTTACAGTAGAATTCCTATGCATGCATGCTTACAAAATGCGCTGGGGGTTCCAAAGGATGGAGTAGTTGTGAAAATCTGCAGTGGGGTCAAACCATAGGTAGAATTGCTGCTCTCTGTTGCCCTTGCCTTGGCAGAATACATTAGTATGGAGAATGTAAGGCTGTCCACTTACATTCCCCAAGAATTCAAAATCTATCTCATCCCAAGTTTCACCTTTTGAGGATAACTGCAGCACATACGGAGAAATTAATTGAGAGGTTATGCCAATAAACATGAAATTGTGACAGCTTCTATATACATAAAATAAAAGACTTACGTAATAGGCAGTTACTGTGCCAGCAGAATTGCCAGGGACAAGCTTGAGCTGCATATCGATCTTTCCGAATAGATATTCATTCTTGGACTGGAACCCAGAGCCAGAGGTCTTGTCCAGAGATAGGGTGAGCAGATTGCCACCATCGTGAATCTGAGCTCGGCCATCTCCCCATACGGTGTCACAATTTTGGTAGAAGTTATCAGCAAAGGCAGCCACAAAGAAATTGATCAGCAGCAATAAAACCACCCTAGAGGATGCACTTGAAGGAGAATGAAATGCAGCCATTTTCTTGATGTATGTTCTCGTGGTATGTGCTTGGCTGCAGAAAATGATTTTGGCTGTTACCATCGGGGGTTGAATTGATTGAGGTAGCATTTATACGTAAGACAGTCAGAGATGCCAGGCAGGCGCGGATGTAAGGTTCATTGTTTATCAACACGAATATGAGTGGTAAGAGGGGGATGTGGCAGCAACTACTAGGCTTTCTGTAGCCAGTTTCTCTCACTGGCGTCATCAGTATCAAACATGAAACAAACAAACGCGGTTTTTAGTAGAGAAAGGGTCAGGAATCTAAAAATTCATGATTACTTCTGCCGTCTCCACCAACCTCTCCTGTGTGGTAGTCAACTCTAATAATATATACTAGTTAACTTTTAAGTTTTGGCCATTTAATTGACCTACTTGTTAGCTCAATTAATCCAAGCCTAATTAATTTATGAGTTCAAGGTCAACAAATATGCTCTGCGACTAATTGATGCAGCGATTGCCAGATCAGTGACGCCATATTTATAGTCATTAAGTTAGTTTTCAGTAGAATTTTTGTTTTAGTTCTTTTATTTCTGTTTCACTTTGCTTTTAAATCATTGTGAAGCATCTTTTCTGTATTATTGACCTAATTAAAGTTCTAACGTGATGGAGCACTTGTCACAAACTAATAATTAATAGAGCCTAGCTCCATGCTACCCGGTATATAAGCTCTTGAAGCCTGTATAACTGTTCCTATTACCATGATTTTGAATCCAATGTGATTACTTCTTTTAGTTTCCTTTTCGTTTTGCTTAATGTCTTATCCATTATATTTGGGGCAAACGATTTGCTAGGTCTGCTATGCAAATGCTATTTTTCTTTCCCTTTTCACAAGTGTGATGATATCTTTAATTAGATATCTAGTTGCTATTACTCTTGAGCTGTGATGATATTTTTGGATGTGGTTTTTATTGCTCTTGAGCATGTCCTTAATTCATACCAATACACATGGTCTTTGCCAGAGGTGGCCCAATACGTTCAAAGGCTTAAAACGAAATATTCAAAAAAAAATTTTTTTAATTAAAATTAAAAAAAATTATTTAAATTTTATTCTTCTAGCTTTTTGAGATGCAAAATTTGTAATTAAACTTTTATAATTAAGTTCTTCTAATATTTCTTTTTCAATTGATGATATAGCCAATCTATTTAATCTTTCTTGAGACATTGTTGATCCTAAATAAGACTTTATTAATTTTGGTTTTGAAAAACTTTTTTCTCCTGAAGCAACTGTCAGTTAAAAATCTACTACGCAAGTATACGTATCGAATAGATAGTATATTAGCAAACAGAGTATCGATTCCACAGATAATTGATTTAAAATTTTACTAAGGACTAAAATTAAAACAATTTAATCTTATCTAAACACTCAAAATTAATTGATCAACTAAACTAATTAACTAAAATTTAAACCAACAAGAAAAATAAAAAATAATAATAACTAAAGAAAATATCCAATCAAACAAGCGTAGGATTACAATATCCCTCACACTTCATCTAAATCTTACCTCTCTTCTTTAACTTATTTCAATGGGTTAAATTGCTAACTTAGAGCCCTAAATTATTTATAAAGGTCTTCCGACTCATCTTATAAAAATTATATATTTTATCCAAAATACTATATTCCTATGTGAATTGAAATTAAAATAGATTCATTAAGTTCAGGCTTTAATCTGGCTACATATGGCCTATAGGTATATCCTTAGCTTATACGCAAATCAATTAATATGATCATATACTATCCCAATTTTATTATACTCTAAACTCCCTTTCCCACGTTTGTTTAGGTTCCTAGATCAATTTAATTGGTGGTCAAGCAATTAAAAGTATCAAGAATAAATTGGAATAGACAATTCAAATCCCATTAAAAATAAGTAAGAAAGAGATTAAAAATTTAGATTACATGTGAGTTCAATTGTAATCTTAGAAAAAGAAAATTAGCTACTCATAATTGCAAAATAAAATAACATTGTATAAAATTCAACCATTGAAAGTAACAAGAACAATAAAAGCCAAGGAAGAAAACAAAACAATATTTGCCGCCTTGATCTCCAAGTTTCAGCCTTAACTTCTAGCTTCTTGTGTCACGACCTGAAACTCCCCTTGAGCCCGTGACAACCGCCGCGGTTCCCCGATGGGCACTCATCTCCCGAAATACCAACCGGAACCTCGCAAGGCTTAATATCAGTTTCTCATTTCCCCCGGTGAGTAACCGTTGCCAAATTTTATGTTCTAAAGGATTTTGAGTTATTTCCAACTTAAAACTGATAAAATAAAAATTTTTGTCTCATAGGGGCATTTTGGTCATTTTCCACTGAAAATTTCAAAACTAGTTAAAAATGTAGTAAACAAGTACTAATCGCATAATTTACAATTAAAATAAGTTTAGGCATCTAAAACCTTTATTTAAAATGGAATTATAATTATTTGAATATAATAAGAAGATAAAACGAAATATTCAACAAAATATTTTATTCTCTTATAAATAAAAATTTTGGAGTTATGCGTAAATACTTTTTGTAACGTAAAAACAAAATAAATTCATTCATATTGTAGCACAATAAACTATTAAATTTACAATATCAAGTGGGCCCATAATAACTAAAATTAAAGAAGCTGTGAACCTACAGTTTGGAAGACGCAATCCAACGGAAATCCCCGATGGAACTAGCTATCTACAGCTTACTCTGATCTTGAAATGGGTGGAAAGAAAGGTGGTGAGATTATAAAATCTCAGTGAGTAAACAAATACCATTTAAATAAGCTAAAGCTGAGTAAAAGGAGACAATTAAAATATTTCATCATTTTAAGTATTTCACAATTTGAAAATTCATCCCAACCCATGCAAACGATTGTATTTCATTTAATTTCTTATTAGGGCTTATGACTTCCATAAACATTTGGCTCATGCCATCAAATAGTACTCGATGACACCTTGATCAGAGGCGTACACTCGAGCCCGCCAAGGCTGTTAAAAAGTTTCGTATACACGTAAAATATATTTTTAGTTTGAAAAACGCAGTCATTCTTTGGCGTTAGCTGAGTTCATCATCACGAGGTGGTTCGACATGACGTGAACTCCGTCCATACCTCAGGAGATACTGTGAAACCCTGTCAAGCTCGATTAAAAGACGGTATTGTACCGAGTGGTACAACTAAGTTAAATCGAGCCTTGAACTAGTTCAAATAGAAATTCTAAGAGGAATTTGAAAATTTCAAAACCCACAGAATGGCTTAGAATAGTGATTCGGAGTTCAAGGTCCA
>NC_030858.1:11961330-11962554 GCF_000208745.1 Theobroma cacao | reverse complement strand
GAGAAATGGATTAATTTGGAGTGAAATTGGACGCATTGGCCAATTTATCGGATGAAAAATCGACTTAGGCCAATACCGAGTCTAGATGGCTACCCGTGCATTTTTCATTTCATATCATATATATATCAAGCCTGAAATAGCTTATGACTGTTAGACACAATTTAATTGGAATATGTGTCATGGATTATGGCTAAGTGGTGAGCCATTGGATACGAGTAAAAGATTGTACTCATGGACTGAAAATAGGAGTATTTCTACTCCTAATACCGATGAGTGGACTTGCATTTCAAACTTGTTTTGGGGAATATGAAAGATTCTATCCAACTTGTATTAGAAAATGTACCTTGGGAACAAGCTTTTAGTAAAATGATTTTATATTGTGAAAATGTGCTATACAATGGTTTATGTGTTATCACAATATGATAAAATGCATGATATGCATTAGATGCTTCTTTGCATGTTGATTTGGATCCGGCTATGTGCGAGTAGGAGTGCACATAAGTCGTTGCTGACTTGGCTATGTGTGAGTGGGAGTGCACATAAGCCGTTGCTGACCCGGCTATATGAGCATAAGCCGTTGCATATGAGATGATGATAATGGGATGGTGTGCATGATGATGATGATGGAATGGTGTGTGTCAAGCCCGACCTTATAAAATACTTGTCATGTCATTCATATGATTGACAATATGCTTGCATACTTGGAAAGCCCCGAAAGAAAAATCGTTAAAAGATGACAATGTACCAAATGGTACAATTAAGTTAATTTAAGCCTCGAACTAGATCAAATAGAGAATTTAAAATGAAATTAAGAATATTAAAGTCCCAGAATGGTTTACTATGATGATTTGGAGTTCGAGGATCAATTTGGAGTCAAACCAAAATTTTTACTGTCCATGGGCAAAATGGTCATTTGCCACCCAGGGACATAATGAGAATTTTTAGAAAAGAATTTTTTTGGCCCCATTTCACTTATTGGAGTACGATTTGAGTATTGGAGTATAATTTGAGGGTTTGACAGTGAAAAAGTTTAATTTCGGTGATTTTTAGAGTGTAGGGGCGAAATCGTAATTTTGCCACTCGCGGACAAAATTTGAGATTTTGAGAGAATTTAGATCAAATTTGACAAATTGGAGAATGGTATGAGTATAAGGGATGAAAAATATGTCTATGGGCAATTTTTCAGTTTTTGGGGCAAAAATGTAATTTTTGACTTTTACGGGG
>NC_030858.1:11951060-11956556 GCF_000208745.1 Theobroma cacao | reverse complement strand
AAAATAAGGAGAAAAGCATGGGAAAGGTAGATCACAAGTCAAAATCAAGAATTTTTACTTTTGATTGCTTGATTCCTTGAAATCCCACACTTTTTCTTTAATTTTCCAACCTAGGTTTCTTGTTTTTCTTTTCCTCTCTTTGTTCTTGCTATGGCCGGTCACATGAAGAGAAAATAAGCTGATTTTTGCTGATTTTAAAGCTAAAAAAATAAATGGATATTAACTTGACACGTCACCATCCCATTGGTCCATTTTTAATTTCTTAACTATTAAGTTTTCTCTCTCCACCACTTAAATTCCTTCAATTTTGCATGATAATATTGGATAAAATCCATGTGCTGGATAAGTGTCGGGTGCATAAGATTACAATTTTACCCCTGAGGTGGTAAAATTACCATTTTACCCTTATGCTTCGAAAATACCGAGATTACAATTTTTTTTCACTTATCAACCTCAAATTATACTCCAAAGAGTCAAATGTGATCAATCTTGATCAAAAACTTCTTCCAATATTCCAATTTTATCCTCAGGTGGTAAAATTACCATTTTACCCTTGGATAGTGAAAATTTCGGTTTGACTCCAAATTGATCCTCGAACTCTAAATCACCATATTAAACCATTCTAGGACTTTAATATTCTTAATTTCGTCTTAAATTCTCTATTTGATCTAGTTCGAGGCTTAAATCAACTTTGTTATACCTCTAAGTATAATACCGACTTTTGTAAATTTTTCGGGACTTTCCTAGCATGCAAACATGCTATCCATCACATGTATGTCATGATAAGTATTTTTATAGAGTCAGGCTTGACATCTTCTCCCTTACTTGGGTCAACCATATGATCCTTCTTCATGACTGATTTCGACATCCGACTAAATATTAATATTTTAATATTATTTCATTAATAAAATATTATTTTATTTTAAAAATTTTATCTTGTCTCTTTGGTCCCCAAAGTTCCTTATTATGCCTCAATTCGCATCCGACCAACTTTATTTATCACCATATCAAAGTATGGGCATTTCATCTTGAATCTCTCAAAAGTTGTCTCATCTAATGTTGTTAAACATATCCTATTTATACTAATAGCTTAACCTAAAGTTCCTGAAGCTGACCTAGGGTTTAATTGGGCTTAAAAGTGTAATGAGAGGTCCAAGAAATCAATTGTTAATCTTTACAAATTTTCATTCCCGACACAGTACATTTAGCTATTTTCCGATACGATTTTCTCTATCTTTGAGGCAGAACTGGGCAAAGTGATCTTCATAAAAGTTGTAACTCTATCTCTTAGCTTTCCAATGGTTTAAGAATCGCATCATTTTCAGTTCTATATCTTGAGTTATGGCCAAAACACTGAAGCATATGTGAGCAGACTTTCGGATCTTTCAACATCTCACTTTCCAAACTTAAGCCCAATTCTTTTATTCTTAGGAAAAAATATAAAAAATAATAAATAACAATCAAATTAAAAGGAATAACATAAAATTAAAATAACTCACTTAAAAATAAACTAATTATAAAAATAACTAAAAATAAGTAAATTATAATTGAAAATTAAGGACTTAGCTAATATTAATAACAAAATTGGAATAAAATAATTCTATAAAATAGAATTATCACACCCTCAAACTTAAGATTTTGCTAGTCCTTGAGCAAAAGAAAATCACAAAAAGAAAACTGAACATAAAAAAAATCCCTGAACAAGAAATAGAAGTACCAAATCATGGTTTCTCAATTTTTTCCTCAAAAATTAACTTAAATTCCAACTTAAGGTAACATATAGCTAATCCTTAAATTCATGCATCAATTCAAGTGAAAACTTACTTTTCGAATGGACTTCCATGTGTGTGTGAATGCTCTCTTACAAAGAATATCATGCAATTCGGATTAGTTTATGCCAAATCTAAGCATAGATTAGTACTAGGATCCCATAAGTTTACTTTTCATCTCTCTCTTCACTAATGTAGATTAACACTTATTCAAGGATCAATAGGTCTTTATCAAGTTTGTAATGTAAGGATAGGGTCAAGTTATGACAAAAGATATATTTAAGCTCAAATTCACCCTAAGCATTTAATCAATCTAGATGATATAAAGAGCTCAAAAAAAAATTTTTTTTGTATAGCACCCCTAAACTTGAAGTAAACTTTCCTTTGTACAACACACTTTATTTCTTTTCTTTTCTTTTTTTCAACCCCCAAACTTATTTTTGACAATTATAAACAAGGGATAATTTTGCTAACAACCATCAATTTTTTTTCTTTTTTTTTTTTCACTTTTCTCCTTCAATTTATCTTTAAGCTCAAACCATTTCTTAGAAAGATTAAAATACTTAGAGGGTGAAAAGTTCAAATTGTTGGATTTAAATAGACAGGTCAAGGCTAACATAACTGTGTAATTACAAAGAAAAGGTAGATTAGGCTCAAAAAGGGTGACTAAGGATAAATATAACAAGGTAGGCTCAAAAAGGCTCAAACGGTCCAAAGATCGCCTAAATCACATCTTATCTTAAATGTTATCTAAGATTTTACCTCGAGAGAGAATCAAACAAATTCTAGAATTCTTGACACAAAAATAGTATAGTGCTCAAATTATTGGAAGTCACATTCTAAAATAAAGCTAACACAAGAATATCACATAAAATTAAATCATAACTATATGTTTCCCAAAAGCTAAGAATGAAAAGATAATTAAAATATCATCCTAGGATTAAGACAATCATGAATGAGGTGCAACTATCTCAATTTTTTTTTGAAACATAAGAAAACATGCAAAATATAAAAAAATATGCAAGACATATATTAAAACAAAGCTACTAAAAAAATAAACTAACAAAATTCTAAACCACTCCCCCAAACTTGGAATAAACATTGTCCTCGATGTGATAAAAGAAAATAAAAGAAAAAGAACAAGAATAGTCCCCTACTCTGAAGCTGCAATTTGCATGTCCTCCGCATCGTCACCACCCATCATTTATTCTCAGCAACAAAGCATTCATCAATTATATATGCAGCAAACAAAAAGTCCATGAATTCAATAAATGGGTAACAAGAAATTAGCACTAATCTTTAAAATTTTGGGCACTCTAAGCATTAATCATGAGGAAGTCTGAAAAACCCATTAACAAACATGCACAATAGACTCATTTAAGGTGCAAAAATTTTAAAATTTGCCATTAACACCAACCTCATCCTTTCTCTACACAAAATAATTGAAAACCAAGTGTTTGGAGGAGTACTTACCTTAGGAGTGCAAGATTTCAAATGGAAAATAAAAAATAAAAAATAAAAAAAAATCCAAGTAGAAAGAAAATGCAAAAAGTTCGAGTGAAAAAGAGACAATAGAGGAAGGCAAGAGATTGGTAGGAGGAGGAAGAATGGGAGTGGGGATGGCGGCTGAAGAAGAAAAAGAGTGAAAGAAGAAAAAAAATAATAGAATTTTCACTCGAAGCGTTATGCTTCGGGTTTGAGCATCGGCTCTCAGGGTTGAGCACCGTAGTGCTCAACCATTCTGCCTGGTCTGCTTCATCCAGCACCATGGCTCTCCCTTTGAGGGTCGTGGTGCTGAAACATTCTATTTCAGCTTATTTTTTTAACCTCATTCATGGCCGCAGCACTCAATTTGAGGGCCGCGGCTTTGACCCTTTTTTATTTTGATTTTTTTTTAAACCAATTACCTACAAAAGGAAACATAAAAAAAAAATAGATCACAAGAAATAAATTGATACTAACAAAACTTAAATAAAAGATGAAAATTAGTAAGGTTAAGGAGCTTGGGTTACCTCCCAAGAACGCGCTCGTTTATAGTCACTAGCTTGAGTATAGCACCCCCTTTTTCAATTCTTCATCCTTGAAATATGGTCTAAGGCTCATCCCATTAACCATGATTGTTCCCGTATCCTTACTATAAATCTCGATTATTCCACAAGGATAAGCCTTTACTACTTTGAAAGGACCCCATCATCTTTCTTTGTGTTTCCATGGAAAAAACTTGAAGTATGATCGAGAAAGCATCATTACTTGTTGTCTAATCTCGAAAGGACAATTAAATGGTGGTGGAGGATGCTCCGTTGCTGACTGCTTAGGTCTCATAGGCGGAGGTGGTGGCTTACTCTCAAAGATTGATGCTTGCTCACTTGTAGGTGGAGAAATAGGTTCACCTTTGCCTTTGTCAATTAACTTCACTCTATAACAACAATTTGTAGAGCTAAGATGTTTATTTGCATTGAAAATATTAAACTCCACTACTTTTTCTCCAACTTTAAAAGTTATCTTGCCTTCCCTCACATCAATGATTACGCCTGCAGTAGCCAAGAATGGTCGTCCCAAGATTAAAGGAATTTCCATATTTTCTTCCATCTCAAGCACAATGAAGTCCACCGGAATGTAAAGATGCCCAATTTTAACCAATACATCCTCAATAATCCTAATAGGGTACTTGATTGTTCTATTTGTTAATTGCAAAGAAACTGTGGTAGGTTGTATCTCGTTAAGTCCAAGTTTCTCAGCAATTGACAAAGGCATGATTCAAACACTTGCACCCAAATCACATAAAGCTTTAGTAAATTTAAATCTACCAATAGTACAAGAGATAGAAAAACTCCCTAGATCCTTAAGTTTTGGTGGAAGCTTGTTTTGAATTATTACGCTATACTCCTCAGTAAGTGCCACTGTTTCAAAATCTACTAGTTTCCTTTTCTTGGTTAAGATGTCTTTAAGAATTTAACATAACTTGGCATGTTTTCTAAAGCTTCAGTAAAAGGGATATTTATGTGGAGCTTCTTGAAGACATTGAGAAATTTCCCAAATTGTTTATCAAGCTTTTGCTTTTTCAACCTTTGTGGGAATGGTGGTGGAGGATAATTTGCTTCAGAATTCCCTTGATTTTTAGCTTGCCCATTATCTATCTTTTCGACTTCAACTTCTTTCTCAACAATTGCCTTGCAATCATCTACATGTTCCTTTGAAGAT
Organism: Theobroma cacao; assembly: GCF_000208745.1. Taxonomy (NCBI): domain Eukaryota; kingdom Viridiplantae; phylum Streptophyta; class Magnoliopsida; order Malvales; family Malvaceae; genus Theobroma; species Theobroma cacao. The sequence continues at coordinate 11,951,586 of NC_030858.1, read as the reverse complement.
TTAATTGATTTTCTACTCACCCCTTCAACTTCTTTGCCACTCCTAAAGGTAATTGCATTACAATGTTCCTTACCTTTAGGATTGACTTGTGTATCACTTAGTAAGGCACTTTGGGGTCTACTACTGATGGAGTTTGCAAGTTGTCCCACTTGGGTCTCAAGATTTCTCAAGGAAGGTCCATAACTCTGAATTATGGCATCAGTCTTGGACGTATATTGCAAGATAAGTTGTCATGACCCGGAACTCCCCATCGAGCCTGTGACAATCGCCTCGAAGCCTCGACAAACATTCTTCACTCCGAATGTCGATCGAAACCTCGCAAGGCTCTCGTATCAGCTTTCGCACTTCCCCGGTGAGCAATAGTGATCAAATAATCAATATACGAAGGATTACAAAACATTTCCAAATCATAACATAACATTTTTTTTTTTCTCACAGGGGCATTTTTGTCATTTTTGTCGAAAACCTCGAAACTTGCTAAAAATGCAGTAGGTAAGCCGAAAATATATATTTAATGATTTAAAAA
>NC_030858.1:11879655-11885171 GCF_000208745.1 Theobroma cacao | reverse complement strand
AAAAATTAATATTTTATTTGTTTAAAGTTGGAAACAGCTTAAAATATTTTAGAACACGATATTTGACAATGGTTGCTCACAAGGGAACAGAGAAACTGATAGTAAAGCCTTGCGGGGTTTCGGGTTGACATTCCGGGCAATAAGTGTCTACCGGGACACCGCGGCGGTTGTCACGGGCTCGAGGGGAGTACCGGGTCGTGACAAATTATATTTGTTTGATGCTTTTATTGAATGGTGAGTTTAAATTATAAAATATTATGTTTTCCAATTAAAATGTTTTTTTAATAAAAATGAGATTTATACTGGTTTTGAAATCAAATATTGTTTTGGAAAAATTGAGTATATGGAGACTGTGTTGAATTTATGATTTTATATGTTATTGAAATTGTGGCTTATGACACTATGGTAGCATGATGGCTAAATTTTTAGGGTTGGCATGAAATATATGAACAATTTTGGATTGGTCTCAGTAGACTGGATTAAATTTTATTCGCCATATTATGCTATTGAAAATTTTATGGGTTTGGTGGTATATTACACGGTCACTGCAGTGGTGGGGGTTTCCGTGGACTGCCTATTAGAGAGGCATGGTAACCCAATTATATAATTACCTCCGAGGGGAGATGTTGGATGAAGTATCTCCTGAGGTAAGATTTGAGTGCACCTCACGTTCGGGCCACCACGTGAGAGTGAGACTCAGCCAACGCCAAGGAACGACTGTGTGTCAGATGCGAAAACATGTTTATGGGTATGGGACATTTAACAGCCTTGGCGGTCTCAGTGGGATACCTTGACGAAGGTACTCGCGAGAATGATTCTAGCAGGGGCCAAGTTTAAGAAACTCATAAGTCAGGAAAATTTTGATGAAAAGAAATTGTTTGGTATAGATTGAAACGGATTTTTCGTTATGAACATTATTGAAATTTAACATTTTTATATTGTCTCCATCTACTCGGCTTTAAATGCTTTTGATTGTAATTGTTTACTCACTGGGATTATGTAATCTCACCCCTCTTCCTATCTATTTTTCAAGCTCAGGACAGTTTGTTGATAGTTGATTAAGATGAGAATTAATCTCGAAGTTGCATCCTAGAAAGTAAGGGTTCGTAGCCCTAAACCTTTTTGGTCAGTTGGGGGCCCACGTGTTACTGTAAAAGTAATTTTATACTTCAATTATTTGATTTAAAGTATGTATGAACATATTTAGCTTTTACATCATGTTTTTGGCGGGTTTCGATACTTTTGAAAAAAAAATGACGAAAATGCCCCTGTGAGTCAGAAAATAATATTTTATTATTTTGATTTGAAAACGACTTATGATTTCTTGAAATACGAGATTTAATAACTGTCGCTCACTAGGGAGATACGAAAGCTGATGCTAAGCTTTGCGGGGTTTCGATCGGTATTCGAGGTAATGAGTGCCTATCGAGACGTCGCGGTGGTTGTCACGAGTTCGATGGGAGTTCCGGGTCGTGACATTATATGATTAAGTATGTTAATTGGACTGTTTTCTTCCTGTATAATTTTTTTTAAAATTTTTAACTCTGAAAATAAATCTAAACCATCAATATCAGAATAGTTATTATATTTTAAGAAACATTCAAGATTAAGGCAATATTCTTTCAAACTATTATCATCTAATTACTTCAGCTTTTTACCACTATATAGAAAACAAAAAAAAATAGTTTTATATATAGGAAAAAATAGCTGTTGGAAATCATTAAATAATTTGATTAGAAATAAGAGAAATAAGTGAGAAAAAATAACTGTTGGAGATAATTAAATATATATGATCATTAGTTGATTGGAAATAAGAGAATATAGTTGAGAATTAATAGCATTCTAGAAATAAGGAAGTGATAGAAAATTGAGATTTATTAGGTACATAATTAGAAAAGTGAGAGAACAAATAATTTTATTAATTATTTTTTACTTTTATATATTTTTAATATAATTAATTATATTATAATTATTATGAAATTATAAATCCTCCCTAAATTTGGGGCCTCCCCAAATTGGGGGCCTAAAGCCCTTGCTTGGGTAGCTTCACCCAAGGGCCAGCTCTGGTCTTTGCGATTACTAGTATATAGGTGAATTTTGCTTAGCTAGTTTTTTATTTTTACTTTAAGAGGTTAAAAAGGAAAACGAACACATTTGGACATAAATGTAAATAATTTCTTTATATTATTATTGAAATCTCATTTGTAAGTATTCTCTGTTAGAGAATGATATGCACTATGATTTAATTACTTTTATAAAATTGGTGTTGCATTTTAATATTTGTTTATTTTTATCAATTATTATAATCTTTTTTTTTGGACATACTACTTGAAAAAATCCTTGAATTATTTAAGAAAATATAAGTAAGCATTTATTCTAATGTTCGAGAAAATGCCTAAACCCATATAGTTAATTAAATTAATTAAGTTTTAACGTTCAAGATTTACTAGAGATGTCAACGGGTAGGGTACCCGTTAATTTTGAGGTACCCGAACCCTAATCTTATTAAAAATCAAATACCCTAACCCTATTAACTACCCGAATAATTTAAAATTACTACTCTAACCCTAACCCTAATACATTCCCACTACCCTATAATTACCCTAACCCATTTAAATACCCGATTAAATAAAAAAATTATTATAATCTTATTCAAGGGTACCCAAATACCCAATTAACTTTTCTAATCTCATAACTTCCCTTTAGATTTATATGTTATAAGTTTATATAAACAAAAGTATATATATATTGTCAAGCCCAACTCTATAAAATATTTGCCATGTCATTCATGTGCTTGATAATAAGTTTGCATACTTGGAAAGCCCCGAAAAATCGTTAAAAGTCGGTAGTGAACCTAGTGGTACAACTAAGCTGAATTAAGTCTCGAACTAGTCCGAATAGAGATCTTAAGATGAAATTGAGAATTTTAAAAACCCAGAATGACTTAATATGGTGATTTGGAGTTCGAAGATTGATTTGGAGTCAAATTGGAATTTTCATGATGTAGAGGCAAAATGGTCATTTTGCCACCCAAGGGCAAAATTAGAATTTTACACCACCCAACACTTGTCATGCCTAAGGATTTCATCCATTAACATTTTATATTATGGATAATTGAGATATTTTATGTGGTGGTGAAAGAAAGCGTAGTTGTTAAGTGTTAAACATGGACTAATTGAATGGTGACAAGTGGCAAGCTTTCATTTCTTTATAATTTACATTAAAAATCAGCACATGACTCTCCCATTTCACTCCCATATGTTCGGCCTCACCAAGGAAAAGGGGAAAGAAAGAAAGAAAGAACAAAACCCTTGGTAGAAAATTCAAGAGAAAATTGGTAGATTTCAAGAAATTAAGTAAGTAAAGGTAAATTTTTTTTATTTTAGCTTGTGATCTACCTTTTCTATGCATTCTTTTTCATTTTTCATGGTTGAGAATCAAGTTTGCATGACGATACCTTTACTGGCCGAACATGGGGGGAGGGATTTTGATATTGGATTTAGCTAGATTTCATGTTATTCTAGTGTTTTTAGTTGTTTAGTGATGTTTAGCATGAAAAGCAAACAAGAAAAATTCATGTTCTTCCATCACCCTCATTGGCCAAATCTTCCTTATTGTATGTTGATGGTGGATTTGATTTTATTTCAAGTGATTTGGTTAGGAACTAATTATTTATGGTGTAAAAAGATCAAGAATGAAAAACCATAGTGTTTATGCACCCACCATGGTCGAATTTCATAAGGAACCTAGTGATGATGATTCTTGTGATATCTTGTGTTATTTAGTTAGAATTTAATGAATGGTGGTGATGGAAATCGAAATTGGTAATTGTAAAGTATAGTTCTTTTAGTAAATAAGTTGAATAACAATGAGAAAGTCAAGCTCATTGAGGCGCTTTGGTGTATTTTGGGACATTGGAAGCGCGAAATGAATATAATTGGAGTCAATTTGGATGTTTTGGTTAAATCAAAGGTAGAGAGTTCGAATTAGGTCAAAATCTGATCCATTCTGATCATAATTGAACCAACGTGTAACACCGTCTTTAAGTGACTATCCAAACAACCTCATGCATTCATATAGAGCCTGAAATAGATTTATAATGACATGAAATAGATTTACTATCCAAACACAATATATTGAATTATTTGTTGTGCATTATATTTAGGTGGTGAAACTTCTGATAAGGGTAAGGAGATTGTACCCGCAGACCGAGACTAGGAGTACTTCGACTCTCGATATTGTGAGTAACCTTATTATCGTCTTAATTATCTAAAGTAGTTTTTATTCGTTTTTGTGATTTTATAAAAAAATGAGTTTAAAGGGTAAATCCTTATGTTTTATAAGTAAAATGCGATTAAATGAAATGAGTTTTATAAATCATTTTGAAATTGAATGATAATTTTAGAAATTGAGTAATTGGAGACTATTTGTTTGTATTGTAAATTTATGGTTTGAATTGAATGGCTTATGGTGATATTGGCATGAATGGCTAAATTGGAAATTGTGTTGAAATTATATGAACTGTTTGTTTTGCCTTGACAGGCTGGGTAGTAATATAATTGCCATGTCATGTTGTCGAAACTTTTATTGAATTGGTGGGTTATCGATTAGCTTACTACAATGGGCGAGTTTCTGTGGATCAGCCTATTAGAGGGGCACGGTAAACCCCGTTATATTTACCTCTATACGAGAGGCGTGGAGGATATCTCCTAAGGTAAAGTTTTAAAGTTCACTACACGCTAAACCACTACGTGAGGGTGAACTCAGCCAACGCCAAGGAACGGTTATGCTTTTAAACATAAAAATGTGTTTTATGCGTATATGAACTTTTCTTTAATAGCCTTGGCGGACTCGGTTGGATGCCCCGGCCAAGGTATCCCCGAGAATAAGTTTTGGCATGAGCCAAATTTTTAAGAAATTCATAAGCCATGTTGATTATTTGAGTTAAATGAATTTCTTCTGTTTAGTTGAAATGAGTTTGAAACGTTATGAATCATAGTATGATGAACTATTTTAAGTTGTCTCCATTTACTCAGCTTTAGATATTTTAGATGATGTTTGTTTACTCACTGAGTTTATATAAACTCACCACCCTCCTTTTCACCCATTTCTAACTCAGGATAGTCTGTAGATAGCTGATTTCGTCGAGGGCTACAGTTGGATTTGCATCCTTAAAAATCGTAGGTTCGCAGCCTTTGTTACTTTTGGTCATTTGGGAGCCCACATGTCATTGTAAATTAAATTACACACTCTGGCTCACTATGTTACTGTATGTACGAATTTATTTTGCTTTTACGCTATAAAAATTATTTACGGATATCTCTATAAATATTGTTTCATAAGAAAATAGAATATTTTATTTAATATTTTTATTTTATTCTAATAGCTATCATTTCACTTTAAATGAATGTTTTAGACATCTAAACTTATTTTTGGTTATGAAATATATATCTTTCACTCATATACTACATTTTTAGATGGTTTCGAAATTTTTGGGGAAAAATGACCAAAATACC
>NC_030858.1:11799604-11878872 GCF_000208745.1 Theobroma cacao | reverse complement strand
TATTAATGTCATCATATTAATAATTAGAGTAATCATACTTTTCATATATTTGTTAGTTTTTAACAAAAAAAATTGCTTGTAAAGTTAGTAAAAATTGTAAATTTTTAATTTAATTATTAAAATAATAATAAAATATTTATAAATAGTAATCGGGTTCGGATAACGGGTACCCAAAGTGTGATGCCCGAACCCGATTCGGGTAGTGAAATCACTACCCGAACTCTACTCGAACCCGTTTATGGAGTACCTAACCCGGTGTAACCGGGTAGGGTACCCGTTGACATCCTTAGATTTAACATAAAAAAAATAATAAAATTAACATTCACAAAATAAGACCATTTAATATAAGAATAATCAAACATCGCACATCATCAACTTAGTAATAAGAAAAAAATATATTGAAATTAAAAAGGAAAATATATATTTTATATAAAATTAAAAAAATTTTATATATAATGTTAATATATACAATATTAGTTTGGTCTTTTGATCAGTTCAGCTCAAAAATTTTAAAATCGAAAACCGACCAAAGAAATAAGTTGGACTAAACTTTTTGAACCAAATAATCCAATACACTAATCGGACTGAACCATTTTACCTAACTTACATTCTTTTCTTTTCTTTTTTTTTTTTTTGTAAAATTCTTTTCTATCAGTTTTATAAGAAATAAAAAGCAATTAGCAAAATCAATAATAAAAAAGACAATCAAACGAGCCTTAATTACAAAAAATCAATGGAGTCTAAAAGTCTCGAAGCAGGTTTAGATGGATTAATATCTTTGTTGCCCAGCTAAGAATTGAACGTCAATGAAATATTTGTGAAACAATTTGGAACCATTGTAACATGCCGAACCTTGCTGCTTTTCAACTTCAATTTAGGTCTTACTCAGTGCCATTTCCATGAAGCCGTCCAGATTTCATGAGCAGTCCACCAAATTCACTTATTATGTATATCATAGCTGCAACTTCGTTTATTAAAAATTGAGGAACAAAGAACACAGCCAGGCTGATAAGTAAAAACTATCTATGGAAAAACAAAATTCCTGTTTATTTGTAGATTATGTTCTTTATTACAACACCCAAAAAAAAATCTATTTTTCTGTTACTATCGCGTAAAAATCACAAATTAAAAGAATTACTTCTGAAAATAAGAGAATGGAAGGATGATGGAGTAGTGGCTATTTGTTATGCTCCATTTAAGATGTGTTATTGGCAGCACATTCTGGTGGGAGGCCTTGGGGAAATCGCTTTGTGTCTGAGCAGTAATTGTAGATCATGTAATTCTTCTGCACCCACTTGAGCCTCTCTTGGGCGGTGGAGTCCAGTTCTTCCGAGAGCCAAGCATTGTTATTGTTTGCTGCAGGAGAATTTGAATTGCAAACTGATGATTGTCCTGAAGACCGGATGCAAGCATCAGCACTGAAGTTTCTATAGGTGGCAGTGAAGGGAGCTTGGCTCCAATCAGTCTTGACTAGACCACCTCTTGTAGCCCAGTCATCGGCGTTCCAGAGACTGGATTGTATCCTCATGGGCTGGTTCTTTGGGAATGGGACACCCATTGATTCCAAGTTCTTGAACTCTCTGATGGGAGTGCCATCTACAGAGAAGCTGCAAAAGTAGGGAAAATAAAAGTCAAAGTCAGTGATGTTCCAGAAGAAGTGAGAGAAGCACAATTTAGACTAGTTTTATAAGATCATTAATTACTTACATGATGCGTTGGGGATTCCAGAGGATAGAATAGGTGTGAAAATCAGCCGTAGGATCAAACCAGAGGTAGAACTGTTGCTCTCTGTCACCTTTGCCTAGGCTGAATACATTTGTGTGAAGAATGTAAGGATCACCGCTTAAATTGCCTAAGAATTCAAAGTCTATTTCATCCCAGGCAGACCCCTCAGAGCGCAACTGCAATACATTATCATAAACAGATTTGTTAGGTTAGACTTAAATTTAATAAATTAAGTGTTGAAGAATTCGAATGTAATAGGCGAAAGGAACTTACGTAATATGCGGTGACAGTGCCTGCAGAATTTCCAGGGACAAGCTTGAGTTGCATACCTATCTTCCCAAACAAAAACTCATTTTTAGATTGGAAACCTGACCCTGAGGCTTTATCAAGGGAAAGGGTAAGAAGTTCCCCATTGTTGAGTATCTGAGCACGACCATCTCCCCATGTAATATCAAAGTCTTGGTAAAAGTTGCCAGCAGATGCAATTATCGAAGCACTAACACAAACAGAGATTAGGAGAGTGACAGAAACATTTGAAGAGCAAGAAAAAGATGTCATTGTTTCTGATTTAGTAGTATAAAATCGGGAGCTGAATAAGTGAATTTCAGTAAAGGAGTGAGGCTTGAATTCTTTAGTGACCTGAAATTATATCCTATGTATGTAGGAGGGAACGAACAAAATATGGACAATAGAGGGAAGAGTGCATGCTTTGAAGGTTCCTGACAAGTTGAAAATTTGGTGGGGAGAGAACATGAGTTGTAGAAAGCTGGCGGTGCATAAAAAGATAAAGAGAAGAGATGGGCCATATGATTTTTAACCGCTCCAATCAAGTTCTTGCCCATATGACTAATGAATCTGGAGCTAGCTAGCCGCCTTACTTGTGACGATTTTATATTCAACAAACCCGAATTTGAACCATGATGAAGCAGAGAACTCCAATCAGCATCCACCGCCTGACCCAGGATCTCTTTGGTCCCTTTTCACTTCGTAGTTTGCTTTCCAGTATGTCCACAGCTTGCGTAGAGTTGATCTTTTCAACTATTTTGATGTTCAAATAGCTGTGTAATTATTGGTGCATTCTGCAGCATCTAGAAAAGGAAAAGGTTTAAGCATCATTGATTTCTTCGTTTGATACTTATAAAATTAATTTTAATATACGCATGCATGGAACGTTGGTCTCTCAGGGGTTTTAGTTTTGACTGTTCTATTGATTTTCCTCTTAAAAATATCTTGCATTCGGTTGACAATTTCACGTAATTTTCTTACTTTTATATCAAAGTTCAATATCTTACGTAAAGAACAGAGGTTTCAACATTTGAATTGTGCCGGAATGAATATCTGTGGTCAGCCTAGACGTCCCATTCAATGTAGAACCATTCTTCAAAAGAACTTTCTCTATGTTGCTCGTTTCATGGGATTTCTTGAATACAAGAGTTTTACCTCTCATTGTACCCAAACCCAATAGTATGTAGAAAATTGTATATATTGCTTCACTTATATACTTCCCAATTCAGACACACGAGCACACATATAGTTACATATATGTATATATATAATATTTAAAAGAGAAAATTGTGAAAAATGGTCAACTTCATAAGATCATTTCAAAAATAGCCCTTAATATAAAGTTAATTATTTTTACCTAATTTTTATCATGATTTCACAAAAATACTCTTAAAACTATTTTAGATAAATTAAACCATTTATCACAATTTTCCCTTTTAATTTCTCTCTCCGACATCCATTTGTTGTGCTCTTGAAGTCTTTCTCTCTGGCCATCCAATTCTCTCCAATTTTATTGATTTCTCTCTCCTGCATCCGTTTATTGTGCTCTTGATTTCTCTTTCTTATCATTCCGCTCTATTTAATTTTACCACCATCGCCATCTCTCTCTGTCTATTTCTTGTCATATCGTTATCAATTTACAAACTAAAGAGCAGAGATAACACCAATGTATGTTATTGGATTTATTGATTTACATTCATAGAATCCCAAAGTTGATGGGTTAAAATTATATAAGTGAAATATGTAAATTAAAACATTGCCTAGAGTTGTCACACACCATGCCTACATGCAACAGCTCTAATTCACTTGGCGTGTAACAAATCTATTGAATATAGTATGGTTTAAACATGGTGTGTAATTTGATCTCTATCTTTGTATTTCATTAGGACATAAACTCTAGGAGTTAAACATTTTAAACATCACGTGTAATAACTTTGTTTTTCAACATGACATGTAACAACTTTTTTTTTTCAATATGTCGTGTAACTTGGTATTTATCTTTGTCCTTCACTAGTATTTAAACTGTAAGAGTTAAACATCTTAAACATAGCGTATAATAACTTTATTTTTTTCAACATGGCATGTAACTTGGTTTCTATTTTTGTATTTCATTAGGACATAAACTCTTGAAGTTAAACACTTTAAACATGCTGTGTAATAACTTTTTTTTTTCAACATAGTGTGTAACAACTTTTATTTTTCTACATGAGGTGTAACTTTGTATTTATCTTTGTTTTTCATTAAAAAATAAACTCTTTGAGTTAAAACACCTTAAACATAGCGTGTAACAAAATTTTTTCAGCGTGACGTGTAATAACATTTTTTTGAACATTACATGTAATAATATTATTTTTTTAAACATGACGTGTAACTTAGTCATTATTTTTATATTTCACTAAGACATAAAACTCTTGAAGTTAAACACCTTAAGCATAACGTGTAATAAATTTTTTTTCAACATGACATATAACAATATTTTTTCTCTATTTTCTGGGTTGGCCATTTCGTCAAAGCTCTTGCAACAGTTGCATACCACCAATACATCTGTAGGGCTGCAACTATCAAGGCTTTAGGATCCTTCCGAAGCAACCTACCAACTAAAGAAAAAAAAAAACTCATCAAAAACCAATATAGCTATATCTCCATTTCTCTTTTTCTTTTTATCCATTTGTTCATTTGTATGTATAAGAGGATGATTATGATGATGAACTTTTTTTCTTTTTTTTCGTCTTTTTTTTTATAATTTAAACGTTTGGTTGTTAACTTTTACATATCTGTATCATTGTTCGTGAGTAGTGGAGGTGTTGACTTTTTCTTTCTAAAAAAAAGAACATTTTTTTAGCACTTGAATATAAAGAGTTTTCATTAAGGGTAAATTTATCTAAAAATCTTTTCTCTTGACTAAAAATAGTTAAAATTAAAAAAAAAAAGTTATTTTCGAAAACACCTTATCTTTGAGGGTTAAAAAAAATCGTCCTTATCTAAAATATATCTATCATATGTATAAATGCTGCTTCAGGGATGTGAAACTATTGTGATATTATTTTCTTTTCTTTTTCTTTTTGTTAAATTTTAATTTGTTATTTTAGTATTGTCATTAAAAATAATTTTAAATAATTGATATTTAATAAAATATATACTTCAAATTTACAAAAAAAATTAGCTGAAAATATTATTCAAGAAGAAAAGAAACAAAAAGCCAAAAATTTGAATCAAACTCGCTCTAACACTATGTCAAATTTGAAGGAGAAAATGTATTTTGTCCATTAAACTGATGATAAGAATATATAAAAGTGTTGATCAATGATAAACCAGAATTAAGCCAAAAATGAAGGAACAAATAGAACAATATTACAAGGATTAGATATCAACAATATTACAGGGATTAGATATTGAAGGAATTAAACCAAGATCTTGTCTTGTGACATAGTCGAGACTCTTGCATAGTTTAACACTCCACCTTCAAGTTGGTGAGCAAATATCATGAACGCCCAACTTGCAAAAAAGATGATGAAATTGTTCTTGACTCAATGGCTTGGTGAAAAGATTTGCAGGTTGTTGACAAGTTTATGTGTGAGTTGTTCAAATAACTTGGTGTTGTATCTTATCACGAAAAAATGACAATCAACCTCAATATGTTTTGTTCATTCATGAAGAACAAGATTTGCAGCAACGTGGAAGACAACTTGGTTATCATAATGAAGGAAACCCAGATTAGATTAAGTGATGCCAAAGTCATTAAGTACAGATTGAAGCCACACAATTTCGCGACATGATAATGCCATGGCTCAATATTCTGACTTTACAAAATAGCATGAGACAGTTTTTTGTTTCTTTGTTTCTCAAGAAATTGAAAATAACCTGAGTAAAGCATAGAAACTATTAAGTTTTGACATTTAGCGAGATACCTATCCCAATCAAACTAAGAACTCGTAACTTGAAGTTAGAGGCAAATGGGAGAAAAATTGTTAAAAGTGAGGTTTGTTTGCATTGTTGGTTGGCCTAAAATTTTGAAAATAAATAATGAAGAAGAAAACCCCATGTTCCTCTCAAATGCCCTAACAACCCCCTGTTTCTCTTTCTATTTTGTTTTTTTGTATTGGACACATGCTGTTGGTTTAGTTGCCTTTGCTATATAGGACAACCTACACGCATAATGTGTCTGGCGTCCTCTTTCCTTCATTTAATATTTTGTTTTATTTTACTTTTTGCTAACTATTAAATACCAAAAAACTGTTGTCATGAATAGTTATCTTCAATCATTTTGTTAGTTCACTTTCTCTCTCTATAACATTAAGAGCTTTCGATTCATTTTAATGTTAAAATCTTAGCATGGTATCAAAGCTTTTATAACCAATCGTAAAAGATCGTGGTAAACTTCTTTTTGTGAAAACTTCTATCTCCATATCCTTTTTGTTAACAGTAAGGAAGAACAATGCTCTGTTAAAGGACGGTAAAACAGAGCTGAACAGAGGGATTGTTTTTATGTTGTTAACAAAATTGGTCTGCTTATTTCATTGATAAAAACAGTACATATTTATCAAGTAATACAACATTGACAGAACACTAACACCTGTGCTTGAACCATTAACAAGTGTAAACATTTAACACACCAACTTCATGCAGCTTAACACGTACAGGCACAATCTTTGAACAAAAAAAAACTCCTATTTTTTACACAAAATCCTGGTGGAGTACATATTTCATCATGCCCACGTGGATGCAAGCATTACAAGTCAACATTCTCCCTTAATGCTTGCATTGACCAGCTTCATTCTCTCTCTGTGATATTCAAACTTCTGCTTGCTCAATGACTTAGTCATTATATCAGCCAGTTGATCATTTGAACAGCAATGAGAGACAGTAATTTCACCTTGCTTTTTTGCTTCCCTGAGAGAGTGATACTTAACACTAATGTGTTTAGTACGTCCGTGGAACACGGGATTTTTTTGCCATTACTATAGCATATTTATTATCAACAAATAAATCTAATGCAGTTGCCTGTGGGAATCCCAAGTCATGGAGGATTTTCCTTAACCAGATTGCTTGGTTTGCTGCAGTTGCTGCAGAGACATACTCAGCCTCTGCTGAGGACTGAGCCACAGTTTCTTGTTTCTGAGAACACCATGAAAATACTCCATTTCCAATTGAGAATACATAGCCAGAAGTACTCTTTGCATCATCAACAGAGCCGGCCCACTCAGCATCTGAATATCCCATTAATTTGATTTCACCACATCGGGTGAATTTGAGTCCAAAGGTGATTGTACCATTCAAATACCTCAATACTCTCTTGGCTGCAATGGCATGTGATTGGCATGGTTGCTGCATGAACCTTGACAAAAAACTCACAGTATGCATTATCTCGGGTCTTGTGACATAGATGTATAACAAACATCCAATGAGACTCCTATATTCAGAAGGATTCTCCAATCTAACACCATCATGAAGAGATAATTTTTCATTCATGGCCATGGGAGTGGATACAGCTTTGCAATGGGTCATTTTGAATCGTTTGAGTACTTCTTTGACATATTTCTGTTGACATAACAGAATGCCATCATCTTCCTGCTTGACTTCAATGCCCAGAAAGTATGACATTAACTCAAGATCAGACATGCTGAATTCTTTCTCCAACAACAGCTTGAGTCTGTTAATCTGAGTTGAATTACCTCCAGTAATTAATAAATCATCAACGTACAAAGACAGGATTAGAGGAGGTTGATCTGTCTTCTTTAAAACATATAAGGTGACTTCATTTGGACTTCTTTGGAAATCGTGATTCATCAGAAATGGGTCAATTTTACTGTACCAAGCTCGTGGAGCTTGCTTCAACCCGTACAAAGCCTTGTGGAGTCGGTACACCTTGCCTTTATCAGATTCAATCTCAAAACCAAGAGGTTGCTCAATGTAGATTTCTTCATTAAGCTTTCCATTTAAAAAAGCTGACTTTACATCAAGGTGGTAAAGCTTCCACTTACAAGTTGCAGCAATGGTAGTGATCAGCCGAATGGTATCCATTCTTGCAACAGGAGCAAAAGTTTCCTAATAATCGATGCCAGCCATTTGAGAATATCCTTTCACAACCAAGCGGGCTTTATACTTATTCAGCGACCCATCTAAGTTTAGTTTCCTTTTAAAGATCCATTTAACACCGATTACATGTCTATATCTTGGTCTGTCCACCAATGACCAGGTATTATTTTTTTTATCATCTTTAACTCTTCTTTCATTGCTGCCATCCATTTAGAATGATGAACAGCCTCTTCAAATGAAGTTGGTTCAGCAAGAGCCAATTGACACCTGGCATACACATCTTCAATGGATCGGGTCCCTCTTACAGTTTCATCATCTATGATTTGGTCAACTTCCAAACCACTCCCAGTTTCCAGACCACTCCCTTCGTCATCATCTGTATCACTATTATCAATCGTATTGATTGGTGCATAACTGGTGCTCCCAAGTTACTGTTTTTCCCAATTTCACTCACTATCTTCATCAAAAATGACATTTCTTGTGATGGAAACCTTCCCAGAATCAACCAAATAACTCGATAAGCTTTAGCTTGCAAACTGTACCCAATGTGAATTCCAACTTTTGCCTTAGATTCAAGTTTATCTCTTAGTTGTTCAGGAATGTGTTGATAGCATAGGCACCCAAAAACTCTCAGATGATCCACTGATGGTTTAATACCGTACCATGCCTCATGGGGAGTCATTCTTCGAGTAGCACGTGTAGGGAGAATATTAAGGAGGTAGGTTGCTGTACTTGCTGCTTCTGCCCAAAATCTTTTAGGAAGATTTTTTTCATGGAGCAAACACCTCGACATTTCCAGTATGGTACGATTCTTTCTCTCACTGACTCCGTTCTGTTGAGGGCAATAAAGAGCAGTGAAATGATGAAGAATACCTTCTCTGTCCAAGTACCGAGTGAACTCAAGTGATGAGTATTCACCGCCATTATCAGATCTCAGCACCTTAATCTTCTTCTCTGTTTCGACTTCAACTCGAGCTTTAAACTTCAAGAAGTAGCCAAACACTTCTAATTTCTCTTTCGTGAAATAAATCCAACAGAACTTGGTGAAATCATCAATGAAAATAAGGTAGTACCTACTTCCATTTAAAGAAGTTTCACTCAAAGGACCCCCTACATCTGTATGTACCAATCCTAGCTTGTCCCTAGCTCTACTCAGAGTAGCTGAAGGATATGGTCTTCTTGATAATTTGCCAAATTGGCACGTCTTGCAAACTGGACCATCACTTGATAACTTGGGAAGATCCTTCACTAAATTTGAAGATCTGAGATGTTTTAAGGAGGCATAATTACAGTGGCCTAATCTTCTATGCCAGAGAGTTGCTGGATTTGAATCATACTCAGCAGCCTGCATGCATACATTATTCCAATTCACAGCAAAACACTTCTGTTTCATGGGTACATTCATTAAGAAATCACCTGAAGGAGCATAGATGGTGCATGATTTATCTTTGAAAATTAAAATATAATTGTCATCTAACATTTGACCCACACTAAGTAAATTTTGGGTTATTTCAAGTACTAACAAAACCTCATATACGTACCTTAGGTCTGTAGTTGTTTTGACAGCTACTGATCCTTTCCCCACTATACGAAGATACAGCCCATTGCCAATCTTCACTGTTGAACGGTAGTTGGCATCTAATTGAGCAAATAGTGACTTATTAGGGGTCATGTGGTTTGAAGCACCACTGTCAATCAACCATTGTTTTGCATCAGAGGCACTTGTACCACTACCTACCATAAATAGGCATTCTTCAGCAACCTCAGCTTTTTCTGCAGTCAGACCATGCTTCTCTTTATTCTTAATTTGCTTATTCTTACAAACTCTCTCGACATGACCTTGTTGATTACATGCCCTGCATATGACATTGGGTCTAAACCAACAACTAGATTCTGCATGTCCTTTCTTCTTGCAATTAGAACACTACACATTTCTGTTCCTCCTATATTGCTGTTTGCCTGCTGGTGGAGATCTCTTTTCTTTGTCTTTTTGCTCAGATGTTACCTTATTTGCAAATGACTCACCGTGGCTCTTACCCTTCATCTTAGCAATCAATGCATGCTCAACATTCTCATCATTTCTGATAGCTCTCTTGTTCTCAACTGCTTGCAATGCATTAACAAGTTCTGTTAATGTTATTTTGGAAAGATCCTTAGCTTCTTCTAATGAAGATATCTTGGATTCAAACCGTTCAGGCAAGCTTATAATCACCTTCTCCACCACACGATCTTCTGGTGATTTCCTTCCCAGTATTGTAACCTGGTGTACAATCTTCTCCACCTTGTTTATATAGTCCTTCACACTGTCAGTATCTTTCATTTTGAGAGCCTCAAACTCTCGCATCAGATTCATCACCTGCTGATGTCTAGTACGATCAGAACCTTGGAATGCAACTTTAAGCTTTTCCCAAGCTTCTTTTGCCGACTTGCATGCCATGATCCTTGAGAATATAGGTTCAGTGACCACTCCATGAATGAATGACAGTGCCCTATACCTCTTTGTAGTCTCCTCATGGTACTGCTTAATTTGAGCAGCACTTGCATTATCCCTCAAGGGAGGGACTTCAGATCCAGACTCAATCACATCCCAAAGGTCGTAGCCTCTTAGATAGGCTTTCATTTTTACAGACCATGAGGGATAATTATCACCGTTAAACAGAGGAAGAGCTAGATGGCTTACTGTTGTGGTGGTGGCCATCTAATTTTTCAAGTAACTCACTGAGATTTTTTAAGAGTATCAAACTAAGAAGAGCAAGCTTATTTAGAGTTGACCACAGTCCCTTAAGACCTCAAGAAAAGCTTTGATACCATGTTGACAGCAAGGAAGAATAATGCTCTGTTAAAGGACGGTAAAACAGAGCTGAACAGATGGATTGTTTTTATGTTGTTAAACAAACTGGTCTGCTTATTTCATTGATAAAAACAGTACCTATTTATTAAGTAATACAACATTGACAGAACACTAACACCTGTGCTTGAACCATTAACAAGTGTAAACATTTAACACACCAACTTCATGCAGCTTAACACGTACAGGCACAATCTTTGAACAAAAAAAAACTCTTATTTTTTACACAAAATCCTGGTGGAGTACATATTTCATCATGCCCACGTGGATGCAAGCATTACAAGTCAACACTTTTCTTCAAGTTTTTTATCTGCAAAACTCATACTTCAAAATGGATCAACTAACTTTAATGCCAGTGCTCCTCTTATATTCATAAGAGAAAACTATCATATTTAGGCAATAAAGATGAAGGCATATTTAAAAGTGTTTAACTTGTGAGAGGTTGTGGAAGCAAGAGGTAAGCTCCCTGTTTTAAAACAACCTAACCTTACCATACCATAGCCCAAGTGAAATAGCAGAATGAGGACATAGCTAAAAGGCACAAAGCCCTTTAATGTATCCATTTAGCAATCTCCAATTCTATCTTTACACGTATTATGGAATGTGAAGTTCTAAAGGAAGCATGGAACAAGTTGAACGAAGAATTTCATGGAAGTGATAGAACACAACAGATCCATGTTTTGAATCTACTAAAAGAGTTTGAGGTTTTGAAGATGAAAGATGAAGAAACTCTAAAGGAATACTCATATAAAGTTTTGAAGTTCTGAATCAGTTCAGGTCACTTGGTGAATATATTTTAGAAAAAAGATTGTGAACAAGGTTTTAAAGAGCCTTCCAAAAAAGTTTGAAGCCAAAATTTCTTTTTTGGAAGACTCAAAGGACTTGTCAACGATTATTGTAACTCAGTTGGTTAATGCTTTTCAAGCTTGAGAGAAAAGAAGGGCTTTAAGGTAAGAAGATCAAATGAGAGGGGCTTTAATGGCTAGAAACAAAAATAGAAAAACCAATAGTGGTAACTTCAAACATTCTCATAAGAGTAAAAGGAAAAAGAAGAGAAATGGAGAAAAGAAACAGGGAAAGTATAAAGCACAGTATCCTTTTTGCCCGTACTGTAAGAAAAGAAATCACATTGAGAAATTTTACTCATCTAGGGCTAGTGTTAAGTGTAGTGCTTGTAACCAGCAAAAACATGCGGAAAAGGTTTGCAGAAACAAAGGAGCTCAAATAGAGGAGAAGGAAACTATTGCAAAAAAAAAAAAGAACTAATAGAAGAAGTCTTGTTCATAGTTAAGAAAATAGGCAACTTGAAAAAGAATGACATATGGCTTATAGAAAGCGGATGTTCAAATCACTGAATAGGTTGAAAAGAAAATTTTATCACTTTGGATAAAAGCTTTAGTTCAAAAATTCAGATTAGCAATGGAGATTTCTTGTAAATCGTTGGAATAGGAACTATGGGAGTTCAAACAATCTCAGGTATAAAGTCTATTTCCAATGTTGCTTTACTCTTGAAGTGAGTCAAAATCTTTTAAGTGTAAGACAATCATCGGAAGACAATTATGTTGTATTTAAAGATAAAGCCAGCGCCATCACATATCGCACTAGTAATGAACTATTCACAATAGGAATGAGGAATAAATGCTTTCCTCTAAATTGGATGAAGATTGGACACAAAGTCTATAAGTACATTTCTACTTATGCTAAGCTTTGGTGTACATTTCTACTTGGCCATGTGAACTATAGTTCATTGAAGCAGATGGCTTCATTAAATCTTGTTGATGGGCTTCCAACAGTCTTATAAACTAATCGAGTATGGGATACTTGCCAGTATGGAAAACAAAGTTACATTCTTTTTCCAAAGATAAAGAAATGGAAAGCTACAGAAAAGTTCCAACTAGTGCATACTAATATTGGAGGACCTATAAATACTTTGTTATTAAATGGAAGCAAGTTCTACCTTCTGTTTATTAATGAATTATCAAGGTTTAGCTAGGTATATTTCCTTAAGCATAAATTTGAAGCTCTAAATACCTTTGTGAAGTTTAAATCTCTTGTTGAAAATCAAATGAGCTTGAGAATCAAGATATTAATAAGTGATAATGGCACTGAATATATAGCCAATGAGTTCAAAAAATACTTGAGTCAGTTTAGTATAGTGCATTAACTCACGGTGTCTTATAGCCCTTAACAAAATAAGGTTTCTAAAAGAAAGAATAGAACTTTAATGGAGACAGTTCATTATTTGTTGTTTAAAAAAGGGTTGCTTAAGATTTTGTGGGCAGAGGTTGTTAAGACAACAAATTACGTCTAGAGTATTGCTTCAACCAAAGAAGATGTAGACATATGGCCATAAAAGTGTCATTCAATACTATGCATTCATTGGTGTTGAAGTCATTGTGTGAGATATGTTCAGGTAACCATATGGAATATTTGGTTCAAAGCATAGTCTACCATGTAATTTTGGTTAACTTTAACATATTTTCACGAAATGAAGGTTCAATCCGAAAACACCTTCATTTATGCAATGAATTTCCTAGATTATAAAAAAATTTGGATTAATTTGCAAATGGTGGGAGATTGTTAGACATTTTCAAATAAATATGGGACACCATCCCATATTAGAATAAAATAAAAATCATGTTTGTTGGAAATTAGAAATAAAAGAAGGGTCATGTGTGTTGAAAATAGGAAAATAAATAAGAGTCATGTCTGTTGGAAAAAACTAATAGTTGTGACTATTTGAAACAGAGAAAACTATGTCTGTTGGGAATAGGCATCTATGCCTATAAAATTACTTTCATCTGGAAATAATATAACAAACAAGAAAACAACAAATACAACAATCTTTCCTTTTTTTCTCAAAATTCTCCAAGTTTTCTTCTTTATCATTTTGCTGTAGAAAAATTTTATAGAAGTTTGATGATCTTGCAATACTCTGGTAAGTGCTCAGTGGATTGATTTCATCAGTGCAAAACACCATAAATCTCTAGGTTTCATTGTATCTTCGAGATTTATATAGTAGTAACTCTTTTGCACACTATAAGTAGGGGTAAATAAAACCTTAAGGAAAGTGACATTGTTACATACCTTGAAGCCATATCTTGATTTTCCAATTTCATGTTCTAACAACAACATTGAGAACCAAAACTTAATGATGTCATTTGAACGTGCCTAAAGTGGACATAGGGATGAAGAAAAATCTAAATGATTCAAGGTACCACTCACAAACCCCAATTTGTTTTTGGCACTTAAAGCCATCATCATGGCTTGATTCCAAGAGGAGTAGTTATCGCTCGTTACTATGGTTGAGACAACTGATGTGCTCGAATGATCAAAATGGTGAAGGAATAATGGATTGACAGGGTCTAAAATTGGTAAGTTGGAAGGATTTGAATTGGTTGTTTAGTTGAGAGAATTTGAATTGGCAATAGGGGTTTTTTCAGAGATTCTAACAGAAAACAAAAAAATTAAATCAAACTCACTCTAACACCTTGTCAAAATTGAAGGAGAAAATGTTTAATTTTATCCATTAAACTAATAATAAGAATATACAAGTGCTCGTCAATGATAGACCAGAATTAAGCTAAAAAGAAGGAACAAACAGAGCAATATTATAGAGATTAGATATCAACAATATTACAGGAATTAAGCATTGAAGGAATTATAGACCAAGATCTTGTCCTATGAAGTAGTCGAGACTTTTGCATAGTCTAACACCCATGGATAAAGTATTATGATGTGTTTGGTTCCCTCTGTTCCTAAGCTCTTTTAATTATCGGCACATGCACATTTTGTCCAGGGACCATGGTTAATAACAAGGAATTTTTATGTTTTTTTGTTTTTCTCATGAAAAGAGTGGAGGCTTTCCCAGTAACAGTAGACCCTGTCGGCATTTTCAACAGTTTATAAACAATTTTGATCTTTTGGATCTAAGGTTTAAAGGCCCTAAATTCACTTGGAGACGTGGATTGACTTTTGAAAGATTAAATAAAAACATCTGCAATGTTAATTGGCGATTGTATTTCAAAAAGACCATTGTGCATCATCTTCCCATAATTGGTTTTGACTATAGATCAATAATGTTATGTTTGGGAGAGAGTGGGGTATCTCATTCCAAAGTAATTTTTATTTTCAGGCAGCTTGGTTGTCTCATGCTGACTTTGGAAATTTTGTACAATCTACTTGGATTATTGGTTTGGGCATGCTTGACGCTTTATTTGATTTTGCTCAAAAGGCCAAAATATGGAATAGAATGGTTTTTGGGAATATTTTCTATCAGAAGAAACGGCTCTTGGCTAGATTGAGTTGAATTTAAAGAGCCCTGGAACTTCATTTTTCTCAACAGTTGAGAGATTTAGAACTATCTTTAAGAATGGAATATAAGACTATTCTCCATCAAGAGGAAATATTCTAACATCAGAAATTTAGAGTTAAATGGATTAAATGGGGAGACAGTAACACACGTTATTTTCACATTAAGATGACGAGGAGAGAATGCAAATAAAAAATCCTCTGCCTTCATTCTATGGATGGTCAATGGTGTGAGGATCAGACTGTGTTGCAAATTTAAGCAATAGAATTTTTTTAGAAGCTTTACACTGCTGAGAGCAACATGCTTCCTATATATCCCATTAGGGATTAGTTTTCAATGTTGAATCATGAGGGTGTGGAATTCATGTCAAAGTTGATTGATGATTTAGAAGTCAAGTAGGCTTTTTTTTTTTTTTGAAATATATAACCCCTTTAGGCTCCTAGTAATGATGGTTTCCCAACTATTTTCTTCCAATCGTAATGGAATTTGATGGGTGGAGGTGTTATCAATTATGTTTAGGACGTTTTCTCTGGTGCAAAAATCAGTGAAATTTGTAAGGCCATCATTTGTTTAATTCCCAAAATTCAGTCATCGAAACTGTTTTCTCATTACCGCCCAATAAGTTTGTTACCAGTGGTTTTTAAAGTGCTTATGAAAGTGATTACAAACTGATTGAAGCTGTTTTTGAGTCAGTTGATTGAAAAGACTCAAGCAAGCTTTATATTGGGTAGACATATCGTTGATAACATCATTGTATCACAAGAAGTCATGCACTCCTTTCATTAAAAACAAGGAAATGTAGGTTGGATGATGCTGAAGATTGACCTTGAAAAAGCATATGACAAGTTATGCTAGGAATTTATCTATGATACATTAGTGGATGCAAAGATACCAGAATGTCTGATAAATAGCTTGGTTTGAAAGCTGAAGCTGTGGCAATTCTCAGATCTTGTGGAATGGAACTAAAACAAATAGCTTTGTTCCATTGTGAGGTGTTCGACAAAGAGATCCACTATCTCCTTATTTATTTGTGTTATGCAAGAAAAGATTGTCTCATGGAATCAAAAAAGCAGTAAGCAATGGTTCATGGAAACCTATTCGACTTAGCAGACAGGGCCCCCAATTAAGCCACCTTTTTTTTACAGACGACTTGTTATTATTTGCTGGGTCATCATTATCCCAAATGGAAGTTATCAAGGGAGTCCTAAAGGATTTCTGTAGCTGTTCAGGTGAGAAGGTGAATTATGAAAAGTCATCATTTCATTGCTCTAAGAATGTTAACCAAAAAGCGATTCGAAATCTAGAAGATATACTAGGGTTTACTCATACAACCAATTTGGGTAAATATTTGGGAACTCTTTTATTGAATGGTCGAAATAAGTGCCAAAGTTTAAAATATCTAGAGGACAAAATACGCAGTAAGCTTAGTTCTTGGAAAGCTTCGGTTTTATCCTTTATAGGAAGACTAACATTGCTGAAATCTATCTTATCATCAATCCCCTATTTTGAGATGCAGACTATGCTCATTCCTATGACAGTTTGTAAGAGAACCGAAGTAAGTTGTCTACAGTTTCTATGGGGAGGTACTAATGAAGCAAGGAAAATTCACATCATGAAATGGAATGATGTATGCAAACCAAAAGCGAAAAGTGGATTGGGAGTTAGATGTTTATCAACTACGAATAAGTCGTTCCTTTTAAAACTTTGTTGGCAGATCATTTCTAGACCAACGACATTATGGGTTTGTCTAGTGAAAGCAAAGTATAGTCATGGGAGACATATTTGCCTTGATAAAATATTAAGTTCAGGCCCCTCTCATCTTTGCTCTTCAATATCCTAATTGTGGGAAACTTTTCGTCATTTGGTTTGTTGAGATATAGGAGATGGAACCTCAGTTCGTTTTTGGACGGACAATTGGGTAAGGAACTATCTTTTGGTGGAAGCCGTATTTGTAAAAGGTTTTGAATTTGTTGATCATAGCCTAGTATGCTCATTTGTCATGCCTGATGGTGAATGGAACTATCAGAGTTTATCTTTCATTCTTCTTTCTGAATAATTGTCTTTACTCTCAAAGTATTTGGCATCTCAAGCTGGTTCCTTACTTGATCTCCCTTATTGCAGGTTATCTTCTTCAAGAAAATTTTCTACTGCCTCGACATATGATTATTTGAAATCAAATCATTCTTCGGTTCTATCCTCTAGATCGGGCAAGTGCAAGTTAATCTAGAGCCTTGATACACATGAAAGAGTTAGAACATTTATACATCAATGTCTGTATGGTCAGCTACTTACTAACCAGTAGAAGATTAGAAGACATCTCACCCATGATACATTGTGCCCACAATGTGACCTGGAAATAGAGTCACTTATCCAAGTTATCTGTGACTTTCCCAAAGCTCATACCACTTGGTTAAAGTTACTACCTGTAGGTAAAATTCCCTCATTTTTTAATCTAGACTTAAAGGAATGGATGATGTCTCAAATAGCCAATCCCTAGAAGGAAATTAATGGAGCATGTAGGGCTACGATATTTACAATAACTTGTTAGCTGCTTTGACATTAGAGAAATGCCTTTGTGTTTGATCATTCTGAAATTGCTATTGGAAGCAGACTTTCTCTTATTTATAGTACAGCTTCCACTATTCGTTTATCTTGTTCAGCTGAGTTTGATTGTAATGCCCAACAATTAACGGCTCGACGAGAGGTCCTAATTTCTTGGAAAGCACCTAAAGCAAATTAGATTTCGTTAGATGTTGATGGGGCTTTCAAACCATCTTCGAGGCAAGCTGTTGCTGAATGTGTCTTGCAAAACTCAACTAAATAGTGGAAAGGTGGTTATTCCTGGAGATTGCGATTTAGTTTTGCCTATAGAGCGAAATTGTAAGAGGTTTTTCATGGACTTCAGTATGCTTAGACTCAACTAGACAGTGGCTTCATGAAAATTGAACTTTAGACAAATAGCTTGTTAGTGGTTCAAGCTCTATCTGTTAC
Organism: Theobroma cacao; assembly: GCF_000208745.1. Taxonomy (NCBI): domain Eukaryota; kingdom Viridiplantae; phylum Streptophyta; class Magnoliopsida; order Malvales; family Malvaceae; genus Theobroma; species Theobroma cacao. The sequence goes on along the minus strand of NC_030858.1, from coordinate 11,860,675 downwards.
AATGCTCCATTCCTGCATTAACTTAGATATTATTAAAACAATTCAGGGCTTGCTCCATAGACAATGGGAAGTCAGTATCGTCCATGTATACAGGGAGCGTAAAAAAGTTGTAGATTTTGGCCACTGAAGGTCTTTCCATTCTTGAATTTTTTGTATCCTATTTTAAGCCTCTTAAGAAAGTTAAGACTTTATTACTGAATGCTGTAGTTGGGACTGCTTTCCCACGTATGGTTCGATAATAAAATCATTTCATTTTCCCAAAACAAAATGACCAATTAGGTATGTTTGGTGTAGAGAGTAAGCTTTTGAATACTCCATATATCTTAGTTCACTATAGGATGAGTTCTTTAAGTAACAACCTTATTCCTTGTTGTTGTCTTTTGAAGAATTAAAACACTTTCTTGCTAATTCATTACTTTTTTTGTGAAATTAAGTATTTCCATTCATGAAATAGGGGTAAATAACCCCATTTAGGGCAAGTGATAAATTTTTTTCCTATAAGTTTCAATGTGAAACCTATTTGCCTAAAATCCTATTTTTAGAGTATACAAAAGAAGACTAGAAACTCTGTTATGCAAAAACCCAAACACTGATCCTACTGAACAAAAACAAAAAAAAAGCTAATATATTTTTGAAATTTTTGAGTTTTTCAATAAAATATAAATTATCTTATATGGACTTTTATATGTGAGTTAATATGTTATCAATTGTAAGATAAATAAATTGGCCTAAATTTGACGAAATCAAATTAGTTAATGAAAGGTGTTTGTCTTTGTTAATATGACATTTACCCTTTTGGAAGCTTACAAGTTCACATTTTGTATGGATTAATTCACCTACCCTTCTTGCACCTATAAATAAAATAAAATTTAACCGATTACATACTCCTTCATAATTTAGTTAGATAATGGATGGAGAAAAAGAATGTCACACTTACTTAGTCAAAACCCCCTTAGTAGCATAACACATGTGCAATGCATATGATTCTACGGCATACCAATGCATGCATGAGTGTGTCTTGTATTTGAAAGGAATTCTTTGGAGGGAAACTTCTAAAAGGGAAACCTTGGAGGGAACTTTCCCTCCCATTTTTGTCTTGTAATACATGAGGGAGCTTCCTATATATATCCCCCTTCATTTGTATACTTGCACATAAGAAATTCTAGTGAATGAAATCTAAAGCTTTGCTCCCTAACTTCAATCTTATGCTTAAGTGCTTGTGAGTCATAAGTCTTGTGCTTGTGTGCGAGTGTGGCTAGTATGTATTTTTGGCTGACTTAGGCTCGATGATAAGGTTAAGGGTGAGTCAAAGGCCGCATGAGGAGTGTTCTAGAGAACCACCACATGACAATTGGTATAAAAGCTTTAGTTGCAATTAGTTACGAGCCAATGGGTTCAATTTGTGATCAGGTGCAAGACAGGTCGGTTTGCAAGCTTCGAGTAGAAAGATGAGTTATGAGATGATTAGTGCTTCAGCTTAGTTCGAACTAGTTGCTGAGGGAAAAAAGACTCATGCAACTAAAAGAAACTGAACCAACTCAGGGAACCCTATGTCTACTTTCGATGCTATGATGTCCAAATGCGAATTGGCGATCAGGGAGATGCGAGACAAACTTGATGTGCATGAGGAACACATGGACAAGCTTAATTATAGGGATGAAGGGCTTAAGGGTGAGGGAGACTCTCAAGATGGTGACAAAGAAAAACTCTCACCTTGAAAATGTGATGGAAATCCTTAGGCATGAATTAGATGAGATGCACACAACAAAGGCTAGAGTTTGTGGCATGATTACCGCACAACTTGAGATGAGAAATGAGGTACCTAAGCCAAAGGAGTTCCACGGCAAGAAGGATGCTAAAGAGATTGTCAACTTCTTTTGAGAGCTAAAGCAATACTTCAAGGCCACGAGAATCATTATAGATGACCAACAGATCACTGCGACATCCATGTCTCTTGGTGATACGACACTACTTTAATGGAGGAAGTGATGTTATAAGAGGCTCAAGGGAGAGCCGATCCGCACATGGGTTGATTTCCAATGCGACTTACACTAGTAGTTATACCTAGAGTATGTTGAGGATAAGGCATAGGGTAAGCTATGTAGGTTAAAACAACATGAGGATATACGGAGTATGTCAAAGAATTTAGTGACTTGGCATTGCTAATAGGGGACCTCGGGGAGAATGAAGCCCTATTCACCTTCATCGATGATTTGAAGCCATAGGCTAAGCAAAAGTTACAGAATAGGGGTGTGCAAGACCTCACTTGAGCCATGGCAGTAACGAAGAGTTTGGTGGACTACTTTCGATCGGACAAGGATAATTCCATGTCTTCCAAGCCTAACGAAAAAGGTCAAGGTTGGGTAGATAAGGGTAAATAGCCCAAAGATAAAGACAAAACTAGTGTATATGGCAAGCTTCAGTCCAAGTGGAAAGGCAAGGGAACCCAGAACAAGGATAGAACGCTTAAGAGTTGTTTCTTATGTGATGGCCTGTACTTTGTCAAAGATTGCCTCAAGAAGACCAAGTTGGTGGCAATTGCTTTAGATAAGGTGCCATCAAAGGATAACACTGCTAAGTTGGGTTCTATGTTGTTGGGGGCAATTAAGAAAGTTAGCGACCGAGCCAAAGGACTTATGTTTACAAATATGGTGGTAGTTGGCCAGCAAATTGAGGCCTTGGTGGACATAGGTGTTGGCTATATTAGTTTTTGATGATAATAAAACATTCCCAATCATTTGTGTCTAATATTTCTACTTGAATGTGCAGGACAAAATTGTATGCAAATAAACAATCAATCATTAAAGTGTACATATCAAAAAGCATAGAAATAAGGAAGTCACAATTGATTAACAAGACAGAAGCCCTTTAGTCGACTAATGAAGAGTTAGTCAGCTAAGATTTAAATCAAAGGTTGACGGGCTGAAGAATGTTGAGAAACAGAATCAACTTAGTCGACCAAGGAATGAGTTAGTCGACTAAGTGCACACTGCTAGAACTGCCAAAAACTGGGAACAGAAGACAGAGACGAGTTAGTCAACTAAGATATCGGTTAGTCTATTAAGAGCATTCTACCTGCAAGTTTGAATTCTGCACTAAAAGATAGATTAACAGCTATAATCAACTCCCAACTGTTTCAAATGGCTAGAAAATTATCAAACTGCCAACAGAGTTATTTCTCTAAGTATAAAAGAGGCTCCAACAGCTAGAAGTGCATTGAAGGCTTCCAATAACATAAAAAGAGCTAAAAAATCAAGAAATACTTGTTGCTCATTTACTGCACTCAACTCCCATATTTTGTAATAGTGATCTGCACTTCATTTGTATCACTTAGATCAACCTTATGATCATAGGCACATTTTTTTTACTTTTCTCTTTGTATTCTTAGAGTGAGAGAGTCACTCTAAGTGATTAATTCAAGCTAGGATTACTTGAATGACCATAGGTTCCAACTTAGTCTTGAAAAGTTAGGTGTGGGTTTTAGTTAAGCCCGTGAAGAACTATTGTAAAAGGTTTTAGTTGAGCTTGGTAAAAGCCATTGTAAAGCTTGTGAATTTCACCGGTTTTTAGTGGATTGTTTTGAAAATCCTTGGTTGGATAATCAAGGTAGTGATGTAGGTCTAGGATCGAACCACTCTAAATTTATACGCATTGTCTACTCTGTTTTTATTTTCATTACTTTTTAAATTAGTTCCTCATCTTGTCAAGAGCTGAATTGTGCTATTCACCCCCCTCTAGCACACATAATTTGTGACCAACAAGTGGTATTAGAGCTAGTTCCCTGTTCTTAAAGTCTAACACCCTTTAGGAGGATCCAAATGGCTCTCCAAAAATCCATAGTCGTTGAGGGACAATCAACAAACAGACCACCTCTGTTTGATGGCTCTAACTATCCTTATTGGAGCACTAGGATGCCAATTTACATTAGAGCAATTGATTATGAAATGTGGGACGTCATAACTGATGGACCCTTTATTCCCTCAACCTTAAATGTAGTAACAAATGAGATGATGCCTAAACCAAAGTATGAATGGATCGAGGCTGAAACTAAGAAAGTTTAAATAAATTTTAAGGCCATCAATACTTTGCATTGTGCCTTGACTCCTACCAAATTCAACAAAGTATCAAGTTGTACAACAACTAGACAAGTGTGGGATAAACTTAGAATTATCCATGAAGGGACTTATCAAGTCAATGAGTCCAAGATAGCCCTCTTGACTCATAATTATGAAATGTTTAAGATGGAGCTTGGTGAAGATATCACCAGCATGTTAGATAGATTTACAAATATCACAAACAAACTTAGTCATCTAGGCAAACCAATACCCAAGCATGAGATTGTTAAAAGACTTCTTAAAAGTCTACCAAAAAATTGAAAGCCTAAAGTAATTGTAATTCGAGAAGCCAAGGACCTAAATGTTATTACTCTAAATGAGATTTGTGGTTCTCTTTTTACTCATGAGTTGAAACTCAAGGAAGAAGAAGAAGAAGAAGAAGATTGGAGGGAAGCAAAAGAAAAGAAAAAGAGCATTGCACTAAAAGCCAGCATTCTTGAAGAAGAGCTGGAAAAGCTATCCTATGATGATGATGAAGAGTTGGCACTGGTTGCAAGAAAATTTAGGAAGCTTATGGGTAGAAGAAACCGGAGACTAGCTAGAAGAGGTTTTAGAAAAGATCAAGGTCCATCATGGAAAACAAGAAACAAAAATGAATCTAATAAAAAGGAGGAGCTGACTTGCTTCGAATGTAAGAAACCTGGACACTTTAAGTCTGAATGTCCATTGCTGAAAAATGAAACTCCAAAGAAAAACAAGAAATCCAAGAAGGCAATGGTGGCAGCAGCATGGTCAGACAGTGACACATCAAGCACTGAAACTGAGGATGAAAAAGTTGAAGAAAGCGCAAACTTGTGTTTGATGGCACAAGATGATGAAATAGAGGTATCCTCTTCCCTTTGTGATATTTCTACTGATGATTTACAAGATGAGTATGAGTGCCTTTATGATGAATTTGAAAAACTCTTTCCAATATACAAGGCTTTAGAAAAAAGACTGCATCTCTTGAAAATGACTTGGAAATGATGAGAGAAGAGTTCAGTTCTATTTTTGAGCAAAGGAATTTTCTGCAAGTTGAGTTAGAACACTCAAAAACAAATTTTGAAGTATTAAAATTAGAGTTGGACAATAAATCTGAAGCTTTGCAAAAAAACACTTGATGAAAATACTGTTCTTAAAAGTTTGAAAAATGAAACTTCAAAAGGAAATGTCTACTACAAGAAAAATTCTGCTAATGCATTATCTAGATGCTATATTTGTGATAAAATTGGACATTTATCAAATGATTGTTTTAAGAAAAGGAACACGTAAGAAGTAAGAAAAATATGGGTTCCAAAAGGATCCTATATTGCAACTAACAATCAAGGACCCACAGATAAAGTCCAAACCATGAGGCATGGGCAAGAAAACAACTGCAACTAAAATGAAGATCATCAAAAGGAGGAAATCATCCAGATTGGCTGAGAAGGCCAAGCCAGTACCAATCTTCTCTCTTCAACAACCCTCTTGAGGTTTCATCCCCTAAACAATCCTCTGAAAAATCACCACCTCAACCCTCTCCTCAACCTTTCAATGTCAAATACTACATTGATGATGAATCTTCTCCCTCATCCTCTTCAGAAGATTATTAGGAGTTGATGATGACAAAAAGGGGGAGAAGTATGGCAGAACCTTAGGGGGAGAAGGAATCAAAAAATTAATTAATTAAAAAAAATTTTAGGGTGGAGGTACTAGGAATTTAGGAAAGAAAAGAAGCAGAAATGAACTAGGGACAGTTTAGGAACATCAGTTGTTACTTTTGTTTTCCTATTATTTTTGCCCAGTTGACAGTTGAACACTTTATTTTAACTTTGTTGGTTATGTTTTTGTGTAAAAATGGATGCTAACATGTGAATGTTATTTAGTTGCTGAAAATTGAATATCTGATGTTATATTAATGTCTATGGTATTTTAACTGACTGCTGTTAAATTCAGTGCTATACTGATATTTAAAATTTATGCTGATGATTGATTTTTGTCATGATTTCATGAATGGAAAATGTTTTTGGATATATATGGATGCAAACTATACTACATCTGATGAATAATTAATGGCAAAGACAATTTGGAAACAATACATTATTGACAGACACTTCTAAAATTTTTATGATAATCTATCAACATTCACTTGCTGGAAATCACTTCATACCTCTGCATATATATATACTCTAAATATATAATGTCATTTTTTATATGACATGAATAAAGTTTGTTGGAGTAAATAAGCAAAATATGCACACACTAAGGGGGAGCACAATTTAGGAGGAGCAATCCCTAGCTTCTGCAAAATTAAAAAAAAAAAGAATAAAAGGACATTGTGCTATTAATCAAGGATTGTTTTATCATCGTCAAAAAGGGAGAGATTATTGGCTCCATTAGTTTTTTATGATAATAAAACATTCCCATTCATTTGTGTCTAATATTTCTACTTGAGTGTGTAAGATAAAATTGTATGCAAATAAACAATCAATCATTAAAGTGTACATATCAAAGAGCATAGAAATAAGAAAGTCACAATTGATTAACAAGATAGAAGCCCTTTAGTTGACTAATGAAGAGTTAGTAAGCTAAGATTTAAATCAAAGGTTGGCGGGCTAAAGAATTTTCAGAAACAGAATCAACTTAGTCGACTAAGTGCACACTGCCATAACTGCCAAAAACTAGGAATAGAAAATAGAGATGACTTAGTCAACTAAGATATCGGTTAGTCGACTAAGAGCATTCTGCCTGCAAGTTTGAATTCAGCATTAAAAGACAGATTAACGGCTAGAATCAACTCCCAACTATTTCCAATAGCTAGAAAACTGGCAAACTGCCATCAAAGTTATTTCTCCAAGTATAAAATAGGGCTCCAATGGATAGAAGTGCATTGAAGGCTTCCAAGAACATAAAAAGAGCTGAAAAATCAAGAAATACTTGCTGCTCATTTACTACATTCAATTCTCATCTTTTGTAATAGTGATCTACACTTCATTTGTACCACTTAGATCAATCTTGTGATCATAGGTACACTCTTTTTACTTTTCTCTTTGTATTCTTAGAGTGAGAGAGTCACTCTAAGTGATTAATCAAGCTAGGATTGCTTGGATGACCATAGGTTCTAACTTAGTCTTGAAAGTTAGGTGTGGGTTTTAGTTGAGCCCGTGAAAAACTATTGTAAAAGGTTTTGGCTGAGCTTGGTAAAAGCCATTGTAAAGCTTGGTGAAAGCTTGTGAATTTCACTGGTTCTTAGTGGATTGTTTTGAAAATCCTTGGTTGGATAATCAAGACAGTGGATGTAGGTCTTGGACCAAACCACTCTAAATTTATGTGCATTGTCTACTCTGTTTTTATTTTCGTTGCTTTTTAAATTAGTTCCTCTCTAGCACATATAATTTGGAACCAACAATGGATGCCTTATATTTGTTTTGTGTTTGAGCAAGCTACAAAGAAGTTGGGTATCAAGGCTGATGTGTAAGGAGCCTGGATCAAGACAATCAACTCCAAGAGTGTGTACATCAATGGTGTTGATGTGCAATTAAGCAAGTGGCATGGGGCAAAAAACATTAAGATCATTCCAATGAATGACTATGATGTTGTAATGGGTATTGGCTTTCTAGATTGCATCTAGGTTGTGTTAATCCTGCATGTTGACTGCATTCATCTTAGAGCCAAAAAAGCCTTTTGTGGTACCAGTCAAATGTAGGAGTGCACATGGGGCCAACATGCCTTCAACCATGCAACTAGCCAAGGGTGTGCACAACGGTGAGGAAACCTTTACTACTTTGTTGACATTGGAAAAAACCTCAGGTGCCCAAGTTGAAGCTTCAACGAAAGTACTTTAGTTGCTAGAGGAATACAACTAGGTGATGTTTATCAAGCTACCAAGTCACTTGCCATCCACCTAAGAAGTGGATCACCGTATTGAGCTAGTGCTAGGGGCCTAACTACTTGTAAGGGCACCCTATCAAATGGTGCCTTTTTAGTTGAAAGAGTTGAGGAAACAACTTAAGGAGCTTATTAATGCTACTTTTATGAGGCCATCTAAGTCTCTATTTAGTGCTTTAGTTTTTTTTCTTTTCAAAAGAAGCATGATGGTTCTTTTAGGCTATGCATTGATTATGAGGCTTTAAACAAGCTCACCATAAAAAACAAGTATCTGATTCTGCTCATAACAGACTTATTTGATCAGTTGAGGGATGCTAGATGGTTTTCAAAGCTAGACTTAAGGTTTGTGTACTACCAAGTTAAGGTAATAAAAGGGGACATTTCCAAGACAGCTTGTGTAACTAGATATGGCTCGTATGAATTCTTGGTGATGCCGTTCAAATTGACCAATGCCCTAGCAACCTTCTGCACATTCATGAATAAGGTACTATAACTGTTCCTTAACAAGTTTGTTGTAGTGTGCCTTGATGATATTGTTGTTTATAGTCACTCACTTCATAAGCATGTTGAGCATTCAAGGCTAGTGTTTGATGCCCTTAGAAAACATGAGTTATATGTGCAAAAAAGAGAAATGCTGCGTTGGGTTGTATGAGGTACCATTCCTAGAGCACATTGTGAAAGATGGTAAGATTCGAATGGAATTGTTAAGGCGAGTGTTATCCAAGATTGGGGGCTACCCACCAAGGTAAAAGAGATAAGATCTTTCCTAAGGTTGGCTAACTATTACAGATGGTTCATTGAGGGGTACTTAGCCATTTTCGCACCACTCATAGACATGTTGAAGAAAGGAAGGGTGTGGACATAAAACTCAATGTGCCAACAAGCGTTTGATCGATTAAACTAAGCAATGTGTGAGCAACCTGTGCTGGCACTACCAGATCACATGTAGTCTTATGAGGTGCATACAATTTCGAGTAACTTTGCTATAAGTAGGGCACTAATGCAAACCAACCATCCGATTACTTATGAGAGTTGGAAGCTCAATGAGACGGAACAAAGGTATGCTATTCAAGAAAAAGTGATGTCAACCTTGGTCTATTGCCTACGAGCTTGGCGGTATTACTTACTGGGAGCTCAGTTTATGGTACGGAAGATTAATATGGCCATGTCTTACTTTTAGAGCCAAAAGAAACTTAGCTTGAAGCGAGCTAGGTGGCTAGATTTCTTGGTGGAGTTTGACTATGTGTTGAAGTACAAGCCAAGCAAAGCTAATCTAGTAACAAATGCATTGAGTCGTAAGACGACATTGGCCGTAATCAGTAAAGTGTGCACGGAGCTATTACAACATATATGTGAAGGTATGGTACACGACCCTACGGCACAGTCAATGCTATATCATGCCAAGGTGAGTAAGACTAGACGATACTGGGTGAATGACGACCTAGTATATGTCAAGGGCAACAGGCTTTATATGTGACAACATGAGGGACTGCGAAAATTACTGATGAAAAATTACCTTGACAACCGCTAAGTAAGGCACCTTAGGGTGAACTGGATCTTAGCACTACTAAGTGCCAAGTACTTCTGACCTAGGATGGCTGAAAATGTTGAGGGGTACATCCAAACCTACTAGTGTATCAACAAGACAAGGTTAAACAGTAGAGACCTAGGGGACTATTCAACCCGTTGCTAGTGCTGGATAAGCCATAGGATAGCGTTAGCATGGATTTCATAATGGGTTTGCCTAAAGTTGGCAGGTTTGGTAGTATCATGGCAATTATGGACAAGTTTTGTAATTATGCCATGTTCATAGTTGCTATTGTTGAATGTCCAGCTGAAGAAGCCGTTCGACTGTTTCTGAAACATGTAGTGAAGTATTAGGGTGTGCCTCAAACCATCATCAGTAATAGGGATGGTTTGTTCACAAAGAAGTTTTGGATAGAGTTGGTTAAATTGTTGGGGACAGAGTTGTGTTTCTCCACCAACAACCACCTGCAATTCAATAGGCAGATTGAGGGGATGAATGTGCTACTAGAGCTTTATTTGAGGCATTTTGTGCGGGGCACAAATAGACTAGTCAAAGTGGCTTGACATGGCCCAGTTGTTTCATAACTTGTAGCATAGTAAGTCTACTGGCTGAAGTTCATTTGAGATAATGATTGGGTAGCAGCCTCACATGCCCAACACCATTGCAATGGGTTATACCGATCCAGCTCCAACTACCTACAAGACTGCCATAACTTGGGAAAAACAGCATGAGTTGGCCCGTGCTCATTTCCACAAAACTACCAAGAAGACAAAGAAGTAGGTAGATCAAACTAAACAATAAGCTCATTTCAGTGTACGAACATGGTGATGGTGAAACTCCATTTGGTCTTGAAGAACAAGGGCCCACACAATGGCCTAGTTCGAAGGTATAATAAGTCGTATTAGGTGGTTAAGAAGATAGGCAAGGTGGCTTACAAATTTGACACGTCACCTAAGCCTAAGTTGCATCCAGTATTCCACATTAATATGCTAAAGCCTTACTATGGGGATGATGAAGACCCTAGCCAAGGGGTGAGCCATAGGGCTCCATTAAGCGTCAAGGTAGCACATGAGAAAGAAGTGAAAAAAGTGTTGGTTGATAGGGTACTCAAACGACAGCACCGCATGCCTCAGCACCAATACCTTGTGAAGTGGAAGAAACTACTCGAGAGTGAAGCTAGTTAGGAGTTTGCAAAAGACTTACGGCAATTCCAGAACTGGATTGATGCCTTGCATGTTGAGGACGCTACAAAATTAGATAGGGGAGAATGTCACACTTGCTTAGTCAAAACCCCCTTAGCAATGTGACACATGTGCAATCCATATAATCCAAGAGCTCTTTTTACTCTTTTAAGTAATGCAAATGTTTAGAGTATACAATGATAAAAGTATAATTAATTTTATCTTGATATTTATATATTTATATGTCATAATTTACTAAATTTTATATTTGAAATAACCATGATTTTCTACATGGTAAATGACATATTTGTGTTATAGTTAATTTATTAATTTTGGGTGTAACATCTTTCTTAAGAAAAAAAGAGGAAATACATTAAATGTGTAGCCTGTTAACCCTTTTCTTTTTCTGTATTTTGGTATATAGATAACATTAATGTGAGCATGCATCCTAATGTGCTCATTTTGCTACATGTCAGGTTAAAGAGTGACCACGTCTTTGCATACTTTTTATATATATTTTAATATCATATGTTGAGCCACATTTTGGCTTCCAGTGTTTGCCACGTCGATTGGGTTGACTGGGTTTTGTTCAAGGTTTTGAGCTGTTGGTTGAAGTGAATTTGGAGAGAGTTTTAAGCTTTGGGCTTAGGCTTGAAAGAAATATGAAGGGGGTTATGCATGTATCCATTGGTTTTTGGAGGGATTTTATCAATTTTAGTCTATCTTTTCAGAATCCTTGATGAATCCATTAGTTTTAAAAGGAATCCTCTCACTCTTTCATGAATCCAGCAATTATTGCTAAAATGCTTTCAGTATCCTTTTGAAATTATACTTTCAAAGAGTGTCTCTGTTCATGTTTAAAAAATAATACTATGTTTCCAATGCAACATGAGGGTAAAATGCTAGTATGATAAAAAGTAAGGGTGGAGTTATAAGGCCTCCTGGCCCTTTGTTCTCACTTCAACCATAAGGCCTAAAACTTGTTGTTAATTAGCCAGCAACTGATTCTCTTGCTAAAATATCATAGCAGTATTTTATTTTCTAAGGCTAAAGTTAAGGTCTATTACCAATAAGATAGTATAGATAAATATAATAAAAAAATTTAATTTGCTTTGGTTAAGGGGTACACCCTCTCAATGATCTAAAAGCAGCTAAAATTTTTTGTATGACCAACAACCATGCTCTGCAATTTCTCCGTCTCGACCTTCTTTCCACTTAATTATGTTGCATATTGATCAAACTGTCATGTATATAGCCTTACTCAATCTATACATTTACATAAAATGACAACTGCCTCCAGGATGGGTTTGGCCAAAATCAGTGGCCCCTTGTAAATTTGTAATGTTATATGGCCTCTGATTCGCTTTGAAGCAAATAAGCAATGGTATTGGTTAATGCTTTTTAGGCACGAAAGAAGCTACGTATTTCTTCTACCAACCAACCTCATTTTGTTTTTCCTTACTATGGGCCAGGGCAGATTGTTGACTACTAAAACAACACGTGCGCATGCACGAGGTCAAAGCTGAGGTCGCCTTCAAATATCTTTCCTCCACTTTCCACTTACCAAGTACATAATTTTTGTCCTTTCCAGATTGTCCCTTGAGCCCATTGATTGAAGTTGAAGTACTATATTCAACTCCAGGATAAGGATGAAGTATCCATTTCCATAGTAAAAAACAGAGTAGACCATATAATATTTGGAATTTATACAGGTTTTATTAAATAAAAAAAAAAACATAGAATGAAACAACAACTATAGTCGGAGTGGGGAAAGGAAACATTGGTGAATTTATACTTGCATCTAAGGCTTAATTTGAACAATATCTGCCTTTGTGCATTAATGAGCAGTGCATTCTTTAGGGAGGCTCTGAGAAAATCGCTTGGTGTCCTTGCAGTAGTTGTAAATCATGTATTTTTCCTGCACCCATTTCAGCCGTTGTTGGCTTGCTGTATCAAGTTCTTGTGACAGCCAAGCGTATCTAGAACCTGAGCTCGAAGAACAAGAAGATTTTCCTTGAGACCAAACACAAGCATCAGCCTTGAAATTTCTGTATGAAGCAGTGAAAGGAGCTTTGCTCCAGTCTGTCTTGACAAGGCCACCTCGAGTAGCCCAGTCATCGGCGTTCCAGAGACTAGAGTATATCTTCATGGGCTGCTTCTTTGGGAATGGAACGCCAATGGATTCCAAGTTCTTGAACTCTCTAATTGGAATGCCATCAACAGAGAAGCTGCAAATTTTTTTAAAAGAAAATAGTAATCAATAAACTTTGTAATACAAAATTATTAGGAAATAATCATAATTAAGAGCTTTAAAAACTTACATAATGCGTTGAGGGTTCCAAAGAACAGAGTAGGTATGGAAATCTTTAGTGGGGTCGAACCAAAGGTAAAACTGTTGCTCTCTGTCACCTTTGCCCTGGCTAAATACATTTGTGTGAACTATGTAAGGCTCACCGCTAAGGTTCCCCAAGAATTCAAAGTCGATTTCATCCCATGTCGACTCTTGTGAACGTAGCTGCCCCATACAATAAAACATAAATTCCATCAGCACAGAATACAGAGTTATTCTAAATGCTATAAATGAAGTTAAGCATAAGTTTGATCATAAAATTAACTGACATAGTATGCAGTAACAGTCCCAGCAGAGTTGCCTGGAACAAGCTTCAGCTGCATATCAATCTTCCCAAAAAGATACTCATTCTTGGATTGGAAACCTGAGCCAGAGAATTTGTCCAGGGTGAGAGTGAGAAGCTGGCCGTTGTTCAGTATCTTACCTCGAGCATCTCCCCAAGTAAGATCAAAGTCCTGGTAAAAGTTGGCAGCAGAAGCAACTAATACAAAGCTAACCAACATAGCCACTAGCAAACCAAATGAACTCCTCATATTTCTAGGATTTTTTTTTTTTAATTTGATTTTGAACTTTTATCCGAGTAATTTGAATGTTGAAGTGGCAAGTGTTAGATGGTTATATAGAGGGGAAAGAGTGGTGAAAAGGACAAAAGAAAGGTAAGAGACTGTTTGGAAATTTCCCACTAGCTCTTCCGTTCAGGACTTGGTGTACAGAGTGCACTGTGCAAAGCAAAGTTGTAAACAGCTGGACAAGGGCATAAAATTGGAAGAAAGAAATGGTCCAAATCTGATGGCTGCTCCATTCCACGCAAGTCATTTACATGGTCTGATGCTAATGGGTTCGGTGGCGCCTGTGAGCGTGTGATGAATGTCAAAGCAGAGAGATAAACGCACCCGAAAGCATACGCGGTTGGGGAGCAGAACAAGCCACGGAACTCAAAAAGGCGCACATCCACCATCCGAGGCTTATTTTGCCGAATATGGAGGGGTGTTCCCACGACCACAAGTTCGACTGGGCCAATGGGGTTAGTCGGTCATTGTCATTTTAGTTGACAGGGTCAGGTCAGAAACTTTTGGGGCCCAACGTCTACACCAAAGCCCAACCACTGATATCATCGCGTCAAACAAATTAAACAAATATTAATGAAAATAACTATCTTGTTTTCTTGTAAAATTATTAGATGTCATCAACTGGATTGCAATTTCAGAATTCTTTGGCCTACACTTCATCATGTTCAACATGTATGTGCATTCCATCACAAACATTAAGATAGTAATTTATTAAAAGTGAATGGGTCAAATGAGACAAAAACTTTGCATTGTATACTGTCTCTTAAGTGGATTTGATGATATAACGAAAATGGTGTAAAGTTTGATTATTTCCCTTCTTTCCAAAGAAAGCATAACATGGTTCCTCAGTTCAAAAATAGGAGGATACCATTGTTTGATTATTAGAAGGATTTAGGTATCGAGTTTGTCTTATGGTGCACGGACGAGCTAGCTTCAACACTTTTTGAGATTTTACCCGTGAGTGTGTGAGTAATACTACAAACACTATATCCGCCATTGGTTGGCCTCATGCAAATCAAAAGCTTCCACGTTAAACATGTGACTGCTGTTAAATGACGTGGACATAATCACACTTATGAAAGCTCTACATAGACTCGATCCAATTAATGCTGCATGGAACTTACACTATTTTTGAAGTTGATTTGTACTTTTTAACGGTGTATGAAAACTTTGATGATCATTTAAGTAATTTCTTCACATTTTTTAAAAAAAAATTAGCATAAAATATTTTTCTTAATCTCTATAATAAGTCAAATGTAGATATTCAATTGAAAGAAAAAAATGATGATAAATGTATGAAATTTGTCATAACTTTTTAACTTATTTTGTACGTTGATAATGTTTAAATTAATTTATTTAAACAAAGATTCAAATTATGTGATTTTCTTTTGAAAAATGAAAATGGCTTATGGGCATTAAACTATTAGTTACGTGCGTACAGTTAGAGTAAATAGGATGAGATTTATGAGTTGAAAAACGATCACATCCGATTATATATAATCCAATACCACCAATATAAAAAGTAAACAATTTGTCTATAGATACAAAATTTGAGTATCTATACATAAACATTACTAATTTGTCAAAAGAAATATCTTTTCTTTTAATTTTTGTGAGATAACATGTTGTGTAACATCATCTGGTTAAAGGAAGTAGTGGACATTTGTACTCCCCACTAAGATGAAGTGACTCTTAACTTGGAGCTTAACACGATGACAGACGCCACACTCCAACGTAAATAGGATTTGGCGACGGTGGTCGAAAAGCGGTTAGGTGGCATGTCAGTCCTCACCGAGCATAATATAGCATTTGGGATTGGAAGCTAGCTAAGTTGGAGGCTTTACGAAACTAATGATAACAGTCCAAAGTCTACTGCTGCTTTCAGTATCTTATCCTCTTCATTCAACCCAATGCGATAAGGGCGCCAGTAAATTATGTCGCCAGCTGTGGAACATAATAAAGTAAGCAATAAAATTATGCATACACAGTAAAACAACAAGGAGTCGTTGTCACTTGTCAGCCATGGCTTTTTCCAGGGAAATGTTGTAGTCGGTTGGCAGAGGGAGTTCTGTATCCTGTGGATTTGATGGATTACCAACAAAGAGGCAGAGTTGGAAGGTTCATTGGCATTCAAATTGGAGTGGGTGGAAAAGAGAGATAAGATGTGAAATTAACAGCTGGCTGCAATGTGATTGTGATTTGTGAAGAGGGATTAGTTAAACAAATTGCATCCAATCATTAATTTTCATGCCAAAAAGGTGTCCAGAGGGAAACTTGGCTGGTGCTTCTTTCGGCTGCCCCCTAGTCGTTGTATTAGCGTGCCCCATGGGTGTCTCTTGTTAAATGTTTGGTGGATAATCATTACCAAAAACAAATATGTGGACCACCCTATTTGTACTATTAAAAAATTATTATGAATCTCTAACAACTTTAACAATTAACACAGCCAAATAGTACTTTTCTACTCGCAAGCTTTGTTAATATTTTATTGAGAAAATTATAAAAAAAATTTTTTTTGATAAGGTGATTTTACAAATAATCATCCATATAAAGTTATCTATTTCTAATAAAAAAAAACATGAGTAGATTAAAATGTCTTAAAAAATATCGTTTCAAATTAGGATCTCGATATCTTCCTCCCGCTAGAGAGAAAATAGAAATAAATAAATGCTCAGTTGTTTGAGCTCGCTCATCTTTCTCTCTCAACTCTCTGAACTGTCTCAACTCTATCAACTCTCTGTTGAGCACCATCGTCATCAACTCTCTCATCTCTCTGAACTGTATGAGCTCTATCAACTCTCTGTTGAGCACCATCGTCATCGGGCTATGGTCTATCTCTCGGCATCTGGCCATATTATCGTAGATTAACAGACCCTATAGCAGAGATGACATTAAGGTATGTTATTGGGTTTATTGCTAGAACACTTAAATTTCTAAAATATTTGGTGTAAATTAGAACATGGATTAGAAACATTGCCCAGAGTTTGTTACACGCCATGCATTTATAACATGTGTTAGCGTTATTTTAGCGTGTCACGACATTGTTTATTTTAGACCAGTTTGTGTAACGAGTCAATAATTACACTGATTTACGTGTCACATGTCATGGGTATTTTAGGCCAATTCGTGTAAGGACACAGTAATTATAATCATTGGCGTGTTGCAATATTTTACATTATATGCATGGCATGTTACAACATTTAACGTTATCTGCATGATGTGTTACAACATTTAACGTTATATGCATGGCGTGTTACAACATTTTACGTTATATGCATGGCGTGTTACAACATGACTGACAAATTCTAGAACATGGCATGCCATGTAATGTCTTAAATGATTGACAAATTATTATTGTTTTCAAAATTTCAATGGGGTTTCAATTGTGCGACTTGTGATAAGACATGGTGGTCAGTGGGTGGATGGTATTTACAAGAGTGGTGAGTCACGAATGCGGGGGGTTATGAGTGATTTATCGTTTGTGAGATTGATGAAACTGTTTGAAGATGGTGTTTGGGTAAACTCAGAAATTGACGCAAGATTGAGTTACATGCATTAATTAGTATACCCGGAGAGCTATCATAGCCAATTATCAAGGACAATGAAGATGTTGCATTAATTCTGCTAGAACAGAGGAATGTTTCGGTTGTGTATGTCAGCATTAAGGGATGCCAAACAAATATTTTGTCACATGAAGAAGCTGAACAACATGGTAATCAACTCAATCAAAATGAAATATACAATGTTTCACATATACCACAGCATTTGGTTCGTAACCCATAACAATGGCTGTAAAATCCGACCCTATAAATACATGTCATGACATACATGCATTGAGTAGCATGTTATTACGCTAGAAAAGCACCTAAGAATAGACGAAACCCGATATTGTACCTAACGGTACACTTAAATTGATTTAACCTCGAACTAGTTCAAATAGGAATTGTAGGATGAAATTTAATACTTTATAGTCCAGGAATGACTAAAAATGATTGTTCGGAGTTCGAGGGTTCATTTGGGGTAAAATTAGAAATTTTGATATTCAAGGGCAAAATCGTCATTTTGCCACCTAAGATAATAATTTGATCATGGAGTGAAATTTTTGACCAAGATTAACTATTTGGAGTATAATTTAATGATAGGAAGTGAAAAAGTTTAATTCTGGTGATTTTTGGAGTGTAGGGGCAAAATCGTAATTTTGCCACCCACGGACAAAATTTGAGATTTTGAGAGAATTTAGATCAAATTTGACAAATTGGAGAATGGTATGAGTATAAGGGATGAAAAATATGTCTATGGGCAATTTTTCAATTTTTGGGGCAAAAATGTAATTTTTGACTTTTACGGGGGCAAAAGTGTAAATTTCAAAAATTACTCCACCGAGACTTTGGATGAGTCTGAGAATTTTATCTAAGCTATGAATATATGAGACAAGTGTATGGTGAAAATTTGGAAACAAATGGATGAAATTTTAAAAATGGGCCAATGGGAAAGTGACATGTGGCATTTTTTAATGAAATAATATTATTTTAATGAAAAGTCAGCCCATTTAAACCCAAATTTTGAGTGCTGGCCGGCCATAAGGAAGAACAAGAGAGGAAATAGAGAGGAAAGGAAGAAAAAAAGAAAAACCAAAGAGAAACAAGAAAATTCAAAGGGAAATTCGCGGTTTTCGACCGTTTACGCGTCTAACGGTAAGATTTTTCGATTTTAGCTTGATTTCTACCTTTCCTATGCCTTTATTTCCATTTAGCATGCTTGAGGAGAGAGATCAAAAAGTGATATCAAGGGCTGGACGAAATTCTAGGGGAGAGAAATTGAAATTTTTAGGTTTTGATTTTTAGTTAAATTGATAGTTTTAGTTAGTTAAATGTGTTTAGAAATTAAATTGGGCAAGAAATCATTAAATTTTCACAATACCCACTCTTGGCTGGATGCTCAATGCTGTACAATGATGATGAATTGATTTTATTCTAAGGAAAATGAAGAGAAAATGATGAAAAACGATTAAACGTGATAGAAAAACAAAGTAGAAAATTAACCGAGTTAATGTCCCATTTTTGGCCGAATTTTCCAAGGAAGGGAGTGAGCTGATTTTGTTGTTTTTAGAAGGTTATTGGCTGATATTTAATGGTTAGAAATGTTGGAGAGAGAATGGGATGATTTAGAGCTAAAATGGAGCGCGTTAGCAATTTATCGGGCAAAGTGCCAAAAATAGGTTAATACCGCGTTTAAGCCGTTTTAGGCTATTGCATTTCATACCATGCATTAGTATAGGATTTAAGTTAATTATATAGTGATTTAGCATCAATGTGATGAATTGTGTAAATTTTTGTAATGTGTCTAGGAGGAGAGCCTTCCGGAAAAGGCAAAGAAGTCGTACCCGACGAGTAGTGATCGGGGCGCTTAGAAAGCTTTTAGTTTGTACAAACGGTGAGTAAACTTATTATTATTGTAAATTATCTAGAGTTTATTTTTAAATGCCCTTTATGTATTTTATGAAATGAAAACGAGATTAAAACGGGATTTTTGATGTTTTAGGAATAAATGTGACAAATAAAAATATATTGTATTGATTATGAAATTGAGTAATTGGAGGCTGCAAATTGACTTGAAAAATATATATTTTCCTAGGAATGGCTTATGAGAAATGAGTATATGTGGCTATATTTTGTGAGTGCATTGGGAAATTTATGTAAGTTGTTTTTACTATGCAGGCTGGATAAATAAATAAAAGCCACGTTATACTGTCGAAATTTTATTAAAATTGGTGGGTTAGTCACTGCAGTGACGGGTTTCCGTGGACTGCCTATTAGAGGGGCACGGTAAACCCAGTTATATAGTTACTTCGGTTGTAGAGGCGATGAGGGTAACTCTTGGGGTAGTATTAGAGCTCACTTCACGTCGAACCCCCACGTAAATGTGTAACTCGGCCAACGCCAAGGAACGGCTGGTTTTTAAAAATAAAAATGTGTTTCACGTGTGAATATTTTAACACCGGTGGCGGACTCGGTTAGATGCCTCGGTCAAGGTATCCCCGAGGATTAGTTTTGGCTTGAGCATTGTTTTAATAAAAGACATAAGCCTTAACAATTGTTTGGTAAATTACAAATATTTTATGGTTTAAGAAATAAGTTGAAAACATTATGAAATGGGTTGAAATTTGTTGTTTAAACTTGCCTCCATTTTACTCGCTTTTAGATATTTATGATAATGTCTGTTTACTCATTGGGATTGCAAAATCTCACCCAACTCCTTTCCACCCATTTCAGGTTCAGTATAGACTATATATAGCTGATCTCATCGAGGACTACCATTGGATCTGCATTTTCCAAACCGTAGGTTCACAGTCCTCTTTACTTTTGTTTATTCGGGGGCCCTCTTGTTATTATAAATTAAATTAAATATTTTGGCTTACTGTATTTCTGTATGTATAAATTTATTTAGCTTTTACGCTATAAAAATTATTTACGTATAACTCTATAAATATTGTTTTATAAGAAAATAGAATATTTCCCTTAATATTTCTTTTATTTTGTTATTATATTCAAATAACTGTAATTTCGTTTAAAATGAAGATTTTAGACTTTTAAACTCATTTTGAATATGAATTATGTATTTTGTACTTGTATATTACGTTTTAGCCAGTTTCGAAATTTTTGAGAAAAAAATGACCAAAATACCCCTGTGTGGCGAAAATTTTATTTTGATTGTTTTTGATCTAAAATAGTGTATATTCTCTAAAAACTCGATATTTAACAATGATTGCTCACAGGAAAAGAAAAAAAAAAACTGATATGTAAGCCTTGCGGGGTTCCGGTTGGCATTCCGGATAATGAGTGTCAATCGGGACGTCGCAGCGATTGTCATTGGCCTGAGGGAGGTTCCGGGTCGTGACAATGGCAATTGACGAAATTCACAAGAGTTTGTGCAGCTCGATAGACACACGACATTCACAGAACAGTTGGCTGCACAATTCTGATCAAGATGTGCATCGAACCAATTAGTTATATGTGTCCAACAAATGCAACAATCGGGTGAAACTGTACAGGGTGTAATGGCATTTTCAAATGAGAATGAGACACTTGAGGACAACACTACTACGTTGGAGGGTGACATTGCGACGCTCGAGGATAATACTGCATCTGATGAGGGAAATGAGGATTTGTTCCCTACCAATGAAGATAGATTTGATGACAATTCGGATGATAGGCCTAATGAATGGCATGATGAGAGTTCAAACGAGGACTGACTTTATGATAGTGACATTCCAATTTGTAATAATGTTGAACGTGAAACGGAACCTGCTGGAGGTGTTGATATAGGAGATGTTCAGTGTGATGACCACATATACAATAACCCCATCGCTGATGAGAACGGGATTTGTTCCCTTGGTACATTGTTCCATAACAATTATCAGGAAAGGAGAAATGTAAGGATATCTCGTACGTGGGTATTCCAAGTGCAGAAAGGTTCTCCTTCCAAACAATTACAATTGAGGAGTCGACATGTACCGATAATCGCTTATACAAAGGAAGAATATTTTCCTCGAAGGTCAAGTTGAAACGTGCTTTAAACATGTTGGCTCTAAAAGAGCAGTTTGGGATAAGAGTAAAAAGGTCATGTAAAGCTCGTTATGAGGTTGGTTGCAAGGACAAGGCATGCAAGTTCAGTGTGTGTGCAACGAAGTTCCCTGAATGAGGAGAATATTGGCAAGTTCGGACGTTCCATAAAGTACACACGAGCTTATGTCACACAAGGTCGATTTGCAACTACGAGTGTGAAGATAATTGGTGAACTTATGTCACACAAGCTTCAGGCTAATGGAGTAGCATTGAGACCTAAGGACATAATTGGTCAGATGAGGGTTCAGTGGGGATTGGAATGCTTATATGGTAATGCCTAAAAAGCGAAAGAGTATGCAGAGAGGCTTGTTTTCAGTCCCTCAGAGGAGTCATTTCAACTATTACCCTCATATTTTTATATGTTGGAACAAAAAAATCCCGGTACAGTCAATACAGTGGCTACTGATGAGGCAGAAAGATTCAAATATTATTTTTAAGCATATGGGGCTTGTATTCGGGGGTTTAGGGATGTAATGCGTCTTACGGTTGTAATTGGTGCGACACATCTGAAAGGTAGGTTCAAGGGTGTTCTGTTTGTCGTTGTATGCAAAGATGTGAACGAGTGTGTATATCCAGTTGTGTTTGGCATTGGCCATGTTGAGGACGAAAACTCGTGGACGTGGTTTCTTAGCAAGCTGGGTGATGTGGTTAGTTGTCCTGAAAACACTATGTTCATTTCTGATTAGCATCTCAACATTAAGAAAACAATCCAAAATGCATACCTAGAAGCGCACCACGGTTTATATGAGTACCACTTGAAGAAAAAATTTAAAAACAAGTTCAAGCGCGACGACGTTTCTATGATTTTCACCCTTGCTCGAGATTGCTATAAGGTTTTCGATTAGACATATGAACTAGCTCAAGCAAATTCACATGGAAGCCGACGCTGACCTTATGAGAATAGGCCCTGAGAGATGGGCACGTGCCTGTTCACCGGCAAGGCGATACCAAATGATGACATCCAACATTGCAAAATGTGTTAACTCATGCTTGAAGCATGCAAGACAAATGCCAATCACTATTTTGATTAAGTTCATCAAAGACATGTTCCAGCGTTGGTACCATGACCGGTACCAGGAAGCCGTCAAGGTGACCACGCCCCTCAACCCTTGGGTTGCCCGACAGTTGAGCAAACGATTAAATGATACACATCTCTTTGTGGTTAAACCTATCAATCGAGTGGAGTTCAAAGTTAAAAACGGGAAGATGGACGGATTTGTAAACTTGTCCACGAAGACATGTTCATGTTGTAAGCTCCAAATAAATTTACTACCATGCAACCATGCCATTGTAGCAATAAGGTCAGAATATCTTTATTTCTTATTTGAACCCTAATTGACATAGTATATACATTGTTATTGAACATTAAGTTCATTGTATTTTTCAATAAATGCAAACGTAAAGCCATTGAATTCTGCGCTGACTACTATAAGACAACCGTTTTGGTGGAGGGTTATGCAAGGTCCATTCACCCGATAGGGCATCCTAGTGAGTGGGACATCCCCCCTTATGTGAAACAAATTGTCGTCTTGCCACCACCTTGGAGAGGCCAAGCGGGAAGACCTAGAAGGAGAAGGATTCCATCGACCGGTGAAGGCAGTCGAGCACGGAGATGTTAGCAATGCAAAAGGTACGAGCATAACAGACAGAATTGCCCATCCCTATTTATAGTTTCATCCACAAATCCGACACCATCTCCAAGTCAATCGGCCCTTCCACGAGTGCGCCAATAGAAAGCATGTTCAAGTTACAGACAAACCAATCACACACGCAACAACTATCTAATACGAAGGATAATGTCTGAAAACGTAGGGTGTCTTGTGGATTAAGACAGCTTGTCGACCTAACTAAATGCGTAACCCATGTGCAATACCTTTGTCATAATATGCTCTTGCAGTATCTTACATTCATTCATATTTGGATTTTGTGTTTGTTAGTTTCCTCTTGTAGATGAGTCTTTATTTTTTTTATTAATTTTGTAAATATATTATTTGATTATTCATTTCATTTTGTTTGTAGTTTTGAACATTGAATAGACTTGCGAAGTCTCTATACTGTTACCCCCTTTCTCACATTTTATTATGACTTGTATTAAACAATTAATGATTTAATTTAATTTCTTTCTATTTCATTTGATTTAACTTTTTATGTTCTTACAATCAAATCTTTTAAAAGATATAAAATTAATTCATCTAACTTTAGTAGCTTTCTAAATCCTCATATTCAATTTGTGTTTGTAATTTTTTAATTGCAACATTTATTTTATCTTATTAATACCTCTATATAAAACTTTAAGCCAATCACTTAACAAAATAATAATAATAATATTGTACTAAGGAGTTTTCTTCAAAGGATGCAAGTCTAGAAAGAGAAAATTTTGGACTAATTAAAAACATATGATATGAAATTTAATATTAAAACACATGACTTGACTAAACAAATTTAAAAAATTTATGGATCATTCAATCAAATTTCATCTATGAATCATCATAATTAATTTTTATTAAATTAAAACATTTTAAAAATAAAATTGAAATATAAGGACGAAAATTTTTATGTTAAGCTGACACGCTGAGTGCATGTAGATTTCTGTGGTGACATGCTAACTTCTTGCAGTATTGTGGGGTGACACGGCACATCCCATCTTATGCTGACACGCTGAGTGGAAGCAAATAGTTGGCGTGACACGGTGAGTGCATGCAGATTTCTGTGGTGACACGTTGACTTCTTGCAGTATTGTGGGGTGACACGGCACGCCCTATCTTATAGTGACACACTGAGTAGAAGCAGATAGTTGGTGTGACATGCTGAGTACATGCAGATTTCTGTGGTGACACGCTAACCACTTGTAATATTATGGGGTGACACGGCATGCCCCATCTTGTGGTGACACGCTGAGTGGAAGTAGATAGTTGGCATGACACGCTGAGTGCATGCAGATTTCTATGGTGACACACTGACTTCTTGCTGTATTATGGGGTGACACGGCACACCTCAATTATGGTGACACATTGAGTGGAACCAGATACTTGGAGTGACATGCTGACTGGTTCCAGTTTTCAAGGGTGACACACCATGCCTCAATTGTTTGACACGTCACGTGGTTGCAATATTAATTTAAAGGCACTGTGTTTGAATTGAGAAAGAAAAAGTAATGTATAAAATGTACGAATATTAAAATTAATAAAATTAATTATATATACAAAAAATGTACAAACAAGGGCTGATATGTTCAAGGTTCACTTTCACAACTATTGAAAAAAATTTCTAGAGCGTTTTGGCAATGCATATTTACAATCATATTCTACTTCACTCTGATCGATTTCGATTGCAAAATATCGTCAATGTACCCTATCATGAATATACCGTAGCTGACACTATCATTTTGCCAATGCATTTTAGCTTTTGGCAAATGAATTTTCAATCGTATTGGCGTCAAATCTCCCGTCTTCCGGTGTGTTTTGTTGAAATAACCGGCTTGGTGGTAGATGATTGGCATAATTGTCATAAGGGGTGTCATCTGAGCTGCTCGCACTCTGTTATCCTTAGCATCCGAAGTTCTTGCGGAGTCCACCACCTTGATCGTCCACCTCACCAAGTCGATCTTTGCTACCACCCAATGCCCACCCACATTGCAAGGCACGAGGATGAAATCAACATCTTCCCATTTTTTACCATATGTCGGCTTCTCACCCTCCATTTACACCCGCAACTCATCTAAAATTTCCATAGTTGACCAGGCATCTTCAGTTGGAAATGAAGTGTGTAGCATATGGATGGTGTCCTGTGAAGCATGTATACATTAACTTACACTTAATGCAACAAAAAATTTAGTATTTTCATAATTAAAAAATTTTCAAATAAACTTACGAAGAATATCGTGTCAACCACGCATGCACGGGTAGTGTACAACTTCGACTTCGACCATGTCATTCACTTACAAAGTACGCTAAGGCATGCGTCTATATGTTCACTAGTCATTTCTTCTTTGGGATCCTCTAATATTGTGAAAAAGTCAGCCTTTTGATCCCCTGAGATCCCGACGTTACGTCTATATATGTAACAAAATGAATTTCAAAAGCCTTGGTGGATTAATATTTCATTAAAAACAATATTTGCAATGTTATTTATGAGCTTACCTCATGCACTAGTCTTTTTTGAAAGCTTCGTACGCTTCAACCGTTGTGCTCTTTACCTCTCAACGACTCACTGAGGCGTCGACGTATAGGCTTGCCTTGTATTTGCTCGTCATTTTCACCCATGCCCACTCAATTGGGTTTGAAATTTGTGCTGCACGATGATGGACATCAGATGACTCTGGTGACGACAACCGTGAACCACTGGCTTTAGGAGTGTTCTGAGGAAGATGGTCCTCTCTTGCTGTTGCCTCCACTAATGCATCAGCCTGGGGAAGATGCTTTCCTTCAGCCACGACTGAGTGAAGGTCCCTCTCCCCTTCTGTAGATGCATCGATAACAGGATCGGCCTTAGGAACAGGGTCTTTGTCAGCACCAGCAACATCATCATGAATGTGCACACTAGGTTCATCATGTGGCCTATCATCAGCATCATCGTGGTCCTCACTAGCACCATGAGATGAAGGAACGCCCTACAGAACAAGACAAATGGGAAAATCTGTTAGCTCATATAATACCACAAACTATAAACCGAGAACAAAAACTAGAACTACATATACTAAACGTAAACGACCAATATATGAACGAAGATAGAATAATGTACTTGTGATTTCAGGCCGTCTAGAATCTAAGCAATGACACCGTCCTCAAACATTTGCATCACCAGAGTCAACCATTGAATTGAAGCCTTCAACTCTGACAGGTATTTTTTATACCGATGTATGATCTGTCGCAGCTGACACTTCGTTACTACTCCGTCATTGACTCTTGTCGAATAGGTCAACTGCAATAACATATATTACTGTGTTATTCAATAATCATATATGAAATTGTTAAACATTACCTGTTAAAACTTTAATATCCTTATCGGTGGCTCGTTACCACTTTACGATTGAGCAAGACCGATTAGTGGTTGAGGAGCTGTGCTCGCCTCCCTCAACTGCAATAACAAAAATTAATGTGTTACTCGATAAACATATGTGGAAATGTTGAACACAAATTGTTATAATTGATCTTATCAATGGGTCGTTAGCACTATGAGTCTAAGGAGGACCTTTCAGTGGTTGAGAAGCTGTCGTCATATGGTCTAACTGCAAACATAGATATGTTATTCGATAATCATATATGGAATTGTTGAACACAAACCGTTATGACCGTCCTTATTGGCTCCTCGTTAGCACTGTGAGTCTAAGGATGACCTATCGGTGGTTATGGAGCTGTCGTCGCATGGTCCAACTGCAAACACAGATATGTTATTCGATAATCACATATGGAATTGTTGAACACAAACCTTTAGAACCATCCTTACCAGCTCTTCACTGCCATTGCCATGGTCGTCGCCTTCCTCTATTAACTCGAGGACTAATAGCTCATCGACGACAACAACGGTGGTGTGCCTTTGCTTCATGGAACCAGTGGCTCTTTTGTGCTTCAAGTTTCTCCTTTTTTCTCTCGCACCTAAAACCCAGTCCACCCGATCCTCCATGTGCCATATTAGCACGTATTGGTGGCCCTAAGATAACGAGACATCAAAGTCCACGAAATAATCCCCACTGGCCTCATCCGAGGTAGGCTCCAAGGTCTCCACTACCCACAACTGCAAAATAAGGATTGTGATTAAATTTTAGGAAAAATTATTATACAAATTCACAGTAGAAATTAGTAGCTGTTCACTCACCGTTGAGATAACTCCAACATCTTAACTGCCTTGTAGAAGTTTTTTGGCTTCTGGTTGCATTGCCATCTGCACATGCGTGGGTAGACGTCCTTCAGAGCAGAAGGGGCAACTATCTTTTGCAAGACTAGAATTTCCTCTATTGCCGAGAACTGCAAGTCAAATGTAACCATTATCAGATCGTAAATGATAAACGATTGCAACCATAAATTATTATGTCAAAAGGAAAATGAAAAATGTTACGTGATAGTACCTGTATCACCCATGCAAATCCGTAAATGTTGTACCATAAACGATCCTTCTGCACTTTCGAAGAAGGCACTTCGAACCCCTTCAAAAGGTAGTCCAAGTTCAGCCTCCCAACATAGTGACCTCATGGGAAGACATTCCAAGCGTCGATGTCCTCCACCAACGATAAGAGCCAAGGCGTCACCCGTCTACGATAGTCTTGACTAAATAAAATGTTATTCGCGATCAAGATGAGTGCCATTTTGGTCGCGTCTCTCGATCGCTGAAAGTTACCTCCGCGGAACGTATCAAGCAAGGCTTGCAAGTTAACACTCTGTTGCTCATTCTAGTATCGAGCATGAATTCTGTCTGCAACAACCTCGTATGGTCGTGTGAACACATTGGGTATTCGACCAAACTTCAGTCCAGTGATAAGGCAGAACTCCTGCTTTGATATGCGTGCCTTGCTTTTGCCAATGGCAAACCATAACTCATGCTCCATTGAATCTGCCACATTGATTCGACGAATCATGATGTTATACAAGAGACTAGTGGAGAAATAGCCTTGTGGATATCCGTTCAGCAGCATTCCGAAACACGTACGCTTCATTGCATCATATTCCCCTTTCCTTTGAAGAGTCTTGTTGATGTAATGCAGTTGTGACCACTTACAGTGGGTGTTAATAGTGACATTGAACGCCCACTTCTCCCTCTGCACAATAAGCAAACTGTCAAGATCCTCATATTGTCTGGACTGCATCTGTAAAACATGGTACACATGCACAAGTGAGTTAACCCATAATGTGGTAACACACCATGCATATAACGTAAAATGTGGTAATACGCCATGCATGTAACGTAAAATGTTGTAACACGCCATGAGTATCAAGTCAATGTTGTAACACGCTAACGCTGACACGCCAATCACTATAATTAATGTGTCCTTACATGAACTGGCCTAAAATACTCATGACGTGTGACATGCCAATCAGTGTAATTACTGACTCATTACACGAACTGTCCTAAAATAACCAATGTCGTGTCACGCTAAAAACCCCAAAAGCAATTTACCCACTACACGCCATATCTGTTGTAGTTCAAAAACTTTGGTACGACCATAAAACCAGGAAGAAAACAGTTTAAACATAACAATTGAAAAAGATTGAAAAACACGAACATATCACACACACCCAGCAAAAAATCAAGGAATAGAAGAAAGTTTTAAAAGTTTTATTTTCAGACTGATTGACCTCTTCACTAATAACCGACATTATTGCTGTGGTGTCGTCAAGCTTGCAAAGAAGAAAGTCGAACACTCTAGTATCTTTGGGAATGAGGAATGAGGAATGAACCTCTTCACACAGACGTTTGCAATTTCTAAAAAATATTTAATTAAAATGAAATGGCCTCACCATTTCCTCTATAAATATTCATTTATTGAATTCATTCAGTTGAAGTCCAATCGGTTTCCTCGTTATTTGCCCCCTTTTTTTTCCTTTTTTAAACCATGTCATGTCACCCATAAATTGCCATGTCGTGTCACACACTCTAAACCCTACCGTGTCACGGATCTCCATGGAGTTTGACAAACTTTGAACCCTACCGTGTCATAGATTCTCTCAATGGCGTGTCACCAACTCTGAATGCTGGCATGTCACAAATTCCCTTCATGGCATGTCACAAACTCTAAACCCTGCCGTGTCACACATTCCAACCATGTCGTGTCACAAACCCTAAACCCTACCATGTCACAGTTGTGTCACACATTCCCACCATGTCGTGTCACACATGCCCATCATGCCGTTTCACAAACTCTAAACCCTGTCCTGCCACAGCCGTCTCACATATGGCCTGTTGTAGCACGACTATTTCGTGCTTTGGATTCACATATTTCTTCTTTCTATTCACCACCGTATTAGGGATTTCTGGTTTCATATCATTCTCCAAGCTTTCAATTCATCACAACTAGTTCCTCGTTCGGTTTAATATCACTTTTCTCCTATCATTTGAATGCCATGTCCCAAATCTCTGAAAAACCATCTCATGCAACATTATTTTGCTTTTCACAAGCTTTGCCAAAAAAAATGAATGTTTTGCACAAAATTAGATGTTCGTAAATTCTTTGCATATTTATTTTTTCATTTTTCGCCTATTTGAGAGTGTACGTCAACGAAGATGGCTCATTAAGGACATTTTTGTCCCAAAATTTATTCTTGTGACTAAACCAATTAAAATTATTTAAAAGCTTATTTACAAAAATACGTTATTTTTAAAAACTAAAAAAAAATTCTCCTATTTTATTTGCTTAAGGCAATCACTTCCTACCCAAAAGCCTTGAGGGCTTCATTATCACTATGACAAGCCTCATTCTTCCTGCGAGACAAATCCTGATTGGGATTTTAAAGCCTTGGACCTCCATTCCGAATCCATATCTCAAGGATGTGGGAATGTTCAATAGTCAATACTTACAAAGACTGACTATGGAACCATGTACGTTGCACCCCATTGCAAATCAAATCATATTCACCCTTTTCATATTTTTTGAGCTTTTCTTTGCTCACAACTCTATTTTGGTAGCCCAACAATCTCATAAAAAAGGTCTATACCTCCATGAGAAAAGACAAACATAAGATATTCGTTTACAAAAAGAATTAAGCCTTGGGGTACAAGGGAATGCCATTTGAGGATTATAATTGGACAAGTATGCCAAAAGTTTTGTTCTTTTAAGGCATCTGTCAATGTCATGTTTACTGCTAAACACTAGCGTATCCATGAACTTGCTAGACATGCCAAATTCCTTTGAGGGGGTTAACAAAGTTTTGAAACGCACTAAACACAAAACTAATGTGACAGATTGCTTACCCGGCCCTTTGCCATTCAGAAGGTCATTACATTTACATGGCTTCTTTATGCTTTTTCCTGTTTCTTTTTCACTCATTGATGAACCCCCCTGCAAACAACCAGGAAGAGGAACCCCATCAATATGTTGAGAAATAATCTAAGAAGTCATATTGAAGTAAAAGGGTAAAAATACGTTAAATGTTTGAAAAGTAGAACTTGTCCCATATCGACAAGGAGATGGTAAGTTTCAGTTGCTTTTAAGGAGAAATTGGAAAGGCTCGCCTAGCTGACGGGGGTGTGGGGGTTGGGAGTAGTCTCGGTATTCTCAAACCCTAAACCGTCCTGGGGTTAGGGGTCTAAATAACCGTTGGGGGTCTTTCTCTGGTGTTTTCCCCGTGTGGTCAAAAAATTGAAACACCAACGCCCTACGAGTGTCTGCTCCCACGTGGTTAATCTCGTCCCCTCAAGAGGAGTTGCAGGCCGGGCTGGGTGCGTTAGACTACGTGCTAACAGCTATCAGGTCCTCGCCTCTTGGCCACCCCCCCCTTTTTTTTTTCTCTTTTACTATTTAACTTGGAACTTCTTGTAATGAATTTGTCTACTATACTATACTTGCATGAAATTCTTGGAATCGTTCTGCCCATTTTGATATTGTGGGTGCAGCTGATTGTCTTTGAGCACGAAAAGGTCCTGCTTCCTCTTCATCTACATCCATTTCTTCAACCTTTACTCCTGAATTACTTGCCATGAATTGAGATTGTTGTGGTTCTGGCATGGGTTCCTCAGGATAAAATTCTTCATCAGCACTGATCAGGGATTCTGAAGTTTGAAACTTGGTTTGAACCCCAATAATTAATTAGCACAATTACTTTTATTTTATTTCCTTTCCTTTCTTTCTTTGTAAAATCAAAATAACAGGCAATTCGATTAAAATGTTGACCTCTGGAAGCTGAAAGCCCTCAACATGGCAGCAGACCAGCTGAAAACAATTACTACAGGCTACAGGACAACTCCGACGAGATCCAGTCATTCTTTGGCTGCTTACGCAGATGCAAACAATATTATTTCATAAAAAGAAAGCTGAGAAAGTATGTCAGCTAAAACTTCAAACTTTGCAAGAAAGAAAATAAAAAATGCATGAAAGATCTCCTGACCTCCCATTGCATAAAAGCTATTACTATTATTCAGTAAAATCTACGAAGCAATTACTGTTTTGAGGAAATGAGACCCCACATTAGTATGGGATTCTAAGTTTGTGGTATTAAAAATGGACCTATTGATGTCCTTTTTGCTTATTTGCTGGAGACCCAAAATGGAAACCCGCCCTTTTCAATTCAGTCAACCAACAGATCACAAAAGGATGCAGAGCATTAAAGCAAAACAAAACCATAGGACCAAATCGAGCTTTGGAGACAATTGACCCTACAAGTTGAGGTCTGTGGTACAAGATTCATGTCGTCAAAATGAAGTCCCTCAAAAATGAATTCTACTTCCTCCACCAATCTCTGCAAGAATAATGTAAACGTATATAGAAGTGCTAAAACTCTTTCCTTTCCTTTTTCCTCGTTTGGATCAGATCATGAGAACTTTGTCAGGCCACACCGCAACAGACATGATACCAGATAAATACTAACTATTGGAAACATGGCATGATACTCGTATGGTTAACCCTTTCAAATATAGAATTTAATTTAAGAATATTACATCAAAGCAAAATAGGAATCCACTTACTCTGCATGACAAAAAACACCACTTGGATTGCATAGGCAAGACAGTCCCCAGGGTGTGATTATATCCATGTGCAGCAAAGCACCTTTATACTAGCTAAAATTCATCTTCGTACTTCACTGCAAAATGGAATTCATGTTTCTAACTACTCTCCACTTTAACATGTATCACCCGACTCAAGCATATAATCTCATGAATACAGCCTGTCTTGGGAACACATCAGACAAACTGGACTCAAGTTTACTGATATAATTGTGGTACTTTTCAAGTGCATAAGGTCAAGTTTTAAACCATCTTCATTTGATCTAGCCTCTGTATAATCAACAGTAACTGATCATTGAGACTAACATTTCTGAAAAGCACTCATTTTAGTGTAGATAATGCATGATATCCTACAAATTTCCAATAAGATTCACAGTACCCGATAATGGCGTTCCCAACTCCAAGATATGCTTGAGCCATTTAATCCAAAGTTGCATCTTCTGTTGTATCAGATTATCAGAGGACGTGGAATTCAAGCAAATGCTTTTGAGCAGTTTTCATATTCCTTGAGGATCCACTGTCATCATATTTGTCCACGTGAACAGCAGTTCCAAGGATTTGAGCTGACGCATCTTGAACATGTGAACTTGGGCACTATCTGAGCGACTGATTTTTGTAGATGATCACTATATTGAGGTCCATAATACTTTCTGTAGTGTTTGTCTGTTCTTCATTCAACAGTTTCTTTGCCAACTGCTCCGGTGTAGCTGGAGGAGGTAAAGGACAAGTTAAAATATGAGACAAGGAAGAACCATCATGCTCAACTGATGTTTCACTGTTGCCAGCAAACATCCTTTTCCCCTCACAGAGATAATATTAATATTTACTATCAATTTTGGGAACCCCCTGCAACAACCACATCCCATGTCAGGTAAGTTCACCTTGCTAAAATAAGTCACTACATTAGTGATAAATTATATACCAGAAAAAAATATAACATAAAGATGAGGGATAGTCTTAAGATGTCATAATGTTGATGAGCCATATAATGATGGGAAAGGGTGATCAAATAAAGATTAAGAGATGAGATATTGTTTTAACAACCACATATGGCATCTTCTGCACTTACCTCATTATGAGTGGTCTGAACAGCAAAGGGAAAAAATTAGAAGCTTTTCCATGTAAAAGTAACATTCTTGAACAACCAACAAGCTTGGCCAAAGAATAAAATTATAAAACAAAAAGAGATGGAATATGAAAGATCAGACCAACCAAATCAGAGAAACATTCCAGGAGATGCAAATGTGCACCCATCTATATTGATTTCTTGCAAAACAGCTAGAGTACAAGAGACAGCAGCATCCTTCATCTAAGCTATGCCTTGAGAAGTTCTACAAAAAGACTACTGAAATCTGATTCTGAAGTCACATGGGTAACTTATGGAGGTGTCTAAGAGAGCTCCCATATACCACGTTGTCCTAGTCTTACGTTTCCAAACTGCCCCTAAAACACCTAAGCTTCCTGGGAACAAGTAGTTGATGTTTATTTGACATATTGTGTTTGACCCATTTGCAACCAGCCTACTAAGAAGTGTAGTAACGTGCAGACCGACCGCTAGACGTGAGGTAATTTAACGAGTCGCTATCAATCTTTTTTTTTTATCTAGGTGTGATTGATTACCTATTAAATTTGTTCTATCTGACGGAGTTCTATATTAACTTTAGGTCTGTCTAAAGAATAATAAACTGGTCTACGTATTTTATTAGAGTTGGGTTAGAGAGTACGGTTACGCACAGGGAAAGATTAGCACCCCTATGTCGTCCGTTCCACGAACGATACTATTTAATCATATATTATCCTAAATCGGTAATTTTTCTTATGTTTCCTTAATTTGATTTATTATTTATTAGAATATTTTATTTCATTTTTACGAGCTTAACATGCTCGTGATGCAATTGTGAAATGCATGACATAAAATCGAGATAATGTCAAACGAAAACTTTTTATTGAGTGTACTTTCCGAATTTGCCCATCATATTGGTGGGATTCTGGAACATTCTCTCACCTAGGAAAATACTTGAGAAACTCGCCTTCGCAAGTTTACTAGATAAATCCGATCATCGGGATAATCGTTTACGAGTAAAAATAGTATTTTCCTAAATGCAAATCCTAATACAAGCAAAAGCATTTTATTAAATATATTTCTCCGAACCTTACCATTGTACTAATGGGTCCGACGGTATCTTTTCACCTAAGGAGTTTTTCGAAGAAACTCGCCTTCACAAGCTTCCTCGAAAAGTCCCATTATCGAGGCTTATACTCGTATACAAAATATGTCTATATGCCATGACATTTAACAATGCAACAAAGGCACGCGATACTCTCATAATTCTAATATTTGTTCCTCATTTCATTATTTCTCTATGTAAGCATATATACCATGAATAAATGTTTTATATTTACTTATTGTTCCATTTTTATTTCGTTATGTATTTTGCTATGTAAGTACTTATTCATTTCACTATATGAAATTTTCCAAAATCATATTTTTAGACCAATTATTTTTATCATTATTTATTTTATTTATTTTTTATGTCATAATTATTATTTATATATGTATCTTATCCATTCCTTTTTGTGTTATTATTATTGTTAACATATTTATTGTTATCATTACTTCCTTATTTTCATTTTTTTTCATTTTTGACTAATTGGTAATTGAGTATAGATAATTTTTTTATTTTATTTAAAATTAGAAACATTGGAATTCAAAATTAAGACCTTCCCATGGTGCTGGTGGAGTCTTAATTAAAATTCCTAATCAAAGAAAATTCATTCGAAATTGCGACTTCATGCGTCCTGAATGGACATCCCATCATTAGTATGACCTAAATAACATGTTTTATATTATTAGATTTTTTTGTTTTTAAAAGCATAAACATTTTATATTTTTCTTTCTTCATTTTTTAATTATAAATATTTATATTTCTATTACAAGTCAATAATGATTTAGAATACTATTATAAGAATTATTGAGATTCAAAAACTAAAGCTCTCCTATCATACTAGTGGAGCTTTAGCTAAACCTCTTACCTAAGAAAACTAACCAAAGATTTCGACTCCTCAAGTCCCGGGCGAATATTGTATCGTTGGTATAACCTAAATAATATATTTTTATTTTTTTAATTTTACTTTATCATATATCTTTCATATGTATGTTCTCCCTTTAAAAAAAAAAAAGAATGCATTAATTTAACAATATTATGCATATTTCCATATACATATATATATTTTTCCTACATTATTTGCTAATTGACACAACTAGCAACATCAAATAACTATATTAACTACCACAACTAGCGAAACTAGATAACTAGCATGAAAATATGTAAACAGTGAACTCAAGCTCAAATACACAAAATAAGCAAGAATAAACTAAAGAAAATTCATACCCAAGGGACCCAAGGCTCAAAGTGAACTAGGCTGCACAAGCTTAGTGTGAAAAAAGCTTCCTTGAGTTTTTCTTCCTTTTCTTTGACACGGGCTTGGGCCTGGTTCTCCTTTGACTTCTCCTTTCTTTCTTTTTCTGTTTTTTTTTTCCTTCATTCTCTCTCTTTTATTTCCTTCTCTTTCTCTTCCTATTTTTTAGCCGGAATCCTCCCTCCTTCTCTTTCTCTTTTCTTTCTTTTTTTCTTTCCTTATCTCTTTCCTTGGTCGGTGTCTTCTTCTCTTATCCCTTTCTTTCTTCTTCATTTTTTCTTTCCTTCCCTCTCGCTCTTTTTCTTCCTTTCCTTCTTTCCTTTTCTCTCTTCCTTTGTTTTTCTTTTTTCTTTCTTTCTCTCTTTCCTTGGCCAGCGTCTTTTTCTCTTTTCCCTATCTTTCTTCTTTGTTTTTTCTTTTTTTGAATCCGATTTTGAAAATAGGATCTGTGTTGTTTTTTTTTTCCTGTTGTTGTTTGTTTCTAACGTCCCCCTGTTGTTTGTTTGAGAACCGCTTTTTAAGAACTGGATTGTCCAAAAATTTGGACAATCCAGAGGTGAAATAATTCTCTTTTGAGCATGATTTCATAAAGCTCTGGCACAAATAGGGGGTTGGTAGCCGGAAGTGACCATTCCTCTCAAAATCTGGCTACTTTCCAGGGGCATTAAATAATGCCCTGCAATGATTAATTAGAGAGGAAGGCTGAGCATACGCTCTGTCCTTTCTCTTCTCTATTTTTTCTCTTTTTTTATGTTAATTTTATTTTTTTAAAAAAAAATTATATTATATTATTATTTATTTTTATTTTTATTGATTTTTAAAGAATAGGTGTCTATAGTTACCCCTCTTTGTACATTCTTGAGAATCAAAAATAGTGCAAAGAAGTAGACACCGTATTTGACTTATCTTGGGGCAAGTTTGATTTAAGCAATTCGATTTAGGCTTGACCTATCTTGAAATAGGTTTGATTTTTTAAAAAAAAGAGGCTTCTAGGCTTGACCTGGGTTTGAAAAAATGAAATTTCTGAGCTTGATTTAGGCACGACCTATCTCAAAATAAGTTCAATGAAATTTCTAGACTTGATCTAGGCTCGACCTATCTCAAAATAGATTCGATTTAAAAATTAAAATTCCTAGACTTGATCTAGGCTCAACCTATATCAGAACATGTTTGATTTGAAAAATTGAAATTCTTAGACTTAATCTAGGCTTGACCTACCTCACAACAAGTTTGATTTAAAATTGAAATTCCTACACTTAATCTAGGCTTGACCTATATCAGAACATGTTCGATTTAAAAAATTGAAATTCCTAGACTTAATCTAGGCTCGACCTATACAGAATAGGTTCGATTTAAAAATTAAAATTTTTAAACTTAATCTAGGCTCAAACTATCGCACAACAAGTTCGATTTAAAATTGAAATTCCTATACTTAATTTAGACTTGACCTATATCAAAACAGGTTTGATTTAAAAAATTGAAATTTTTAGACTTAATCTAGGTTCGACCTATACAGAATAAGTTCAATTCAATAGGTTTGATTTAAAATTGAAATTCCTAGACTTAATCTAGGCTCAACCTATATCAGAGCGGATTCGATTTAAAAAATTAAAATTCCTAAACTTAATTTAGGCTCGACCTATACAAAACAAGTTTGATTTAAAAATTGAAATTCCTAGACTTAATCTAGATTCGACCAATATCAGAACAGATTCGATTAAAAATTGAAATCCTAGACTTAATCTGGGCTTGACCTATCTCACAATAGGTTCGATTTAATTCTCTAATGCCAACTTAATTGGATTAACATGAAAATGAAAGTCTCAAATCCTTCCAACAAAGTTTTACAACCTCACTTTAGGTTGGGTGAATTCCTACTTTTGAAGCGTGGAACATGATTTAATTTTGATTCTTATTTTGAAAATGATCATGTGCATGGCTAGGCATGTATGCATGATGAAATGATAGAATGCTTTCATGTTTATGATTCATTAAGATTCCTAGACCCTTCTCTTGCTTCATCCAATTTTTCCACTATAGTTTTCAATCATCTTCGTTTGTGCCTTTCTTCATCAGCTGACATTCTTAATTTTCCTTAGCCGTGCCTTCTTTTGACACTTAATCGCCTCTTTTCTCTTTTCGCTTTTTTCAAGTTGAGGCTCTTTTTTCTTTTTACCTCATCTTTAAGTCTTTCATTAAACAACGAATGTAATTTCTTGCTTAATTAGTCATTTTCTTACCAGTCATCATTCATTTTCGTGACAATCATCATGTTGAATTACGTAATGGTGGAAAGCAAGGCTTGAAATATAGAAAGGAAGGAGAATTTTATATATATAAAAGTGCAAAAAACTCAAAAGGAAGGGAAATTTACAAAACAATGATTAGATCATTCAAATAATGAACACTCAGACCATTTAGAGTAGACAATCTGATCCTTTGATTCTAAAAATTGTCCTTGATTGATGTCCTGAGCAAATTCGAAGATTCTGGATTCCATGACTTCTCCTTGTTTTGCAAGGTCGACGAACTTCGCTTTCGGTGCATTTTTCATACTTTAGTTTGTACTTCATCTGAGCCGACAGCTTTAGATCTTCATCCCAAATTTCCCCTTTTGGTCTCAATTCGCCCTTTGCAGGTTTTCAACATGAGCCACCTCCTTTGGATTCGAGTTGTCCTTTTCAGATTTTCAACACGAATCCATTCCATTTTTTTTTATTTTTTTTATTTTTTCTTGTTATGTTTTTTTAAGCATAATATTTTTTTACCGCATCCGCATTTATCAGATTAGGCAAGTCTTTTCCATCCATGATGGTCAAAATTAAGGCTCTTCCTCAAAAAGCCTTTTTCACCACGTATGGTCATTCCCAATTTGGTGCCCATTTTCGACGAGAATGATTTTGGTTAGGGAGTATCTTTTTAAGGACCAACTCCTCTTCTCGAAAATGCCTAGGATGAACTTTTTTCTTGTATGCTCTCATCATCCTTCATTGGTACATTTGGCCATGACAAAAGGCTGCAAGCCTTTTTTCCTCAATAAGGTTCAACAGTTCGTAACGAGAGTGGATCTACTCAGCGTCTTACAATTCTGTCTCCATTAACAATCTCAAGGATGGGATTTCCACTTCAATGGGCAGCACTGCTTCCATTCCATATACTAATGAATATGGGGTTGCCCCTATAGAGGTACACATAGAAGTTCGATATACATGCAAGGTAAAAGAAAGTTTCCCATGCTAGTCTTTATAAACTTCAGTCATCTTTTCAATGATCTTTTTGATATTTTTGTTGGCTACCTCTACCGTTCCATTCATATTTTGATGGTACGTTATCGAGTTATGATGCCTAATCTTGAATTTAGCACAAACCTCCTTTACCATTGCACCATGCAGATTACTTGCATTGTTGGTGATTATTCTTTTTGGAAGTCCATATCAACATAATATTTCTTTTTTACTGAACTTGCACATGACTTTCTACGTTACATTGGCATAAGAAGCCGTTTCTGCCCATTTTGTGAAATAATCAATGGCCATCAATATGAATCAATTTCCATTAAAAGCCTTTGGAGTAATGAGACCAATCACATCCATTCCCCACATTGAAAACGGTCAAGGTGCTATGAAAACATGCAATGGGGCTGGTGGAGCATGGATTTTATATGCATAAATTTGACACTTGTGGCATTTTCAAAGTTTATGTAGTTTAATTCTAGTGTCAACCAATAATATCCACTTCTCATAATTTGTCTAGCCAATATATGTCCATTAGCATGAGCTCCACAAGTTCCTTCACGGACTTCTTCCATTATTTTGTTAGCTTCAGTAGCATCCACACATCTCAAGAGTACTTGGTCTTGACTTCCTTTGTAAAGTACCTCTCCACTGAGGAAGAAACCCATCACTAATCTTCTAAGAATCCGTTTGTCATTTTCTGTAACATTCTCAAGATATGCTCGGTGATGTATTGAACAATATCATAATACCATGGTTTAGCATCAATTTCTCCTTCAGCATTCAAGTAGTGCGCGAAGACTTCACGGATTCTGAAATTAAATGGGCATACATCAACCGCTTCATTTATTTTGAACATTGTTCCAAGGGTGGCCAAAGCATCAGTAATCTGGTTCTCTTCTCGAGGCAAATGGTTGAAACTGATTTTCTTGAATTGTTTGCTTAATTCTGTAACCAACTTCTGGTATGGGATCATTTTAAAATCTCTCGTCTCCCATGCTCCTTACATTTGACATATCACTAAAGCAGAATCTCCATAAACTTCTATTATGTCAATCTTCATGTCGATTGTTGCTTGTAACCCCATTACACATGCCTCGTATTCTGCTGTGTTACTGGTGCAATTGAAATTCAATCGTGCAGTAGCTGGATAATACTTCCCATTTGGAGAGATCAACACTGCCCCAATTCCATGCTCCAAAGTATTTGATGATCCATCAAAATAAATTTTCCAAGGGCTAAGTTTATCGAACTCTTCATCTATATGCAAGATGGACGTCAGATCTTCATCCGAAAAATCAAAACTTACAGGCTCATAATCATCCATGGCTCAATCTGCAAGGAAATCGATAATAGTGCTCCCTTTAATTGATTTTTGGGACACATATATAATATCGTACTCAGACAATTGAACTTGCCATCGTGTTATTCTCCCGGACAAAGATGGTTTTTCAAAACTGTATTTGATGGGATCCAATTTTGCCACCAACAATGTTGTATGATACAACATATATTGTCGGAGCCTATAAGCAGTCCATGCTAGTGCACAACACATCTTTTCAAATGCAGTGTATTTGCACTCATACTCAGTAAACTTTTTGCTTAAATAGTATATGGTATGTTCTTTCTTGCCTATTTCATCATGTTGCCCCAACCCACATCCCATAGAGTTCTCGTTCACTATCAAATACAAGATAAGAGATCTCCCGACTATTGGTGGTACCAACACTGGTGGATTCGTGAGATATTTTTTGATCTCATCAAAAGCTACTTGACATTCTTCATTAAACTCTCCTGGGTCATGCTTTTAGAGCAGCTTGAAAATCGGATCACATTTGGAGGTGAGTTGGGATATAAATCGAGCAATATAATTCAATCCCTCTAAAAACCCTCTCACTTCTTTTTAGGTTTTAGGAGGTGGTAATTCTTGGATAGCTCGTATTTTGTCTAGGTCTACTTCAATCCTTTTTTTACTTACTATGAAACCTAACAATTTCCTAAATGTAACACCAAAAGTGCATTTTGTAAGATTCAGTTTAAGCTGAAAACTTTCATAATCTCTCAAACAACTTCTTGAGATTAGTAGTATAATCCTTTTCTTGACTGGATTTTGTAATCATATCATCCACATATACCTCTATTTCTCTATGCATCATATCATGGAACAAGGTTACCATGGCCCTTTAGTAAATGGCACCTGCATTTTTTAGTCCGAATGGCATGACTTTGTAACAGAACGTTCCTCGCATGGTTACGAACGTTGTCTTTTCCATATCTTTAGATGCCATCTTAATCTGATTGTATCCAAAGAAACCATCCATGAATGAAAATAGAAAGTGTTTCACTATGTTGTCTACAAGGGTGTCAATATGTGGTAAAAGAAAGCTTTCCTTCAAACTTGCTCTATTCAAATCCCTGTAATCTACACACATTCGAATATTTCCATCCTTTTTTGGAACTGGGACTATATTAGCCACCCACTCAGGATACTTGACCACTTTCAAAAA
The DNA here is from genome assembly GCF_000208745.1 of Theobroma cacao. Classification (NCBI taxonomy): domain Eukaryota; kingdom Viridiplantae; phylum Streptophyta; class Magnoliopsida; order Malvales; family Malvaceae; genus Theobroma; species Theobroma cacao. Next base: position 11,819,651 of record NC_030858.1, on the reverse strand, counting down.
CCAGCATCAAACTGTTTCTTCACCTCCTCTTTAATTTTTAGCAACAAGTCTAGCTTCATTCATCTCAGCTTCTGCTGAATCGATTTGTGCTCCAGTTTCAATGGTAATTTATGAACAACAATGCTAGTGTTAAGACTTGCCATGTCCTAGTATGACCATGCGAACACATCAGCATATTCACAGAATCGCTCTTCAAACTTTTGTTGTTCACCAAATGACAGTGAAGTACCGATTTTAACTTCTTTTTTATCCTCTTCATTTCCCAAGTTAATTAATTTCATTGTTTCTTGATGGGGTAAAATCTTTTTATCCTCTTGTTCCAACAGCCTTGACAAATCAAAGGGTAAGTCATAGTCATCCAACTCCTCTTCATTTTCCAATTCATCAATGTTCAAAATTTTCTCAAAGTCAAAAGTATGATTGCTCTCTAAATTTTCTGCATGTTCATTATTTAGAGACCTGCAAACAAGCGAAATCGGATATATATACAGTCAATCATTTATTGGCTAAAAGAAAAATATGTTAATGGTATTTGCAAGAAAGGATGGTAACATATGAGATGATGAAAACATTATACTTGTTATTTATTTGAACAATTAAAGTAACAGAAAGCCCATATTAAGCAAAAAACTACTCATAATGCCCTTAGGCATAGGTATTTAGGTGGATTTGTTCATTACATTTTTTTATACTTAAAGATGACTGGCAATTCGGGGATTGTCCAATTGGTCAGCTTTTTTCCTAGTGACATCGGATACACCTTAGGAACCTCCTCTTTAGGATCTTCATCCTTAATCATGTGAATTGAGAGTTCCTCAAACGTCTCTTGAAGAGACCCACTAACCTCCGTGGGTGCTTCAAGATGAATATATCCTATAGATCGGAAGGTTTCATACAAGTAGGGGATTGTCTTTTTCTCAAATTCTTCCTCTTTCCCCTCAAACTGTGCTATCCTTGCCAACTTTCTTCTTTCGTCTCTAGTAGGCTTATACCCCAAACTGAACTTCTTTTCATTCTTTACTAGAATCAAAGGTTTTCTAATTCCTTGCAAATTCTTTCTTAGCCTAAACCCAACTCGACACCCTTTTCCTACTGTCTACCTAATCTTCATGTTAATTGCCCTTCATAAGCACAAAGTTGGTATTACTGCTCCCTCTCCCACATAGGTAGCACTAACAAACTCGAAAGACCTGAAAAAGCACTTTGAGACTTCTTCTGTCGCCTCTACATAGGGATCAGCTGAGGGTTGAATGGTCAGTATGTCTTCCTTCACAGATACACTTATTAATTGGCCCTCAGTTATGAATTTGACTTTTTGATGAAGGGAAGACGATATAGCTCTTGCCATATGGATCTATAGGCGCCCTAGTAAGCAATTATAAGATGGGGCAATGTCCATGACTTGGAATTGGACATCAAAGATGCAAGGGCCAATTTTTATTGGTATTTCGATATCGCCTACCACCTCCCGTCTGGTCCTATCGAATGCTCTTACGATCATGTAACTAGTCTTCATATAAGACATATCAACTGGCAACCTAGTCAATGTGGAACGAGGCATGACATTTAAAACTGAACCATCATCAATCAAGACTCTAGGTACAACATGGTCTTTCTACTTGATGGTTATGTGGAGGGTTTTGTTACTCCTTTGACTGCTTGATGGAATTTTTTCATCGCTAAAAGCAATAAAGTTCCCCACTGTGATATTCCCCACAGTATGATCTAGCTTTTCAACAGATATATCATAATCCACATAAGCCTGATATAGAACTTTAAGCAATGCGTTCCTATGTGACTATGAATTCAGAAGCAAGGATAACATTGAAATACGTGCAGGCATCTTAGTCAATTATTCCACTACACTGTATTTACTATGCTTGATGAATTTAAAGAACTCGTTTGCCTCGTTTTTGTGATAATTTTTTTGATCTCATCGTCTCGAGCCACTGTGGGTCCATTCATTTGATCTTTGGGAAATGTTTTTGCCATCTTTGGACCTTCTTCTCCTTATTTATCTTTTCTTTTTTCAGCCTTTTCCATCACTTTAGAGGAATAGCATCGCCCACTTCAATTTATGCCTCTTACACCAGTCAAATCTTCAGAAAATGCTTGGGGAACAGAGGAAGTTGTGCCAATAATATTACATTCGCAATCCCATGGGACGACCTTATCACTCTTGTATGGGAATGGGATAGGAATTTGGATAGTGATGCTGGTTCCGACGATACCATGGGGCTTGTTGGTCGTCAAACTCTTTTTTTCCTTCATAGAAAATGGTGAGAGATCTAAGTCTGCTTGTACCAAGTGAAGTTGACACCTTTTCAGTTGAGGAATCTTCATTTATAGCTCCAACTAAATCCTCTTCACTTTCGACGTAAAATTCGATTACTAATAGATCCATTAATTTCTGCAGCTTACGACGGAAGTCATTACAACCTTGGATGGAATGTCCAGTGGCCCCCATATGAAACTTGCAAGATAGACTAGGATTGTGCCCTAGTACGGCATCTGTTGATTCTAGAATAACAACATTGATTTTGAATAAAGCATTAAACACCTTATCCATTGGTGTTTGGACCTCGTCAACATTTCCTTTCACCTTACAAGTCATCCCATCATGTACAGCACTTATTGTTAAACTTGAATGATCAGGCAAAGGGTTTTTAACAACATTCGAAGCTTTATTCTTAGCAAAATTTAGGAGCCCCGCCTTGTTAAATGACTGTACCTTATGTTTCAAGGCAGTGTAATTCTCCGTGGAGTGTCCTTGTATTCCAAAATGATAATCACAATACGCATTTAAGTCATACCGTTTGGGAAAAAGAGGCCAAAATGGCTCCAAAGAGGTCCGAGCATAAGTCGATTTTCTATGAATTACGGTAATAACGCAGTGTAAAAGACTGGGATGGGGTCAAACTTCGGTTTCTCTTGAATGGCTCTAGGCCTCCTTTGACCATTACCAAAATTATTGGTTGAAGTTACCGGTCTTGGTGTTGGAGCTTGTGGGAGAACATTAGCTTGAAACATTGGCTGCGAGGCGGGCTGATAAACATATGAATTTTGTGCTATGTTGCCTATGTTTGGATAAAAGGGTTGGTATGGTGGGTATGAGTGATATGGGCTGAGTTGCGGGTTTATTACTTGTTGTGGGCGATTGCTTGTACATCCCCTTCTTTTCTTTTAGACATACTCTTTTTTTTCAAGCTGGCAACTTCATGCCCTTCAAATTTCCCATCGTTAATAGCTCCTTCTATTATTTCTCTGGATAAAACCAAGTTCGCAAAATTTTTCATGGCATTGCCAATCAGACGTTCATAGAATAGAGCTCAGAGTGTGTTTATGAACAACACCTTCATTTCCTTATCGGTGAGAGGTGGCTGAACTTACGCTGCTATGTCCCTCCATCTTTGGGCATACTCCTTGAAGCTCTCACTTTGCTTCTTTTCCATGGTTTGTAATGACAACTGATTAAGAGCTAATTTAGCCACATGCTTATATTGTGCTACGAAGGCTCTCGCTAGATCTTTCCAAGTCTTAACATGATTCTGATCTAGCTATACGTACCACCGGGCAGTTGACCTAGTCAAGCTATCTTAGAAGAAATGGATCAGTAGCTTGTCATCATGAGACTATGCAGCCATCTTTCGACAATACATGGCAATATGTGCCATTGGACACTTTGTCCCATCATATTTTTCAAATTTTGAAACCTTGAACTTGGTAGGGATTACTACATCAAGCACTAAGCATAGTTCGATTGCATCCATGGTACCGAACCTATCAACTCCTTCGATAACACTAAGGCTCTTTTTCAATAAATCATACTTTTTCTCTATTTTTTAATTTTTCCTTGTTTGCGATGAGCTTTTTCTTAATTTTTCTTCCTCGTTTGGATCTTTTAAATCTTGGACATGTATTGGTTCAGCGAGATTTGTTCCAAAATTTGACCAAAATTGCCCATGAATTGGTTGATGGCCTATTGGGGGTGGTACATTGTAATAAGCAAATGGTGTCACTCGTGGGTGGACCTTTTGAAAAGTTTAGGCATGGGGTGGAGTGAACCTTAGGGGATAAGGAGGATCATCTCTTGGGTTGTCGGTGTTTTGTGTTTATGGGTTTTCTGATGGAGCTGACTCTTCAACCACTCTTTTTCCTTTACTTAAACTCATCCTCAATTCCATCACCTTTGCTAACTGTTCTCTCATTTCTTCTTGAGCTCTTTCCATTCTATCCATTCGATCCTTTTGCTTTTCTTCCATGATCCTTACTCATCGACGAGTATTATGAACATGCTGGTCACCAATTTTAGGTTGTCGAGCTATCTTGGAATCTTTATTTTTTAAACCATAAACATGAATTAGATGCATTTCTATTTCATGAATGTGATGAAAAAAAAGGAAGATTCTCAATTTTTTATTATTTTTTTATTATTTATTTTCAAAGAATTAGGAATTTATCATGAAAAAAGTTAAACTATTGTACTTTTTATAGGCCTTTATGGAACAAATTATGCACATGTGATGCGAATGAAAAATATTGGCCATCCAACAATGATTGTCATGAGGAATCTTGATTCATAAAAGTTAAGCATCCGATTACATCACCATTCTAAACATTTACATTATTGGTTTCAAAAGTAATGGCTGACTCGATCATACTGATCCCGTACTATCTTGAGGTGGCCTATTAGGCGCTCACTAAGCTCATATTTCAAAGAATCTTTCTCTTGAGCTCTTCGGTCTTGTTTGGCATTTCCCTTGCTTTGAACGCTACCTCCCTTATTTGCATCATTATCCATTCCATCTCAAACTACTTCATTCGGAGGTCTTATTCGTACAAGTTTCCCACTTCTCACATTCAGAAGTATTCCCACCTACTATCCTTATATTGCTCTTTATAACCCTTCATGGCTGCTTCTATTAAGTTGCAATCGCTTCTGAGTTCTTGTATGGTTCGCTCTTACAACTGTATCTTGTTATTATTAGTGGTTTGCATTCCTTGGATCTTGGTGACAAAAGATGAACATGTCGCATTCGAACTTCAAACTTGCTTTTCCACTCATTTCGTTCATCAAAAGCCTTTTGGACTTTCCTCGAGGCTTCTTTCTTTACTTCTTCAAGTTCAGTTTCATATCTGCGCTTCATATTCATCATTTTCATCTCCAGTTTCCTTCTAGCCAGCTCACTCTCTAAGAGGATATCTTGAGGTTCTAGACCAACAGGAAATTTGGATGCACTTTTTGGAGGACATACAACATCTTTTACTCGTTAGGCATGCCAAGCTAAGTATCTAGTGGTGACCTCATCAGTGAACCTTCCTTGATCCACCTTACTTGTTTTCTTCCACGCTTGAATAATATCTTGGATCTTCTTAAGGGTTCTTGGCTCTCTGTATGTGAACTCCAGTTGGTTGCTCCTATGTGTCATTGGTCTAAATTGCTCGGATCTGAATTTCCTCCGTACCATTATTGGGGCATAATTGATTACTCCCCAAGGTCCCATAAGTGGTACCCATGGTTTGTCTCCGCACTTGTACATCACCTGCAGCCTAGGCATCTAGGGAGCCATCCAGATCACCTCCACACTTATAAGCCTCCGAAGCCTAGCAATCCATTCTTTTTTTTTTCTTGCAGTTTGGTCATTCGCTTTCGCAGAATTCACGGATATGACAACTTGATCAGAGGAACAGCTTTCAAAATCTATCAACCTTGCACTCAAAGAGGCTCTTTATCCATATAGTGAAAAGCTAGGCACATCCGATGAAATGCCCTTCAACAGAAATAATTCAGTGACCTTAATGTCTCGATTATGATGGTTGGAGCTGGGTTGATGTTCCTCATTACTTGATCGAAGAAATCGATGATTGAAACTTTAATGTGCCCTAGAATTTTTGGAAAAATTACCAACCCATATATTGCCAAGGCAAAGGCCAGATGACCTTGTTCATCTTCTTTGTGTTTCTTAATATAATTATTCAGGAAAATCCATGGAAGGCACTTGTTGTCTTTTTTTTTCTTCAAGTTTTGATCAACCTCTTCAGTGGTGATATTCAACAACTTGGTCAGTTTCCTTCTATACCCGATCTTTTGAGCTCTCCAGTACACCTTGTCGAGTTGCATTTGGTCTATATGAAACAACGATGAGTACTCTGTCAGAACCCAAATACCGGGCCATGACCAGAACATGGGCCTAATGGGCATAGCCCACTAAGCCCAAGCAAGCTTTTTTATGCAAACCCGATCATCATTCCCAACCATCATTTCTAAAACCACATTGAAATTCTGAACTAAAAATATTTCAGTAATATTCTATAGTGACCCAAAACTCACAATTTTTTTTATGTCAAAATAATGTCATCTGTTTGCCAACTCATAATGGCATCGGTAATCAAATATACATAATTGACTTATAATATGAATCCTAGTGGATTACATTACATATATGCGTTCACAGGTAACAAACCCTTGACCGTCAGCGGAGTGACCGTGTGTGAAGGTACAGTTACTAAGATGCCATAGTACCTACCAAGAAGACGAGCATACGTGAACGCTCAATCTAGGTCCCAACTGGCTCCAAATCTGAAAACATGAAGTTTAAAAGTGCGACTATAAAACTCAGTGAGTGAACATAAGAAAGGAACAAGCAATCAATAGGAAGAATTTGGAAATCATGATGCACTTGTTTCAAAAACAATGCAATTGATTTAGTTTCTTACTAAAAACCCCTCATTTCAAACTTTGATTAATAATCTCATAGTGATGTAAAAACCCAAGATCAATCCATGAAGTTAAATGGGTGAAAAATATGTCAAAATCAAGCAAGGTAGCAAGCATGGCAGCAAGTTTCTCGCTGTAGTGAATTTCATTCTCGCTACAGCGAGATTTAGGCGGCCAAAACAAAAAGTTTCTCGCTGCATCGAGAAACAATGTTAGTTTGCATATATTTTAGTTTTTCTATCATATCTCCCTCTAAAAATATCCAATTGACTTGATTTTTATACCATTAGAAAGCTAAGAGACAGGACTAAAACTTTTATGTTTACCACTTTTCCCAGTTCGGATGGGAAGGTAGAAAAATTCTTCATTGAAGTAAAAGTACTGCATTAAAACCTGAGAGTTTCTCACTACAGCGAGATTTATTCTCACTGCAGCGAGTTGTTGGCTACAAAAATAGAATGTTTCTCTCTACAGCGAGAAACGGGGCTCCTAAGTGTAAAAAGGACCTCCTTTGCACTAAAAATTCATTTGGTGTTGCAATAAAAATCAATTTGCAAGAAAATGGGAAATTTTCAAGATTCATCATGCCAAATTTCACATGCATTACAATCATATACCATATTCATGAACTTTTATTTCACAAACATATATATACTTATACACATAAATAAACACCAATACCATTATCATCTCACCTAGCTCATGTGCATCCCCCCACATCATGCACATAGCCGGAGTCATCGTGTGCATCCCCCCACATCGTGCACAGTCAGAGCCATCCTGTACATCCCCCTACATTGTGCACACGCACGGTTATAATTATCACACAATATCAACTATCAATGCACAACATATATATATATATATATATATATATATATATATATATATATACATNACACATTTCACATTTTCACAACATCAAAACATTTTATCAAGAGCTTGTTCCCATGCATAATTTAATGAAAACTAAGTAAAATCATTTAAATGCCTCATCCCAACACATATGTATTTCCCAAAAACACTTTGATGCAAGTTCACTCACCGGTCTTGTTGATTCTTTTGCTTGACTCTGGCCTCAACTAATACTCCAAATGGACATGTGAGGCCTTGTTGGAACCTATACACACACAATATCACCACCAACCCAAATTGGCATTAATATAATTCCAAAAACTCTTTCCTAAATCAAGTTCTACTAGTTATTCCTAACTAGTTTCCAATTGCCATTAAGTGGGTAGTTATTTACACCACTTTAGTCACCCTAAGAGTGAATAAATAACCTCAACAATAAAACACTCACAACCCCATTGTTAGCCATTATCAACAACTAAAGAAATTTAACCTTAACTTACACTCACCTTGATGGTCTTTGTAGTTGAATTCTCATTCAAAATTCTTCAAGCTAACAAGAGAACTCACTCACTCTCTCTCTCTCTCTCTCCTCCCTCTCTCTCTCTCTCTCTTTACATGTCCAACTAGTGAGAGGAAGATGGAAGTAAGACTTTTTTTTAAGGGTTTTAAGGTGAGAGAGTGAAAAAGCACAAAGGTTTTATGAAAAAAGTGCACAAAAGCATGAAAATTAGAGCTAGAGAGAGAAAGTTATGGAAGTTGCAAAGAAAGCTTCCATAGAGGATAAAAGGAACGTGAAAGGGGAGGAAGAAGAAGAAGGAAAAGTTGTTGGAGCTCAAATATTTATGCTTCAAGTTAATCCAAATTTCCACCAAAATTACCAAAATGCCCTTAACATGGTGGTTTTGTCTTCCTCCCATCCTTTTTGTAACCTTTTTGCTCTTTTGACATCGAAACAAAGTCCATAATAGTCTAAAGGTACTCGGGTTCACGAAACTTAAAAATTTCGACACGAGATGCAAAATGACCATTTTACCCCTATCATGAAAATTATCATTATTTTTATCTTCTTCATTTATTTACCATCATAAACATCATTTATTCATTCCTTAGGCCTATTTAGATCTTAATAGCATCAAAAAAACCCACTCGTAAGAGCTCACCAAGAGAAATTACGAAATTACCCCTGATCCGCATTATTGCGTCTAGTTCTAGTTATGTGTCTATGGAGATCGAGATTTCATAGGTTCACTTCTGAATTACCCTTTCAACTCAGTAATCAACCTCAATTGGTATTCGTAAACTTTATTAGCCACCGTATCATAATACGGGGTACTATATACTCCTCTATTATTGGTGTCATATCGACTTCATTGAACACGAAACATCGGTAAGAGGGATCCCAAAATTGAGTGATTGCCCTAAGTAGCTAGTCATCTACATGCACATAGAAAAGTCATGCGATGTGCCCTTACTTGGTGCAGAAACTGTCTCGACTATTACGCCTCCGTTGCTCCCAAATAACTATCATTTCTGAAAGGTGGTTTTTTCTGAGATCAAGATGAACCTTATCTGGGAGTGTCAGGATATGCCCCTTGGCCAAACAGTCCCCCTCAGCTTGTTGAGCTTGTCTCATTTGTAGTTCGACCTCATAGTCATTCTTGTATTTATTGAATGAGCTAGCCGATGACGATGCCATAGATGTAATCAAGATTCCTTCAGTCAACAGTTGTTGTAGAGCTAATATTTCCCTATATACAATGATGCAAATGGGTGCATGACAAATGAAAGAAAAAGAAAAAGAATGTTCAAGTCAGTACGGTGAATTACATTAACTTGCTTTAGAAATAAAAACAGTAACTATTGTCATAGGTATTCATCACGCCGTTGGACGTAACCTACTCCACGATTTTTATTATTTTTGGTGAGAAATTTAAAGCAAAGGATGTAAAAGGAGTTCCTTCATGTGTGCCTAATTTAAGGTCATACTTTTTAACGCTTGGGTGAAGCTTTACCTAGGGGAAAGGTACTTACGGCACTCTATATGTTGAATTTGGTTTTGAACGAGGCTAAAGGTTCCCAAATTGTTCTTCACTATTGTCCACTTGGACTAGTAAGGCACCATGTCCTCACCCATTATAGGATTCGAACAGACTAGGTTCAATTTAAGTGGCAGTGTTCACTAGCCCATGCGAAGGTTATCACCTTACAAAAACGTAGCTACTAAACTCCCTCCTAATAAAGGATAAAGCCCGGGTAGAAGGCTTATGCATGAATGCAACACGTGTCGTGTTTGTGAAGGAACATGCCAACCTTTGACAAACAATCTCACATCCCTTTATCCTAAATTCCCTACCATTTAAAAAAGTAATAAAATAATGATTATAAAACAATTAATGCATAACACCATAATGCACAAAACAAATATTCAATTTTAAAGGAAACATTAAATTATGTAGGGCTTAAGATAACCTACGATTAATTATGGCTTGACTCTCTTTCATCCCCAGTGGAGTCACCAAGCAGTCGTAATGTGTGGGTCTGGGAACTTGACTGCTAGATGTGGGGTGATATAGGGAGTCGCCACCAATCTTTTTTTTTTTTACCTAGGTGTGATTGGCCACCTATTAAATTTGTTCTATATGACGGAGTTCTAAATTGACTTTAGGTCCATCTAAAGAACAACAAACTGATCTGCGTATTTTATTTAGAGTTAGGTTTGGGAGTATGGTTACGCACAGGGAAGGATTAGCACCCCTACGACGCCCGTTCCACAAACAGTACCATTTAATCATATTATCCTAACCAAGTAATTTTTCTTATGTTTCCTTAATTTGATTTAACTTTATAAGAATATTTTATTTTGTTATATTTTTACGAGTTTAACGTGCGCGTGATGTAATTGTGAAATGCATGGCATAAAATCGAGATAATGCCAAATGAAAACTTTTTATTGAGCGCACTTTTCGAATTCGCCTATCATACTGGTAGGATTCGGGAGTATTCTCTCACCTAAGGAAGTACTTGAAAAACTTACTTTCGTAAGTTTACTAGGTAAATCCCATCATCGGGATAGTCGTTTACGAATAAAAACAGTATTTTCTTGAATGCAAATCTTAATACGAGCAAAAGCTTTTCATTAAAGATATTTCTTCGAACCTTCCCATCATACTGGTGGAATCCGGGGGTATCTTTTCACTTAGGGAGTTTTTCGAAGAAACTCATCTTCACAAGCTTCCTTAAAAAGTCCCATCATCAAGGCTTATACTCGTATATAGAATATGTCTATATGCCATGACATTTAACAATGCAACAAAGGCACGTGATGCTCTCATAATTCTAATATTTGTTCTTCATTTCATTATTTCTCCAGGTGAACATATATACCATGAATAAATGTTTTATATTTACTTATTATTCCATTTTTTTTTCATTATGTGTTTTGCTATGTAAGTACTTATTCATTTCACTATATGAAATTTTCCAAAATCATATTTTTAGACCAAGTATTTTTATTATTATTTAATTTATTTATTTTTTATTTCATAATTATTATTTATATATGTATCTTATCCATTCCTTTTTGTGTTATTATTATTGTTAACATATTTATTGTTATCATTACTTCCTTATTTTTTTTATTTTTTTTTTCATTTTTGACTAATTGGTAATTGAGTATATATAATTTTTTATTTTCTTTAAAATTAGGAACATTGAAATTCAAAATTAAGATCCTCCCATCGTGCTGGTGGGGTCTTAATTAAAATTCCTAACCTAAGGAAATTCATTCAAAATTGCAACTTCTCACGTCCTAAATGGACATCCCATCATTGGTATGACCTAAATGACATGTTTTATATTGTTAGATTTTTTTGCTTTTAAAAGCATAAACATTTTATATTTTTCTTTCTTTGTTTTTTAATTATAAATATTTATATTTCTACTACAAGTAAATAATGATTTAGAATATTATTATATGAATTATTGAGATTTAAAAACTAAAGCCCTCCCATCATATTGGTGGAGCTTGAGCTAAACCTCTTGCCTAAGAAAACTAACCAAAGATTTCGATTCCTTAAGTCCCGAGCGAATATTGTATCATCGGTATAACCTAAATAATATATTTTTATTTTTTTTAATTTTATTTTATCATATTTCTTTTATATGTATGTTCCCCCCTTGTTTTTTTTTTTAAAAAAGAATGCATTAATTTAATAATATTATGCATATTTCCATATATATATATATATATTATTTTTATTCCTACATTATTTTCTAATTAACACAACTAGCAACACCAAATAACTATATTAACTACCACAACTAGCAAAACTAGATAACTAACATGAAAATATGTAAACAGTGAACTGAAGCCCAAATACATAAAATAAGCAAGAATAAACTAAAGAAAATTCATATCTAGTGGACCCAAGGCTCAAAGTGAACTAGGTTGCATAGGCCTAGGGTGCAAAAAGCTTCCTTTGGCCTTTCTTCCTTTTCTTTGACATGGGCTTGGGCCTGGTTCTCTTTTGACTTCTCCTTTTTTTCTTTTCATTTTTTTCTTTCCTTTTTTTTCTCTCTCTTCTTTCCTTTTCTTTCTTTTCCTCATTTTTTGGCCGACATCCTCCCTTTTTCTCTTTCTTTTTTTTCCTTCTCTCTTTTCTTAGCCAGCGTTTTCTTCTTTTCTACCTCTCTTTCTTCTTCGTTTTTTTCTTTCCTTCCCTCTCTCCTTTTTTTCTTTCTTTCTTTCCTTCTCTCTTTCCTTGGTCGGCGTCTTCTTCTCTTTTCCCTATCTTTTTTCTTCATTTTTTCTTATTTTTGAATCCGATTTTGAAAATAGGATCTGTGTTATTTTTTTTTTTTGCTATTTGTTTCCTAAGTCCCCTTGTTGTTTGTTTAAGAACCCCCTTTTGAGAACAGGATTGTCCAAATTTTTAAACAATTGAAAGGTGAAATGATGCTCTTCTAAGCATGCTTTCACAAGGCTCTAGCACAAAGGGGGTTTGGTAGCCGAATGTGACTATTCCTCTCCAAATCTAGTTACTTCCCAAGGGCATTAAATGCCCTGCAATGATTAACTGGAAAGGGAGGCTAAGCGTACCCTCAATCCTTTCCCTTCTCTGTTTTCTCTCTTTTTTTTAATTTTTTTTTAATTTTTATTATATTATGTTATCATTTATTTTTATTTTTGGTTGATTTTTAGAGAATAGGTGTCAACAAGAAGCTTACTAGCCAAGTCAAAACATATAAGTTGAAAGGAAAATACACCATTCCTTCCATGTGTACATATCATCCAAAGTCAAACGCTGGGCAATGAAATGAATGTCAAAGAATTTAGAAGCATTCTAACCTTTATTAAGAGGCTTGAATATGCAAGCACAACAAAGATAATTTTTACTCTCATGTATCAAGAAAGGCATTGGAAACAAATGGGTAAGTAGTTAGGATTAAAGAAGGACCTTGATGTCAACATAAGTTGCCTTAAACCTTATAGGATGAAGTATGTGTCCATAGATAGAGACATATTTTACATTGAAGAATTACTTACTGAATTCCAAATACGGAGAACTATTTGCCAAAATAAAAGAAATTTCATTGTAGCAAAAACCTTAAGATCATGGGTTAAGCTAATGAGAAAAAATAAGTGAGAATTCCATATAACCTTTGCACTATATGAGTTCTATTACTCTTTTTTCATGTTGTTTCTATATCACGTTAACTCTGTTTTCTTGCTATGTCTGAATCAAGTTGTTATGCCTTCATCAAATCAATTGACATTGGGTGTTGAACAAAATCACATGAACACTAAGGCCGGAGAAAACAAAGATAGGATCAGATAAAAATGCAAGAGATGGGAAGAAAAAGTGCAAGGCAACAACCTTGGGAATAAGTGCCTTTCAAAACAAAAAAAAAAACTTGGGAATAAGTAGCTTCCAACCCTCACACAAAGACAAAGCCAGGGCATAGGTCTTTACAAAAAATGTCCTCCTATCCAAGACCCTTCACCCATGATAGAAGGTGACCATGCAAACAAATAAAAGCAAAACCAAGTGATTGTCCTTGAGGTAGAGCTAGCCAGTCAACGATAGAGGAATAAGAGTTAAAAAATTTAAAAATTAATATGTTAAATTTAATCAATAATTAAAAAATTGATAATAGAAAATAATTTTATATAATATAAAAATCAATAAGAGAAAGACTTGTAATAGTCTTTTGAAACTATATTTTTGGAATTCAAATTCATTAATTATTAATTATATACTCAAAACATCCATTTCTTTAAGATTGAGTCTTAGACGTTTTGATTCAGTTTGCTCTTATTTATAAATTAAAACATTAAGGCTTAGTGGTTCAAGTGTAAGAGAATTATTTAGACGATTTACATCTTTTCCTTTAAAGAATTTATCAATTGTTTTCAACTTACTTATACTTTAATCAAACAAAAAAAATTAATATAGTCAACATCCCATATTCTTATTTTATTTCTATTTAAACTTATAATACTAAATATAAAACTCTAATACATAAAATATAAATAGTTAAATACAATATACAAGATTAATAATTTCCTCTTATATAATCAAGATTGTTTAAAAATTATATTCAAGATAATTTACTTTCAACTAAATATAAAATGTAAAGTATATAAAAAAAATATACTCAAGTTAATTTTTTTTACATAATTAGGATTAATAAAAAAATGATAAATTGATGAAATTTTAAATAACAGTGTAACATTACAACTTATATTNTAATAAAAAATGATAAATTGATGAAATTTTAAATAACAGTGTAACATTACAACTTATATTTGAGAACCACATATAATTTTTTAAAGATTAAAATCATAAAAAATAAAATCCACATAACAAAAAAAGAAGAACAAGACAAGTAGAAAATAAAATCCACATATGACATAACCTAAAGGAAAAAAAAATATATGGTTGATGATTTATAGAAATTTGAGAAAGAAAATCTATAGAACCTTAGAACATATGTGAAAAACATAATAGAAATTAAAAAAACAAATATAAATAAAAATAATAGTACAAATTGAAAGAAAAAACAAAAAAAAAACTTTTAAGTTTTTTTTTATAATTAGGATAAGAGGAATTCAAACCCTACTCTTTAGGCAGAGGATCATACACCAACCCAATGAGCCAAATGCCCCAATACCAAAAAACTTTAAAGTTGAATAAGGCATGTGGGATCATTTTGTTATTCTTTTTTTATATTAATTATTAAATAAAAAATTATTTTCAGGTTGCCACTAAAAGAATACATAAAAATGTTATATGGTATGGAAAAAATTTTAAAAATTTTAGGAGGGTGAAGGAGGCTCCACCAACATAAACAAACAAACTCTTACATCTAAAAAACACCATAAACAACAAGAGCACTATAAGCAGATAGCCAAAACTATAGTTGATGCCCAACAAACATGCTTTTACAAGGACACCACAAGATCTAAAACCAAATAAAGTTCAGCATCAAACTATCACCATGTACCTAAAATAATGAATCGACCAAAACGTTTGTCTCTCCATAAATATGCATCACCTCCACTACATCGATCAAGTCTAAATTCTATCAATATCTCCAAAAACTTGCCAACGAGCCTATTGCTTTTTATTAATATCGTTGACCCATGTTACCGGCACCTAAAATTTGGATTCAACGACCTGTTTCCTCCTCTCAACATAAAGAGTGGATACAAATAGCTGCAATGCAAATTTAATTGCCAACAATTCCATAATATTCGAATCATTTATGCTTAGCAATCCATCAAATAGTCTTAGGACTGCCCCCTTATGTTCTCTCAAAACTCCTCCACACCATGCTAGACTTGATTTACGTCTAACAAGGCATCACGCATTGCTAGTTAATGCATAAAGCCATCAAAGCAAGGGTTTTAAGTTTCAAATTTGGAGAGGTCCCATAATTTTACAATAATAATATAATTAATTATATTAAAAATATGCAAAATTAAGATAATTAATAAAATATTTACCTAAAGCCTAATAAATATTTATTTTTTCTCACTTTTATATCCCAATTAATTATCAACTATTTATCTATTTCTTATTAAAAATATGTAAAAATCAAAAACTAAAATAAAATGACGTGTTCTCTAATTTCCTTAATTATGTGTCTTATAAATCTAAGTTTTTTTATCACTTCCTAATTCCTACAATGCTATTAATTCTTAATTATTTCTCCTATTTTCAATCAACTAATAGTAATATGTATTTAATCTCTAACAACTATTTTTTTCTCATCTATTTCTCCTATTTTCGATCAACTAACAGTAATATGTATTTAATGATCTCCAATAACTATTTTTTCCTATATATACAATAAATTATCTTTTTTTGTTTTCAGAGCTAAAAATTTTAATACACACACACGCACACGCACACACACACACACAAAAGGAAGATAACAATCCACTCCATATACTTAATCATATAAGAAGACTTGATTCTTTTTCAAATGTTTATATTATTTTTAAAATAATGTTAACAATTTCAATAAGTGTTGTTTCAACAGAAATAAGTTTTTCAAAACTAAAATTAATAAAATGTTATATAAGATCAACAATATCTCAAGAAAGATTAAATGGATTGATTATATTATTAATTGAAAAATAAACATTAGAAGAACTTGATTATTAAAGTTTAATTAGAGATTTTGCATCTAAAAAACCTAAAAGAATAAAATTTTAATAAATTTCTTTCTTAATTTCAATAAAAAAGGCCTCATTGAATATTTAGCTTTAGGCCTTCAAGTTTATTGAGTCATACTTGCATTCATGTTAAATTTAAGGACATTATAAGAGGGAAGAATCCACTTCGTTCCAATCCTTCCCACCTTTGACTGCTTTTCATAATTACTATCCCATGGTTTTGTCTACTATCCAAACTCATTCATTGGAAAGTTACCTTCACTAGCTTTAACCCAAATAAAGATCTCAATTTTATCAAAAAAATAATCTCATCACCAACCCATTTCTTATTATTAAAAACTTATTCATTTTTAGCAAGCTAGATGGACCATATTCTTGCACCACAAATGATGTTCCATCATTTTTGGAGATACCGCTCCAAACACACCTATCCCAAGCTGTAAACGGTGACTCCACAATGGAAGGGATGATCCAAAAGAGACCCCACATGGGCCCCATAACTACTATTATGGCAAAAACAAAGTATCATTTTTTACCTAAACACAAATAATGAACGTAGTCTTTTAAAAAGTCACATTTCATATAACACTAAAAACGATACTACATGGTTTAATGAATCATGTGACCCACTTACACATGATTGTCTTCCTCTTTGCAACCAGGGACACCTGATTTTGTACAACAATGAAAAACATCTCCATGCACAAACAAAACTCATTTTCTAACACACATCTTTAAGTTTAGTCTTGCAAAAACCCAACTTTGATCTAAAAGTAAGAAATTTATCTTTTCCTATTGGTGAAGATATCTGCAACTTGTTCATTTGTGTTGCAATATTTTACACTGATTGTTTCATTCTTTATAGCATCTCTTATTGCATGATATCTAACTTGTTCATTTTATACCAAATTGTTGTCCCACAAACCTATTTAAAACTCAAGTCATTTAAAATTTTTCTTAACCAAAATGCATGGTTAGCAACCAAGGCAAGAACTACATATTTGACTTCAGTAAAATATTGAGCCACTATTTCTTTCCACGCAAATATAACACTTCCAAGTGTAAAACAAAAACCTGTGGTGTTTTTGGCATCATCTAGACAATTAGCCCAATCACTATCACAAAATCCCATAAGTTCTCCACTTTCATGATTGATATACTTAAGTCCATATTTTACAATTCTTTTGATGTATCGTAGGACTCATTTTGCTGCTATCATATGAGTTTCTAAAGGTTTTTGCATGTATATTGATTGAACACTTGTTGCATTCATTATGCTAGGTTTAGATGCTGTTAAATATAGCAAACGACCCATCAAAATTCTATATTGAGATAAGTTTGCAACTAAAGCATTATCTTATCTTCATAATTTATTTTCAAAAGCCATAAGGGTTACAAGATTCCATATGAAACCTTTTGAAAAGTTCCTGAGCATATTTGCTTTGGTGAACGCAAATATATTCAGTTTTTTGTACAATTTTAAGACTTAGGAAGTAATGCATTTTTTCTGGATCAATCATATAAAATTCTTGTTTCATTTGGGTCTTGAAATTTTTCAACTCAAAACTATTAAGTCCTGTCACCAAAATATCATCAACATAAAGGGCAATTATTAGACTTACTAGGTCATGTGAGTTCTTGACATACAAAGTTGGTTCATTAAAGTTGTGTTTGAATCTTTTCTTGAGTAAGTAGCCATCAATTCTTTCATACCAGGCTTTTCGAGCTTGTTTTAAGCCATACAAGGCTTTAATGAGTTTACAAACTTTGTCTTCATTTCCTTGGTCTACAAACCCCTCTAATTGCTCAATATAAACTTCTTCCTCGATCAAGCCATTAAGAAAAGTAGACTTTAAGTCCAAATGCCATATAAACCATTTTTCTTTTGCAGCCAAAGAACATAATAATCAAATCATATCATGATGAGTTACTGGTGCGAAAGTCTTAGTGGAATTTGTCCTATGCACTTGTGAATAGCCTTTGGCTACAAGTTTAGCCTTGAGCTTATTCATTGAACCATCTGCTTTTAGGTTGGTTTGATATATCTATTTGACACCAATGGTTCTCTTATTTTCTAGTCTGTCAACTAATACCCATGTGCCATTTTTCTTGATTGTGTCCATTTTGGCAAGCATTGCTTTTACAAAGCTTTGTTTTTTGCTACATCAAGGTAGGCAATGGGTTCAACAAGGGACACGTTGCACTTTTCATAAATTTCTTGCAAGCTTTTCATCCCTCTTACAACATAATCATCATCATCTTTTTTATCAATCTCTTTGGCATTCTCGACTTCATCATTGTTTGTACTTTAAAGACCTTAAACTTGGTTAGTCTTCTAGTTCCATCACATGTCTACTCCAAACTTTACGTCTCTAGACAGAAATACCTTGCTTTTGTGCACATTATAAAGTCGACAACCTTTAAAGGCCTTATTAAAACCCAAATGGACAGCTACCTTAGATTTTACACCAAGCTTTGTGCACTTTTTATCAAGATTTTTGCATAGTAAGGACATCCAAATACACGCATATGAGAGATTGAAGGTTTGGTTCATGCCATGCTTCAAATGGGCTCTTCATGTTTAATGTTTTGGCAGAATATTAAATGATTGAGCCGTAACATTTATGGCTTATGCCTAAAAAGTTTTAGACATTTCTTTTTCTTAAATAAGACATCTAGCCATCTCAATCAAGGTTCTGTTTTTCCTTTCACAAATCCCATTTTGTTGAGGGTTGGAAGGTATAGTGGTGAAATGTTTGATGCCATTTGTACTTAAATAATTTTTAAATTCATTTGAGTTAAACTCACCCTCATTATTTGTTCTAATGGCTTTTATTTTGCAGTTTTCTTCAATCTCTACCAAGACTTTAAACCTTTTGAATCTGTCAAACACATCGGCTTTTTTTTAAAGAAAATATACCCAATTGTTTTTTGTAAAGTCATCAACCATTAAGGATCATAATTCAAAGCATTTGGTGCTTAGGTTTGAAAAGATTTAGTAATTATAAAAAAATAATTTTTCAAAATTACTTAGTAAAGGAATTAATTGTATTAAGGCCTTTAGCTACCTCAAATCATATTTGAGTTAACTCAATTAGTAAGTTTTTCCTAATTAAACTTTTTTTAATTAGAAACTGAAACCATTGAGTAAACTTCCTAATTTGAGTATCTATCTGTCACGACCCGGAACTCCCCATCGGGCCCGTGACAACCGTCGCGAGGCCTCGATAGACATTCTTCACCTCGAATGCCGATTGAAACCCCGCAAGGCTTAGCATCAACTTTCGCATCTCCCCGGTGAGCAACAGTTATTAAATCTCGCATTTCAAAAAAATCATAAGTCATTTTCAAATAAGAACAATAGAATATTATTTTATGGCTCATAGGGGTATTTTCGTAATTTCTCGTCAAAAATCTCAAAACTTGCTAAAAATGTAGTAGGTAAGTAGAAAATATATATTTAATGATTTAAAAACAATTAAGTATCTAAAACGTTCATTTGAAACCAAATTGTTGACAACTAGTACTACTCAAAAATAATCAATAAAATATTCTATTTTCTCATAAAATAAATTTTATAGAAATATTCGTAAATAATTTTTCGCACATGAAAGAAAAGTAAAAATTGTATGAATAGAAATACAGATAACCAAAATATAATTTTTGATCTGCAATGACACGTGGGCTTCAATTGACCAAGAGGATGTAAGACTGGGAACTCTTACTTTCTATAATGCCGTTCCGAGCTTAGTTCTCGTCCTACTTGACTATCTATAAACTGTCCTGAGCCT
>NC_030858.1:11795383-11797108 GCF_000208745.1 Theobroma cacao | reverse complement strand
AAAAATTACATTTTTGCCCCAAAAATTGAAAATTTGCCATAATGCATAATTTGCACTCCTCATACTCATTTCACACTCCAAATAATTAAATTTGATCAAAATCCTTTCAAAAATTAAATTTTCGATTACGGATGGCAAAATTACCATTTTACCCTTTTACTCCAAATTATATTGAAATTAAAATTTTTCACTTCTAAACTTCAAATCTTACTCCAATAAGTCAAATGGGGCTAAAAATATTTTCTAAAAATTACCATTTTGTCATCAGGTGGCAAATGACCATTTTGCCCCTAGATAGCGAAAATTTCAGTTTGACTCCAAATTGATCCTCGAACTCCGAATCACCATATTAAACCATTTTGGGACTTTAAAATTCTTAATTTCATCGTAAATTCTCTATTTGATCTAGTTCGAGTTTTAACTCAACTTTGTTGTACCTCTAGGTACAATACCGACTTTTGTAAATTTTTTTCGGGACTCTCTTAGCATGCAAACATGCTATCCATCACATGTATGTCATGACAAATATTTTTATAGAGTCGGGCTTGTCATCTTCTCCCCCACTTGGATCAACCATATGATCCTTCTTCATGACTGATTTCGACATCCGGCTAAATATTAATATTTTAAAATTTTTATCTTGTCTCCTTGGTACCTGAAATACCTTATTATGCCTCACTTGACTTTCGAATCGCCTTTTATCTCACCAATTCTCCTCCGATAAAATTATTATTATTTTATTGTTATTTTCTCACTGGCGAAATATTTTATCCTAAACTACTCCTTTCGTCTCTTATCACTTTTAAACATTTTAATTGACCTCAATTTGCATTTGCTCAGCTTTATTTATCACCATATCGAAGTTTGGGGTATTTCAATCTCCCCCACTTAAATGGAATTCGTCCTCGAATTCTCGTCGATGTTGCGTTATCAATCTCCTTCTATGATCCTACTCCTTGTTCCTTTTATAAGGACATTCAATTTATTCACCTCGTTCACCTTCAGTTCAATTAAATGCTTTATTTATGGCAATTATCATCCTTTGGAATTGGATTAGTAATACTTTTCACAACCATGATCTCTTATATCGAGACACTAAGCATGCCTTTATCACCATTATTAAATTTGAACCATAACTTCACCTCAATTATACTGATTTCGATCACATATCATACTTACTTATGTATACCTAATCATCATTTTATTAATTCGCTCCGTACTAAATTTCTCAACATTGATTCATCCATCTTATACTAGTGCATACCCTTCCTTTATTAGAGTTCCATTAAGAACTTAAACAATTCAAGGTTTACCTTCAAAGTCACTCATAACTTTAATCGTTCATTACATGTCCGTTAACACTTTAACTCACGACCTCTCTAGACACTATTTCAAAATCTCCCAATTACTGAGAACCTTTCTTCACTTTAGTTAGTAAAATTATCAATTTCATATATACATATATACATGCATTTTCAAATGTCAACATCTCTCTTTATATATAGGAATCCATGTGTTCACATGCCTTGGACTACATTCCCCCTTTATTCATCCGTATCCCAATCCTAGTTTCAATATAATAATTCTTATAGTGCATGTCAACCTTCTTATTATACTTGTGTATAACTTCATATCATTCATATCATTTCCAACCATATGTTTGAGTTTCCTTATACTATATATCATTCATCACAATGTCATCTCCATTGAATTATAATCTATTAT
>NC_030858.1:11760440-11790057 GCF_000208745.1 Theobroma cacao | reverse complement strand
GTGAAATTTTCAGATTTTTCCAAAGTTTTGGTGGAGTAAATTTTTCAAAATTACACTTTTGCCCCTGAACTTTTCAAAAATTATATTTTTACCCCAAAGATTGAAAATTTGCCATAATGCATAATTTTCACTCCTCATACTCATTTCACACTCCAAATAATTAAATTTGATCAAAATCTTTTCAAAAATTAAATTTTCGATTACGGATGGTAAAATTACCATTTTACCCTTTTACTCCAAATTATATTGAAATTAAAATTTTTCACTTCTAAACTTCAAATTTTACTCCAATAAGTCAAATGGGGCCAAAAATATTTTTTAAAAATTACCATTTTGTCCTCAGGTGGTAAATGACCATTTTGCCCCTAGATAGCGAAAATTTCAGTTTGACTCCAAATTGATCCTCGAACTCCGAATCACCATATTAAACCATTTTGGGACTTTAAAATTCTTAATTTCATCGTAAATTCTCTATTTGATCTAGTTCGAGTTTTAACTCAATTTTGTTGTACCTCTAGGTACAATACTGACTTTTGTAAATTTTTTTCGGGACTCTCTTAGCATGCAAACATGCTATCCATCACATGTATGTCATGACAAATATTTTTATAGAGTCGGGCTTGTCATCTTCTCCTCCACTTGGATCAACCATATGATCCTTCTTCATGACTGATTTCGACATCCGGCTAAATATTAATATTTTAAAAATTTTATCTTGTCTCCTTGGTACCTGAAATACCTTATTATGCCTCACTTGACTTTCGAATCGCCTTTTATCTCACCAATTCTCCTACGATAAAATTATTATTATTTTATTGTTATTTTCTCACTTGCGAAATATTTTATCCTAAACTACTTCTTTCGTCTCTTATCACTTTTAAACATTTTAATTGACCTCAATTTGCATTTGCTCAGCTTTATTTATCACCATATCGAAGTATGGGGTATTTCACTATCCTAAACCATTTAGGAAGGTATCATGATCCTAATCATGTATCCTAAACATTTTGGGAAACTTCTAACTATTTCCTAAACATTTTAAGAGACTTTCCATATTTAGCCTAAACATTTTAGGAAACTTTCTAAATCTAGAAGCTCATCCTAAGTATTTTAGGAAGGTCTTTATCCACTTTATAATCTTGCATTATCCATTTAATAATTTTAGAGTTTTAACCATTATTAGAAGTCTTAGTTCACTAGTAAATTTTCCTTAATTAAAAAGCTTTCCTAATCGAATTAGGGAGTCTTCATCCAAATGAGGAACACTTAATTGATTTGAAGATTTGATCTCAATCAAATTATTGATTAAAATCAATTAAGGATCATATTTATGATTTTAGGTGCACATCCTAACATTTAAGGATTCAATGATCAACCAAAGCAAGAATTCTTATTGACCATTGCTTGTTGCCTTGTGTGACAACTTGCCACCCAACCAAGGGCCAATGGCAATTCAAGCAACTAAGTGGGGTAGCCTTTGGAGCAACCTTTGCTCATTGGTAGTCGCGGCACTAGGTGAAAAAGCTTCCAAAATTTCATCATTTTTCAGTAATCTTTAAAACATATTTTCGACCTAATTCTAACCTCACACATGAACAACTTCATGGTGATATCAATTCTAGAATTTTTCAGAATTATTGTAAAACAATTTTGCAATAAAAGAGCCAAAACATATGTTGAAATTTTTTAGCAGGCAGATTTGGTTCAACTTTACTTTATACTTAAATTCAGCTTCTTAAGTCATAAACAATTCATGATTTTGCTATCTACATATCTAAGAAATTAGTGTGTAACAATTACACATTTTCTTTGTTGGAAATTAAGCACAAAATAAAATAAAAAATTCCATCTAAACCGCATATATGCGTGCTAAACCTACAACAGGACAACTTTCATTTTTTACTTCTTTCTTGCTCAATTTTAACCCCTAAAATCACAAACTTTTCATGATTATTTGTTGTCTACTTTCCTACAATTAATGTGAAATGATTTCACACTCTCTTTGCTGGAAAATAAGCAAATTACAAGTGAAAAATCTGCACCTAAAATCGCGTATTCTGTTTTTTGCAAGACAACCTCCAAATCCAACCTTTATTGGTGCTCTTTTTTAGTGCTTCCTTTACACAAATTAAAACACACATTAAGTAAGTCTTAAAAATGATTTAAATTAATTAAAACAATATTAAAAGGGGTAAAATCATTGCTGGATAGAACAAAAAATGGAATTAAAAAATAAATTTTGAAGAAATCAGTCTTACTAAGAAATGCATCAAATCAAAATGCAAAACAACTGTTTGTTAATCAATCATCAATTGAACATGAACAAGCACTCAAATGGCATAAAAAGGGCTCTGATACCATTATTGGATGAGTGCTGGTCATGCATTAAATACAAACAAAATCGCAACGAAAAAAAATAAACAAATAAAATGCATCTCACCCTTTTAGGATCTCATTCATGCCATATTGAGCACTAAATCAAAATGTAAAATAAAGCCATATGATTAGATCATATTACCATAACAACAAAGGTTGATGAATCCTTTATTAAACCACCAAAACAATCTCAAAAGACTCAACCACCTCAACTCGATTGTTACAAACCAAAACTGTCCAAGAAATACTTGTGCAACCTCTAACGATGATCCACACCAATGAATCAGAAAATCCTTCTTCAAGGATTGAGAGTGCTATGCCATGTCTATGTGGTAGCAAAGATGAGTGCCATAAACTCAAATCCAATACAAAACAACCTTAAAGCCGAACACACACAAAATATTAAGTGAGAGAAAATAATTTTCTCTTCACAAGGCTGGCTAGGGTAAGAATTTTTTTCAAGTGTGTAGGCTTCTTTTGTATTGGGAGGCTATAGCAAGGTATTTATACCTTAGATTAATTTAACCCTAATTATGTCAATTACACAACTTTTATGTAATTGTCAATTAATCCAATAACTTAATTAAACTATTTAATTAAGTCCTTAAAAAGCTTATAACTTCTAATTTGATTAAGTCTAACTGAGTTACCTTTTCTCATTTAATTTTTAATATTCATTTCAATGTGTGACCTATTAGGCTTTTAACATGTTGGCAATGAACTTAAGATATAATCTTTAAGTTAAACTTAGAATTAAATAAATTTAAATTTTAAATTTATCATTAATCAAATTAACTATCTAAAGTTCATAGACCAATAGTAGGATCTAGCAATTCATCATGGCCACCCAAATGTTAGAAAAGTTAAGATAGTTTGACTCAATCTTTCAGTGATCAACCTTTCAATGTAATTTATCCCCATCATATATCCTAGATATGATAAGAATATGGTGTAACGTCTACTCTCATTGATCTCCATATTCATTCTTGTAATTAGATCATTAACTTTACAAAGACTTATGAAATTCCTTTCATAATCTCTAAGTCGCCTTGGCCAAGGACTTCAATAAGCTAATATCAACCAAGAACAATTAGTATATGTACCCTAAATCACTTGAGGTGATAATTCCTATCTTAACCACTCTTTTGCCTTCACATGCTTCATGTTATACCTAACAATATCCTATTTTTGCATCCTTAATAGGACCTATAGAGATGAAATCAAAATACAACACTTTACATATAAAACAACTCGATGTCTCAAGTCTAAAGAGTACTTACACGACTGACACATGAAAAGTATTGCATAGACACTAGAGTGAGATATCAAACGCACTTCTCATGGTAAGTCATATTCAATGAACCTGTTCTAAAAACAAGCACCCACATTCTAGTTCCAAGTATTTTTACACTGTAACCTATGAGATTGATTGCTTACTTCTCAAGTAAGGTATATAAATATACTAGTCTCTAGGCATTATTGATGTTTAGTCTCAATGATACATAAACTAAGAACATTTAAAGATAATGCTTTAATGCACAGTGATCTTATAATTGTAAAACTTTACAATTTCCTTCGCAAGGCATGTTAATCTTATGGAGTTCATTCAACAAACTTATAATTATTGTCTTATTGATAAAGGAAAACCTTTAATAATTCAGCATATATGATATGATTGCATGATTGGATCTAAGCATTAACCAATCCAATTGGTTGCAAGGCTCACTCTAACATGTTAACACCATACATTTCGGTTATCAACCTCTTCCATAAGGCATTCCTTTCCTCACCTTAATGGCACCGCCATTTCTCCAAAAGGCTTAAGTTTTTGTGTGACAGGTTCAATACGCCTAAAACTCTTAGTGCCTTAAGTTTACGCATCATTCGTCGATGAACCTTCGCCATCTTTTTTCATTCTTTACCACCCTTATAAAAATTACTCCTAATTCGTTCAAGTTTTTTCAACACTCCTTTTAGTTCTTAAAATATAGAAAGATAATAAATTAGAAGTGAATTCAAGACATAATTAATCAATGTCATGCTACTGCTAAAAGAAATACACTTTTTCTGCTATAAAGCTAATCTTTTCCTAAATTTATCAACAATTGGCTCCCAAACCACTTTACTTCTTGAACTGGTCCCTAAAGGAATACTTGAGTAGGAAAAGGCAATATGCACACTTGACACCTTAAAATTTTGGCCATATCCTCCCCCCACTTAGTCCCAATACCAATGAGAAATAGACTAAATTTTCAAAAATTTATTCTTAACGAAAATTAATTCAAAACCCTTCAAGATCTTTTGAATGTTAATGGCACCCTGCACACCCTCCTCCACAAAGAGAGTTGCATTGTTTGCAAATTATATATGAGAGATCCTCAAACCACTCTCGATAAAATTGATTTCTCTAAATAATTCTAAACTTTCTTCTTAAACCAACATCAAAGGTAATGTATCAATTAACATAAGAAAAAGGACTGGTGAAAATGGATCCCTTTGTCTAATTCCTTTCCTCATTGTAATTTTGGGTGTGTCATTCACCAAAATAGATATTCTCACTATGGAGATACATTCAAACATCTATTCCCTTCATCTTTCACCAAAGCCCATCTCGCGCTATGAACATCAAAAAACTTCATTCCATGCACTCATAAGCATATTTGAAGTCTAGCTTTAGTGCCACACCCTCCGAGTTCCACATTTTCTTCTGCATATTGTGCATCAACTAATTTGCTAGTAGCACACTGTCCATAATTTGGCAACCAGTAACAAAAGCACTTTGAGTCTCACTAATCACATGACCAATCACCCATTTCAATTGATTAGCTAAAAACTTTGCCAAAATTTTATAAAGCAATTCACCAAACTAATAATTTGAAATTCTTTTAAGACCATCAGATTCTCCACTTTAGGAATTGAGATAATAAAAGTTGAGTTGAAGCCCTTATTAAATTTTCCTGATGACATGAAATCCAATATGAAGTCCAAAATTTCACCCCATTACCAAATCTCAAGACTTCTTAAAAAAGTTTAAATTGATACCATCTAGTCTAGGAGCCTCAAACTCATCACATTCCCATATCGCCTTTTTCAACTTTTCCATTGTCATTGGAACCTCTAAGCTCATTGCCATATCCTCATTGAGCCTTTTAAAGGCATACCCCTCAAGGCAAGGTTAAACCCATCGATCTCTCTAAAAGAGTGTAAGAAAGTAGTCAATTGTTGCTTTTCTAATCTCCTTGAGATTTATGACCCATACACCATTCCTTTTCAGTCCACTAATATGGTTGTGTCTAGCATGAACCTTAGCTTTACTATGAAAGAATTTAGTAATTTTATCCCCCTCATTCAACCATTTATTCTCAATTTTTGATGCCACATGTATTCTTTGCTTTGTGAAGCTTTTAACAAAGTCGATACCATGTCTCTCTTCCTTTACAGCTCCTCCTCGGTGAGGCCTTTTTGATTTCCCACGGCATCCAACTCCTCCAATTTATTCTCAAGTTTGGAAATATTGCTATCATATATCCAAACACCTCCTTATTCAAATGTTTGAGGAAAGTTTTAAGCTTATTTAACTTTACCTTCAATTGGAAACCCAATCTTCCTTGCACTCCATGGAGTTTCATTTTGTAGACAGTGCTTGATTATACTGAGTAAACTGTTAATATGTCAATTGTCAAGATACTCGTAGGTACTATTATAACTAGATAGCAAATATATGGAATTGCATCGTATTTACAAAAGTAAAAAAATCTTATACTTGTAAGTTAATGGAATTCTATATAAAAAATATTGAATTTGAAGACTTAAACCAACTAATCTCACCCCATTACTACCATGGCTAATACATAAACGTGAAAACTTATGTGTCTAAACTTAATTAAACTCTAGGTCTTAAAGGCCTTTTGCTCTTAGAGCACTACTATTGCTACTTTAAAGTAATCAGATGGAAAAAAAAAAAACATGACAAATAAAATTCTTCAAAGAAGCCTCCAAATAGATTTTAATAATTTGTAAGTATCAGAAACTCATATAAAATCCTTCAAAATAGAATAATTCTAAGTTCTAACATTTCTATTAAGAGTCTTATGACAATCCCAAGATAACACATTATTAAGATATTAAGAGTTAAAATATATACCAAAATATCTTAAATACATTAAAGCATAGGCAACAAGTGTTACCTTCTCTATGAATGTTGATGATGTTGATGCTAATGGCTTTATACTGTCTTAACTATGGCATTGAATAAATTGGAAGTTTCAGCCTCCAATAAGAGCAGGTGGCGCCGCTAAAAGCTATCTTCCCCAACTAGTTATATTAGTAAAGTTGTGGGAGGGGAATAAAAAAGACAATAGAAAAGAATTAGAGAGACAAAAGAGAAAAATGGTTTAAACGAGGTGGTAATGCTGGCCTCACCTTATGTTTTTGTTATCAAAATTTTTATTTTTGTTTTGTTTTGTTTGAAAACATAAAATAAGTTTGGTCAAAGTAATATTGTTATATGTTGAGAAAATACATAAAATTATTGCAAACATAACAATTCAATACAAAACTAAAATTTTAAAAATTAAATAAAAATAACAATGTATTTGATAAATAAAATATGAAATAATAATAATTTTTGTATCTTTTAAATAAATTTAAAATAATGGTATTTAACATTTTTAAATGATAATATTAAATGTTACCATTTAATTATATTATAGTTTAATATCATTTAAATGAAAGTATTATAATTATGCAAAATATTAACTAACATAAATGTTAAATGTTAAATAATTTAATATTTAATAATATATAATTATATAAAACATATTGTACATTAAAATTTATTATATAAATTACAATATTAGTTAATTGTATTTTTAAATTATATGAGTTGATATAAATAACTTATAACATTAGAATATTTCATATAAAATAATAAAACAATTTAGTAATAAATTTAAATATTATAATATAAAATAATATCAATAAATAGTAATATTATTGATTTATAATTTATACTAAATAATAATAGTAATATAATTGGTAATTAAATTATCATTTTATTATTTTAAATGAATTAGTATTATTAATTTATTTAGTATTAGATACTCGATTAATTAATATTTTTAAATTATATTTTATTAAATTTTATAATGCATTAATAAAGAATACAATATTAAAGTTATATTGAATAATATAGTATAAAATTATCTTATTAAATTTCTTCTGTTCAATATGATTAAGTAATATTAAATATTCTATTAAATAATAATATTAAATTCTATTATGCACTCACAATACTAAATAATATAATTTAAAGATTATATTTGATAGTATTATCAAATTATTTTTAAGATAATTATATTTAATAATATTATTGATTATTGAAATTAGTAATTAATATATAATATAAAATTGTACTAAGTTATCGGTAAGGGTGAGCAGTTGGTTGGTTCTGTTAGTTCAGTCTGTCATATCTAAAGATCAAATGGACCAACCTTTTTTAAAAAATCAACCAAACTTAAAGGACGATCGAATTGACAAAACATCAAATTGATTTGATCAGTTCGGTTTTGGACCAAAAAAACTGAAATTTTTTCAGTTTTTCTTTTTCGAATTATAAGATTGAAATTTATAAACCTCATCTATAATTATAAAATATACAAATAATTTAAACATTAAAAAAATATAACATTTGTGCTTTCACTCACATAATTAATTATGTCTTTTCAAATAATCCATCAAATTAACATTCAAAAGTTTCAACTTCTAAATTCTAGCATTCAAGATTCAACATAACAAAGATAATAAAATTAACATCCACAAAATTAGACTATCTAACATAAGACAATCAACAATCGCATATCATTAACTAAGTAATAGAAAAATATAAATTTAAAAAATATATACTATTATAATTATTATTATTAGTCTGATCTTTTGGTCAGTTCAATTTAAAAATTTTATGATCAAAAACTGACCAAATAAGTCAATTGGACCAAATTTTTTGGACCAATCAGACCTCATCGTTGTTAGTCCCAAAAAGAGTACTAGAGGGGGGGCAAATAGTACTTTAAAAATATTTTAGATTTAAATCCAGAAATTTAAAAACTGTTTGGAAGATTTAAGATGGATGGTTGAGAACTTGTGAAGGTTAATTAACACCAAGTAAAGAAAGGTTCAGAGAAGTGTACAAAATACAATATTTCTTGTGGTTCGGTCCACCTGACTTACTTCCACTACCTTGATCTTCCCAATCAAAGACTTTCAACCTAACTTCACTAAAACTAATGGAATTAACAGTTTCTACCAAACTTTTACAATGTGAGCTTTTAACCCAAGGTCAAAACCCTTTTATAGCAAGTCCTAAGCTTTCCTTAGCTTAGACTACCCCTTAAAGTGTCTCGCACACTCTTACTAAACAAGAAATAGAAAATAAAATGAGGTAAAAATGATCACCTAACTAATCTAAGTTGTACAAACTTCAGCACAAACACTTTCACAAAGATAAGAGTGGAATACAAGTGTTAAGAGAAGGTTTTTGGATGTTTTAAGCTCAAAATCACTCTTGGTTGCTTCTTTATATGATTTTTGACTGTTGGAGAAGATTTAAATACTTTGGAGACTAATTCTAGCCGTTAGAGACAATTTCTAACAGTTACTAGCTGTTATTTTGTCTTCTAGCGGCTCTTTTTAAATAGGCAGATAGTGTTCCGTTAACTGGTTACAAGTAAGTTCTAACCAATTAGAACTTCTCTGTCATACACTGTCTTGCAGCTGTGCACACTATGTTAATCGATTAGAGGAGGTTCTAACTGATTACAAACTTTCTGTTTTTATTTTTCTCTATTTAGCAGTCTTCCTTTAATTGGTTAGCTTTCCCTTTAACTAATTGAGGCTTCACTTCCATCAACCTTAAATGATTAAAATTAGCTTTAACCAATTAAAAGTTCTTTGAATTTGAATTTTTCCCATTTTGACTCCCTTTAACGGTCAACCTTCTTTCAAATTTGATTTTGATGCTTGAAGGTACGAAAGCCTTGTCTTCTAATCAATTAACCAAACTCGTTAATCGATTAGCATGCATTTGTTTTCAGCATCCAGCGCCTTCTTAATCAGTTAAGCCTAGTACTAACTGATTAAGGCTCTTCTATCTTGCTCTTACCAAACACCCAACTTTGCCTTAATTGGTTAAGGCTCTATGTTAATGAATTAACAATATGTTGTCTTCACTAAGTCTTTTCTTATCTGCTTCTTTAACTGATTAACCAATCTTATAATTAAGCAAACTTCTTGACTTGCTTCCAAACAACAAATATATTAAAAGTTTTAAACTTTATCCTGCACACTTAAATAAAATAATTAGATATCAATGAATAAGAATATTTTGTTATTCTCAAAAACATATGAAGTCAATAATCATTTTACCCAAATTACATTTAGTTGAATTGGGTCATTACTTCGATGTAATTTTACTCAACCCTAATTATTGGTCCGACTATTTGGTACAAGAAATTAAAATCTGAGTAGTAACATTAAGCATTTTTTTTAGTTCTCACACTAAACATTTCCCTGTATCATTATAGCTATAGGCTTTCAAGGAACAAATGAAAAGTGCAGTAGTTTCAAATTTTATTTATAGAATTGTAGTATATGATCATACAAATAACTCGAAACAATTATGGTATCAACTTTGCTTAAAGAATTACACTACAAAATGTTCTCGCTGAAACGACTTCATCTTATTCTATTTTCTATTAGTAACAGTGCATTCAACAGGGAAGCCCTGAGGGAAACGTTTTGCGTCTTTGCAATAATTGTAAACCATGTAATTCCTTTGCACCCATTTTAGCACTTTTTGACCAGAAGAATCCAGCTCTTGTGAAAACCAGGCATTATTAGAAGATGAATTTGAACTGCAAGAAGAGACTCCATTAGACCAGATGCAAGCATTGGCATTGAAGTTCCTGAAAGAAGCTGTAAAGGGGGCTTGGCTCCAGTCTGTCTTAACGAGGCCTCCTCTCGTGGCCCAGTCATCAGCATTCCAGAGGCTAGAGTACAATTTCATGGGTTGGTTTTTTGGGTATGGAACACCAGCAGGCTTCAGGTTTTTGAACTCCCTGATTGGTCTACCATCTACATAGAAACTGCAACAAAGAAAATATAAGTTATTGCAAAGTTGAGATATATTTACATGATAAAAATGCGAGGCTTAGATGGCATGTTGATTTTTGTATACTTACATAATGTGTTCAGAGTTCCAGAGAATTGAGTAGGTGTGAAAATCAGTAGTTGGGTCGAACCAGAGGTAGAATTGTTGCTCTCTGTCACCTTTACCTTTTGTATAAACATTAGTGTGGACAATATAAGGATCACCACTTAGGTTCCCCAAGAACTCAAAATCTATCTCATCCCATGATGATCCTTGAGATTTTACCTGCAGGACACAAGAATTAATGTGTTACCACTGAACAGATCAATAGAAATTGTCGAAAAAATTTTGAATTGATATGGAAACTGTCTGGAAAAGTTGCTTACATAGTAGGCAGTGACGGTCCCAGCAGAGTTGCCAGGCACAAGTTTGAGTTGCATATCAAACTTTCCATATAGATATTCGTTCCTGGATTGGAAGCCTGAGCCAGAGGCTTTATCAAGGGAGAGAGTGAGAAGCTGGCCACTGTTGAGAATTTTTCCACGACCATCTCCCCATGTGATATCAACATCCTGGTAGAAGTTGCCAGCAGAAGCAACCATGAAAGTTTCAACTATAAGAAAAGTAATCAGGAACATTTCTAATGCATTTGGATGAGAGGAAACTGTATCCATTGACTATAGTTGATGGTGGAAATAACTACAGAAAACGGAGTTTAGGCATAGACAATTGATTGATAAGTTTGAATTGTCACGCACTGAAAACTTTGAGCTTGTGGCTATTTATAGGGCTGTGAGCAATGTTGGGAATGTTACTTGAATATTGAAAGTTGGTTGGTGGGGTGATCTAGGAACCGAACAGCTGGATGCCATAAACAAGCACATTGAAAATGGGCAACCTTACCGTAATTATAGTCAGTCCAATTAAATGCAGCTTCTAGGACCAATATTTTATAATAGAATAAGCATAATTGCTTCCTAGGTTGTAATGCCAACCTACCCCAGTCCACAAATTAAATAAGCGTGCGAGTATATTTCGAACCAGTCATCAGTTGACGGGGCAAGCACCTAATAGTTGTTTTCTAGTAGCTTCTGTTGTAGACGGGGAAAGGATGGTGTTTTTAATTTCTTGCAGAGATTTCCTCTTCCGAATCCTTGAAAAAGTCCTCCAGCTCTGGAGGCCAGAGTCAGGTTCCAGCCCGTACAAAGATAAGAGCTGAAAGAGCAAATTGCATTGGATTCTGTTGGGTTTGGAAAAAGAGGCCATTTTGTTCTTACCCTAAGGCGTAAACGCAATTAAAAAAATATAAAACTAAAACTTGGAACTTTAATTATAAATTCAAAAGTGAAATACATCTTATCTTTTAAAATATTATCCTAATTTAATTCACATTCATTAAATTTTAAAATGAGTACTCTCTGTCAAGATACTAAACAATATTAACGAATGTGGTCCTCATTATTATACATAGCTTTGTTAATAAATGCATTGCAAACTCAAGTTAGATAATAAGTTCGAAAAAATAAATCCGATTAGCCAAAATGAGCTACGTCTGAAAAGATCCAAGAGCCGAAAATCTCCCAAATTCAATCCAAACCATCGTAAGTGCTTGAAAGTTATTGATAAAGAAAATGACGAGTTTCAAATCAGCAAAAAAGTTATTGCAGTGGTTATGTAGTTAATATAGCTGGAATCCATTTTCCATTGATATTCCTTATCAAATGCTGCAGAGCAGATAGATTTCCATGTCTGCCTCTCCAAATTATTGAATCAAAAGAAGCAGAATATTGTGAATATAAAGAAACTAAGGCTTTAGCCTTGATCAGGCTAGAGCCCGATCGCAAGAAATTAGCTAAAACGTATTTTTACTAGGCCATGGAATTTCGTAGTCCCATCTTTCATCAACCTCATCATATGCATATAAGCCGTAAATTCCGACTGACCAATTACACCATTTATAGCACTCACGCCTCCTAACCTCTTGTGTAGAGTCAAACACCACGAAATGCCCTCTCCTTGGCTTCCCTCCATCGTTGAACTCCATGTCACATTCAATTTTCATATGCTGGAATGGAATTATTTCCAAAAACTCCCACCTGAATTCCTCTTTGTATTTCAAATTATGTGTACCCAAACTACCACCATTGCACCAGCAACGGACCATCAAAGGCTCTTGGTTGTCGAGCCAATTTACAATGTGTAAGTGTCTTCGGCCAAGGTAGAATCCGAGGGATGGCTCAAATCTAGCCAGTGATGCAACAAGGAAGATTGCAAGAATGTTGTTGAGCCTCAGAGAACTCATTCTGCTGTTTTCCTTATAATTTCGGTATACAACCCTGTCAAGAGAAAGGAAAACAGTGAAAACTGGAAGCTCTGTTTGCTGCCTGTTTCTGCAATTTCTGCTCCTACACCAGAAATGATTGAATAAATGCAGATTAAAAGAAAAATCAATCTTTTATCTTCAATAATTTCTCATTGCTAGATTATGCTTTAAAGGTGTTATCTTATTTACCTTTAGCCCGTCCTGCTACATGCTTGCATATTAAGCTATTGCATGATGGGTTTTTAGCCATTTCTTGAACCCCAAAAAATCATACTGATATCTATTAACATGTAAGAGGAATTGTTTCAAGTTCATTCATAATCATGGCCACAAAATTTTCAAGTAATACACCGGATGATTTATATATATTTGGATTAACAGGGAACAAGGTCCGATGAGCAATGGAAACAAACTAATTGGGGTTAGACTATCAAAATTAAAGCATCGAAAGGTAAAGGAAAAGAACAAGACATAACTGCATGAGATTTAAAAGGTGAAATGATAAAATAGAAAGTTAGAATGAAAAAAACCTTCATGGATACCCTTCAGTTTAGCAGATGCAGCAGCGCGGGGAGAGGTGAAGGCAAATTTGCAGAATGACTTCAACATAGGTTTCATTAATTTAATTTGTTGTCCCTTCCAATTAAGGGTGGGAATCAACAGAGAACTTGGACAAATCCTTGCATGTATCATGCGATGAAAACAAAAATTACTGAAGAGCTTAAAATGCTAACTCCTTTCTGTGAGGAGGATCGTCCGTTTTTCTTTCCTCCTTTGCTATTTTCTTTTTTGGTTTCTCCCCCTTCTCCCACCCCATTAGTGATTCATATAAATCACCCACAATTCCTTTTTTATGAGCATATTACCTACAATAAATTAGTATAGTCACAGAAATTCTGACTTCTTTTCCGTTAACTTGGACATAAATTTGATATTTTTGGATACAATCCCTTGATAAGATATACTTATATGAATTTAAACGAATTAGAATTTTATATAATCATGTTTGTGTCTAATTATAATATTGTGTTATGCAAGTTGATATATACCTATAGCCTGTATATGACTCATCTATACATGTTTAATTAATTAATCATATTAATAAGTCATGTTGCTGAACATATCTAATGCATTTAAATTTATTTATTGAATAATTAATATTTTAAAAAAATAATTTATCATGCTTAAACAAGTTAATCAAGCCTAAATGAATGAACCGCATCATATGTAAATATGTTAATTATATTTTAATGTATTAATTGTATTATCTGATACAACTCGTGTACCAAATACTTTGTAATTGTGTCCATGCTGGATCCGCTTATCAATTATACACTTACTTTGCTAATTTGAGCTGTGAGCCGGCAGTTGCCTGCCTTTCTCTTGCTATATACATTAATCCTTTGACAAATGGATCAGATATGCTTGCTCACTGCCATGGGCCAATATGATAGCTCAGCCCAGTAAAAGATGAGGAGGAATGGTCCTGTAGCCCAGCGTCACATCCAGTTAGCTTTCATCAAATTTTTAAAATTACATCAGTAAAAAAAAGTAGAATTTCGTGTTTAATTTGTTATGTATGAGTAAAATTTTTTAGTTTTTCATAACTAATAATTATATATAGTTCTTTATTCAAATATAATACAAATTTTATTTTTTGCTTTCATAAGCAAAAA
Organism: Theobroma cacao; assembly: GCF_000208745.1. Classification (NCBI taxonomy): domain Eukaryota; kingdom Viridiplantae; phylum Streptophyta; class Magnoliopsida; order Malvales; family Malvaceae; genus Theobroma; species Theobroma cacao. The sequence goes on along the minus strand of NC_030858.1, from coordinate 11,775,536 downwards.
GCAGAGCAATAAAAATAGCAATAATTTTAAATTCAAGCTTTTATACTTTCCAAGTAAATAGATATATGCTACACTACTTCTTGCAGTTTGTAATGGGTGTATGGTAATTAAGATTTTGACTATTAAGTGTACAACCCAAGTACTGTGGTCAGTCTTCTATTAATCCAACTAAAGGCTAGGCATACACAAGGTCAAAAGCCTTTCATCAGCCATGAGCCCATGAGCCATGGCACCGCGTGTTGCAAAGCCATGGCTATAGGCTGTCACTTGTGTGCCATGCGCATTCCTTAAGACCTTGACCGCCACTCCTCCTTGCCACCTGTTCGAGCCCGCTCTTTCTGTGCTTCATCAGCACCCCACCACTCAAAATGGCACATGAACCTTATGCCCTCTTTGTCATATATATATATATATAAATGTACATATTTGTGTATATAGGATACCCCCAGCTCAATGCACCCGCACTGAACTTCCCCTCGAAATTCTCAGATCCCTTTCTCGGCAAATTATTAATAAGGCTAATTCATCACTAGTAATGAAGTTTATGGTTTTTCTTGTGCTTTTCCCATGGATGGTTGCATTTGCTAGCAACTTTTCCCAAGATTTTGACCTCACATGGGGACTTGACCGAGTTAGGATACTGAACAATGGGGAGCTGCTCACTCTCTCCCTTGATAAAGACTCTGGCTCAGCTTGCCAATCCAAGAATGAGTATCTATTTGGCAAGATTTCCATGCAGCTTAAACTTGTCCCTGGCAACTCTGCTGGCACTGTCACATCCTACTATGTAAGCAGTATTTGTGCATTTTCTACTAAAATTTAACAATGTCATGAGTTTGGATATTCTCCGCTAAGTCTGTTTATGTTGCAGCTAGCCTCAAAAGGATCAACATGGGACGAAATAGACTTCGAGTTCGTAGGGAATTTGAGTGGTGATCCTTCTACTGTTCACACTAATGTAATTACTGGAGGTAAAGGAGACAGAGAGCAACAATTCCACCTCTGGTTTGACCCTTCGGTAGATTTCCACACCTATTCCATCCTCTGGAATCCCCATGTCATCATGTAAGAACCCTTAAATAACTTTAAATTCATAGTGAATTACCCTGTTCCTTTTCACCCTTTCTTCTCACTTCGTGTATGCATTCCAGCTTCTATGTTGATGGCACCCCCATTAGAGAGTTCAAGAACGTGGATTCAACGAAAGTTCCATTCCCCAAGAGCCGCGCAATGAGAATTCATTCTAGTATTTGGAATGCTGATGACTGGGCAACAAGAGGTGGCCTTGTCAAAACAGATTGGACCAAAGCTCCTTTCACAAGCTTCCTACAAGAACTTCAGCACACAAGCTTGCATTTGGCCCTCAGGGGTAGGGGCTTATCCCGGCACTTCATATTCGTGGCTGGCAAAAGAGCTGGATGCACCAAGCCTGGAAAGTTTGCTGTGGGTGCAGAAGCATTACATGGTTTACAACTATTGCATTGACAGAAAGCGATTCCCTCAGGGACTCCCTCCAAAATGTGCTGCTACGACATAGTCAGAAGCACATTGCCAGCACAAAAAAACACTTACATCCGATACATATTACCAAAACCACGCTAGCTAGTATATCATCTTAATTAGCTGAGTTTCCTTTGTTTATTAAATTTGTTGTTGTCACCTGAATTAGATAATGGTTTTTAATAAGAAAAGCACACCAAGAGGTATTTTTTGTACAAGACAAATCAGTAAGCCTATATACAGTAACACTGACACACATGGATACCAAATTAGGAACTACAGCATTGGAATCACATTTTTAATAGGATTAATTTTTACTGTAATTTTGGCCTGCTTCACTCCTAAAAGCAGTAGAGCGGCCAAAAAACACAGTTGTGTCTAGAAAGAAAGATAAAAGAGACAGAAAGGTCACTGCACGTTACAGAGACAATTTATGATAGTATGCCGATTGTTGATTTTGGGCACTTTGGAAGGACACTACGAATGATCTTATTCGCACATGATTCTCATGGCAATAGCAAATACCTCAAGCGCAAATTATCGTGGGAAAAAGCTGCCGCAAAAGACAAAAGCCAAGTTTATCTTGGAGAAATAAAAAAATCCTTTTTGACATTTTTCTATAAAAATTGTCACATCTTATTAATTTTTAAATTTTTAAAATATATAATCCACGTTACGTGTTCAATTAATTATATATTTATGTTGATACAACATATATTTATACATGTGAATATATGGTTCAGGCAATTGTAACCTTAATCACAAAGGAAATGTTTGAACTGCAAAAAAAAAAAGGTTTATAAGCATAGCATGAAATTAATTTTTTTTTTTTATTTAAGAAAAGTAGATTTGAACTTTATGTGGAGAAGGTTTGGATCACTTTAGCTAGAAGAGGAATAAGAGATTGAATCAGGTCTGTCAAAAGAAACTATTCATAGCAAACAACCTTTGCATATTTATCTATATTAACTGATCTCAACTTTAACTGTGAATAAAACAGTACATTCATCACCACAACAAGATTTATCTCTAGCCTGCAATTCTCTATATCATAAAATTCTAAACGAAAGAATAAGAAACAAATAAGATTAAAGGTCTTGTTTCCTTTGTGGGATGACTTTGCCAAGGCGTCACGTTTTGGCATTGGTTATCGGGCATGAACGTTGAGCTTGATAAGGGGGTGGGTGACGCTGCTAGCTGGGAGGCTTCGTGTTTGGCTGCTGCATTGAGAGCCTCAAGAGGAATGACTGAACCAAGGAGACTTTACCATTGGTTTTTTTTCTCCTGACTTTTGAGACTTGTGCGACTGCTAGGTCGGAGTAGTTCACTTCTTTTTGTTCCATTAAAGAACGCCTTTTTGCCCCTTGTGGTTGTATGCTTCTTTTTTTCTTCTTCTTTTCTTTAATAGGGTACAATCAAAACTAAGTTTTGTTTAGGGGCTGTTGCTGCCAATAGCTTTTTGAGCAGCTCTTTTGCTTTAGTACGGTTCGGGGCCTTTCTAAAAGCCAGCTTCTATGCCAAGAAGAGTCTTTCACCACTATTGTTTAAGACTCCTCATGGCATCCTAGCTTCCCTCATCAATAAAACTCCAACTTTCAAAAAAAAGTCTTGTTTCCTAACATTTTCCATCAAAGATGATTCTTTCTCCCATTTTCTATAGCATAAAGGTCTAAACATGGTAAAGTACATTACCCAAATCAAACTTAGGGTCGGCCCTTAGGTGAAGCCACCCAAGCAAGGGCTTTAGGTCCTCAATTTGGAGAGACCCCAAATTTAGGAAGAATTTATAATTTTATAATAATTATATTAAAAATATATAAAAATTAAAAATATATATAAAAATAAAAAATAATTAATAAAATTATTTGTTCTCACACTTATCTATTTATGTGTCTAATAAATCTTAATTTTGTATCACTTTCTATTTCTAGAATGCTATTAATTCTCAACTATATTTTTTTATTTTCAATCAACTAACGGTCATATGTCTTTAATCTCCAATAGTTATTTTTTTCTCACTTATTTCTTTTATTTCCAATCAACACATTTAATGATTTTCAATAGCTATTTTTTTTTCTATATATAAAATCAATTTTTTTTTCAATGTATAATTTTTACTTTTGAATTATTCTTTTTTCATTTGCTCTTTCTTCGTTTAACTTTAATTTTTCTCCAAAGAATATACAAGAAGTTTGTTCTTTTATTATCTTCAAAAAATTGTGAGCTTCATTTGCAATTTGCAATAAGTATTCAACAATTAGGTACAATTGTTTTAATCTTTACAAATTTTTTTACTTTAATTTAGAGTTTATATTATATTAGAAGAATTTGATTATAAAAGTTTAATAAAAAATTTTGCATCTTAAAAAGCTAAAAGAATAAATATTTAATAATTTTTTTAATTTCAATAAAAAAAATCTCATTTAAATATTTTACTTTAAGTTTTTGAATTTATTAAGCTACTTTAGCTTACAGATATATCATCAATTCAAAAACTACCCTAAAAGAACAACGCAACAATCAAACTACCTTTGTGAAGTAATAAAAAAGAAGAAAAAACAATCCTTAAACAATGTCATCCCATAAAAGGGTTATATTTAACATTACTAAACTAAACTAAAAAAAAAATTTCTGGTAAACCAAATTGACATTAATTTCCTACCAACTCAACCTTAAACACAATTAATTTAACTTCAGATCAAAGTTTTTATTTGTCCGAGTACAAACCCAATGAACTATAACCCACATCTCTCAAAACCCAATCCTTTCAAACCCTTCTACAAATAACCCAATCAATACCCAAACCAATTAAATCAAGCCATTTGTCATATCAAATAAACTTGGCCAAAGCACTATGGGCAGGTGTCATTACTGCACCTGTTTTTTTGGACAGGGACAATTTTAATGTTTGTTATAAAAATTGTACTCTTCAACAAACAATAATAAATGATAAGTCAAAACTTTAAAATTTATATCAAAACAACTATTTGATTTAAGACGAGGTATACTCTTATTGTAATATATCTTTATAAGTTAAAATATATTTAGTAAATCACTTATAAATACAAAAAAAAAAACTAAATTGATTATTAAATTGAGACAATGGTTTTTAATATTGTAATTTGCTGGTAAGTAAAACAATTTTCTACAACTTACAAGTAATTGTATTTGAATATCTAAGCTTAAATTGAAATAAAATTTCATTCTTTTTATTTCTTAATAATTGCTTTGCATCTTTTTTTTTCCATAATGTACTTGTAAATTAATATTTCTTAATTAGTGGCCAGACGATTAAGTTTCAAACTTCATACATTTTCAATAATTAATTGATTGTGTGTCTTAACGGATGATTCATCTTTATTATATTATAAATATGAAACTAACAGACCTTTTATTGGTTGCCGAACAATATATGTCAAAATTCATGTAAATTTTTTGCTTTACTTTTATGTTTGCAAAATTTATCAAATAAATTCTAATTGGTAATAGTATATTGTTTCTACAAAAGAAATTTTATTTTAGAATTTATTTTTAATTTTAATATTTTTCATGAAAATACATCTTTTTAGAACTTGCATATTTTTCATGTTCTTGTACTTTAAAATATCAACCTTTATCAAACTAATTGCTCATCATTGTTCGATAAACTTCGGGTCCTTTTCCAAAAGCTGGAATTGAAATTATAATTGAACTTATCGTAGAGACTCTTTTTCTTTCGGCCAAAAAGTAGCAAGCGACAGGCTGAGGCTGGGGTTTTATCTCCATTGCGAAGGCCAAGTTGGGCCACACGCTGGATGGCGTTTGGTGGAAAAGAGCACTAGACCGGTTCCAAGCCAGCTACACTTGGAACCACCGACTCTATGACTCCGAGGGCGGTGGAGGTAACTGCCCTTTTTTATGTATTTATTTATTTATCTAGTCCTTGCAAGGTATCCATTGGGAGTATTAAATTCCATCGATAGAGTCGTGGTAAACGAGCCAATTAACTTTACAGGATATGGCAGTACTATTAACTTTAACGTTTAACGCAATAATCACCCCACAACCAAAAGGACAGAGGGAAGAAAGTAAGTAACGTACAGGGAAATGGGAAAATAAGGAACCATAATGAAAGCGGACCCATGATGTCAGTGTTTTGGTGTCGGGAAGGTGAGGAACTGGGCCGCGCCCATAGCCTCTCATATCTATCTGGCCAAAACCGCGTGTGAAAATCTACCCAGATTTTTCGTCCTATTCACTATTTATTTACAGCCATTTCTTTTTCATTCCTAAGCCAGCTGGACACAGCCTTTTTTTCAGCCTTCCAATTGCTTTCCTCTCCTTTACAATCACTAGCTATAAAATGGCCCTTCCAGCGTCACCAATCTCATCACTTAACAATTCAAACACAGGTTTACAACAACTTCTAAACTCTTTCCTGTCCCCTATTTCCAAAGCATACTCCTAAATGGCTTCCTTTTTTGCTTCAAGTGTTCCACTACCAGTGAAATCATTTTTCCTAGCTTGCTTTTTTATGGCTGCCTCTGCTGGTAATTTTTACCAGGATTTTGATCTCACTTGGGGAGATGGCCGTGCCAAGATTCTCAACAACGGTCAGCTTCTTACCCTGGCCCTTGACAAGGCCTCTGGCTCTGGCTTTCAGTCCAAGAACGAGTATTTGTTTGGGAAGATTGATATGCAGCTCAAGCTTGTCCCCGGCAACTCTGCTGGCACCGTAACCGCCTACTATGTAAGCCTCCGTACATTAAAACTTGCCTTCTTACTCAAATGGCAAGCCCTTGGAACTAACACGTGAAATTTTTTATTTGTAATTTTGCAGCTATCTTCAAAGGGCTCAACGTGGGATGAAATAGACTTTGAGTTCTTGGGGAACCTGAGTGGTGATCCTTACATCCTTCACACAAACGTGTATAGCCAAGGCAAGGGCAATAGGGAGCAGCAATTTTATCTCTGGTTCGACCCAACTGCAGATTTTCACACCTACTCCATCCTCTGGAATCCCCAGCGTATCATGTAAGAATAACCATCTTTTACAGTTCTGAAATTTGTAGTATATTTTGGTCCCATGAACTTTTTTAGCCTTCGAAATTTGAACTGACTTCATGTTTTTACGCATATGTATCAGTTTCTCGGTCGATGGTACTCCAATCAGAGAGTTCAAGAACCTGGAATCCAATGGTGTTCCATTTCCAAAGAAGCAGCCCATGAGGATATACTCCAGTCTTTGGAATGCTGATGACTGGGCTACCAGGGGTGGTCTTGTGAAGACAGACTGGTCTCAGGCTCCTTTCACCGCATCCTACAGGAATTTCAATGCCAAGGCTTGTGTTTGGACTAACGGAGCATCATCATGCTCCTCATCATCTAGTTCTTCGTCTTCCGGCTCCAAAAGCAATGCATGGCTTTCCCAAGAGTTAGATATAACAGGCCAACAAAGGCTGAAGTGGGTGCAGAAGAACTACATGATCTACAATTACTGCACTGATACAAAGCGATTTCCTCAAGGTCTTCCTCTGGAATGCAAAATGTCCTAAGATTGCATATGTCTTAAGTACTAGTGTATGTGAAAGTAGATAATTTTGCCTCGCCCGTTGTAATTACTATGGTCTTGTGTTTGTAATTTCAGCCTACATCGATTCTTTTATTTTTTTTTTCAAACTTTGTCATGTAATATATATATATATATATAATATAAGAAGAACATGATGGTATAAAAGCGATGGATTTTCTGTTTACGAATTTGCTTTTAATTTTATTATCTTTACACTCAAGAGAATGAGATTGATCTTATACACACAAAAAACAAAAATAAGAAGCTGGAGAGAGTGGGAGGGAAAAAATGATGGTAATAAAGTGCTATGAATGAGCGAGATGAGCATGCGCCAGAGTTGTATTACTCTGCATTCAATAGTGCTTTCACGTAGCATCTTGTCCCGTCGGCTTCAAAATTAATTTGTACGACTACTATTATATCGTTCTTTTCGAGTGCATGCACATCATCTAATGGTTCTTGCAATCAACAAGCTATTCAGACCGAGATAATTCCAAGATCATAAACAGATTGTAAATAAGTCACAGACCAAGGGCATTTTTATAAATTTTGGACTTTCTAGGGGAAATCCGTAAGGTCAAATGCGTACAAGCCTCGAAGCTTGTACCAGAAACTTAATTAGGTTCTGGCTTATAATTAAGACTCCTTTCACTGGCATTTTCTCTTAGGCTTGGTATACTCACTGACTTTTTGTTTTTTTCTGTTTTTCTTGCTACAGATTCTATCTCTATTTGTTTGGTATTTGCTGCGAAAGAGTTTGGCCTGGATTCACTTGGCATTTAAGGCTGTTAAACAAGCCTATTCCCCTCAAACAAAGGCAAGGTTTTACCCACTTCAACGAATCTATATAAAACTATTACTAGTACTAAAAGTCAGATTAAAATCTATCATCATTCGCTAATAAAATAATAATTACTTAATTAACTTGACTTTTTCTCCAAATATATTATCCCCATTCTCTTCTCCTGCTACTTTGTTCTTTATGCGTATATAATTGAACAAGAACAAGGGAATGAAGATTCATAATTTCATGCTATAAAACTTGACTTTCACCAGACAGGAGAAGAGTTAAAATCACAGCGTGTTTGATCAAAATCAGCCCCATTAAATTGTTGGTCAGTATCCGGGGCCTATCCAAATTAAACTTTCACAACTTAATTAAGTAACGAATTAAACAAAGATGTTGCCATCTGGTCAAACTTTCACAAATTAAGCATTTTCGATTGAAGCCATCTGATCATTCCATGCCTCATTGATCAATTCCTCAATAATAGCGACTATTTGGTCTTGTTCTATCTTCCACGTCTTGTGGAATTGCTTGTCCAATTTGAGTCAAATCTTTTATTCACCTACATCATAAGAAATCCACTCTGATCAATTCTAGACACAACGACCGAATAAAAACAAAAGAAGAGTTCAAATTTTAAAAGAACTGGAACCAAATAAAAAAAATAAAGATTAATTACCTTGAAGCAAGGTCTCCATATCAATCTCAGGTGCCACATTAAAGAAATGAAAGGCAAAGTTTTATAAGATGTGCGAAATAGAAGAAAAGTCGAGATAGTGGAAAGGAGAAAATCTGGAAACTGGTATTTTCTCTCACGTGAAAATGAACTACAACAGAGTATTTACACTCAGCTCAATGATGAGCAGGTAAGCAAAGCTAATAGACAATGGTAAAAGTAAATTATAACAATAACATATAATTTACTCTATGAACATTAGTGTAAAACTAAAATGGCGTTTTTCCTTCTTTAATCCGTCACATTTCATGCACGTGATCTCATCTTTTTCATAGCAAGTGTGCAGCAACACAAATCTGGAAATGCAAATCTCTGCTTTTAGCTAATGCTCCTCCTCAATATGAATTGTGAATCTTATGAACATTCATCTTGCCTAGTAATTGTTGAAATCCATTGGGTTGCAGTGCCTTTGTGAACAAATCTACTAATTGAATTTCAATTGGAATGTGCACTGGTTCAATTACTCCTGCAATTACTTTTTCACGCACAAAATGACAATCTATCCCGATGTGTTTTGACTGTTCATGAAAAATTGGATTTCTACACAATTATATAGCTGACTGATTGTATATCACAATAAAGCTTCATTGGAACATTTGTGTTACTCCCAAATCTGCTAATAATTGCTTCAACCAAATAACTTCGCAACAGGTTGAAGCCATGGCTCGGTACTCTGCCTCAGTTGAACTTCTCACAACTACCGTTTGTTTTTTACATTTCCAACTCGCTAATGAATTCCCAACAAATATTGAATAGCTATTAACAAACCTTCGTGTATCTGGGCAACTCACCCAATCACTATCAGGATATGCCTTAATTGTCAGATTGAAATCTGCCTTCAACTATATTCCTTGACCAGAAGCTCCTTTCCAGTACCTTAACACTTTTTGTTCAACCTACGTATGTTCATGTCCAGGCATACCCATAAACCGGGATTAGGACTCGAATAGCATAAATAATGTTTGGCCTAGTAAAGGTTAGATATAATGTTTGCCTAGTAAAGGTTAGATATAAAATGACAGGTTTTTTTTTTTTTGAGAAAAAATCGACAAAAAACAAAAGTATGTAATTAATAACAACCAATAAAATTATTTTTTTCTTTAGTTAAAATACATCTTAGATTAAGAAACCAAATGTTGTTAACATATGTAACTTAATTAATCATCAACCAATCTATTATAAATAATAGAGATACATGTTTATAGCAAAGTAAGATGGTCGATATTTTACTTGAAAATAAATTAAAATTTAATAATTACAGAACAAAAAAATAGTCGCCCATCAGGAGACTACTCCCAGCTATGTCACTGATGAGAGATTACTCCGGGCGATGCTGATTGTTGAGAGATTACTCTGGTCAATGATTTGATTCTCTATCCGTTGTTTCGGCATGTGCATGACTTGTGCTCCGCTAGTGGCTTTCCCATGTGCGTGATTTGTTCTTCACTGAGTGGCCATCGTCCGTGATTTGACTACGTTCAGGGGAGGACCACTCATTGATTTATTTGATTATGATGATATAATATGTGAATATATGTGTATTGATATATAACTGAAATGTGATGGCCATTGTATAATTGAAATGTGGTTGACATTTAGCGAAAAGCTCCAAGGGAAGCAAATCATATATATTGAGTTTAAGGCTGTGCTCAGCAACTAGAGGATGCCTATGAAGCATAGTTAATAATGGTTTATGACCGTAAGCTTTGATTATTATGCTGTATTTTGGAGACACAGGTTTGATCAATTAATGAATATGAGTGCGCCGTTGAGATGTGATTCCAGCAAGCATGGCGTGATGTACATGTAGGATATTACAATGATTCTCTCACTTGTATTTTGGAGATGTTTGATAAATTACTATGTATGTTACATAATAAATGTGTCTTTATATTATGAATATTCATCTATGCTTTACTATGTTGTGGTAGCATCCCTATCTCACTGAGTATTAGATGACTTACCCCCTTTTTGTATACCATGTGCAGATAAGTGACGTCATAGATCTATACGTGGCTTAGCATCGTCGTTTGGACGGATGAATTTTAGCATCCGGTAAGTTTTCCACCTAATGGTTCACTCTACTGAGTCGGATCTACACTAACTTCCGCATTTCGTATTTGAAATTTTAAAAGTTAGAAAATAATGTAATTAGGATATTGTAGGCATTGAGCACCATGTGAGATTATGTACAAAGGGTTGCATGATACAAACTCGATGACTGGCCTATATGGCCTTATGAATATTGTACTAATGAGTTTATGAAATGAAATGGATCATGTGTTTTGCTTAAAATACCATGGATTGAATATTGGACATGGGTCTCGTGGGCTTTGTTTGCTGAGCTCATGTGCCAATCATGGACTCTCGGGTTTAGGTCATGATAAATGATACTAGTAGATATATTTGTATTTTTTCCATTTGTATTCTTAATATACTTGTAAGTGTTTTAATTTGTATTTCTTATTGATTGTAATAAAAATAATGCAATTTGTATTCTTGTTTTTATTAATAATAAAGATATTTTACATATTTTGTAATATCAAAAATTAATGTTTATTTTATTTCTTACTTTTAAAATTATCAACTGCTTAAAAATTATCAATGGAATTATAGGTAGTTGTGAGACGCTCGATTTTTATGCTAGGGAAAAACTGCAAACTTACTTGGTGAGCTTAGAAGGATTTTCGTTTTTGAAACGATTAGTGAAATTTTCTTGAAAACCCTACATTTTTAAAAGATTTGAAATTAAATGGGATATAAGAGGAAGGATAAAACCAAAAATGACAAGTTTTGACAAGAAAAATTGTATTTTGTCGTAAACGTATCGCTACCTAAAAAAAGATATTGATACTTAATGGCCAAAATGCCTTGGGAAGTATTCTAGTGTGAAAAATATCAATACTTAATGGTCAAAATGCCTTGGGAAGTGTCATAACGTGCTGGGTCCTGAAACCTGTCTGCTAGACATGGGCGAAAATAAAATATCTAGGAGTCGCCACCAATATTTTTTTTTATTTAGGTTTGATTGGTCACCTATTAACTCGATTCAAATCAACAAAGTCTTAAATTAATTTTAGGTCTGTTGACAAAACGAGAACTGGTCTATATTTTTCAAAGATAGATTCGGGAGTGCGGTTACGCACAGGGAAGGATTAGCACCCCTGTGACACCCGTTCCATAAACGATACCACTTAATCATATATTATCCTAACCCATTAATTTTATTTTTATGCTTCCTTAATCTGATTTATTTAATTCATCTTTGATCAAGTTAAAATGTTTCATTTGTTTTAAGAATTTGACGTGCATGTGATGCAATTGTGAAATGCATAGCATAAAATCGAGATAATATTAACCGAAAACCTTTTATTAAACGTACTTTTCGAATTCACCCATCATACTAGTGGGATCTGAGAGTATTCTCTTACCTAGGAAAATACCTGAGTAACTCACCTTCGTAAGTTTACTAGGTAAATCTCATCATCGGGATAGTCGTTTACGAGTAAAAACAATATTTTCATGAATACAAATCCTAATATGGGCAAAAGCTTTTTATTAAAGATATTTCTCCGAGCCCTCCCATCATGTTGGCGGGACTCGAAGATATCTTTTCACCTAAGGAGTTTTTCCGAAGAAACTCGCCTTCGCAAGCTTCCTCGGAAAGTCCCATCATTGGGCTCATACTCGTATACAGAATATTTATATATACCATGACATTTAACAATGCAGCAATAGTACGTGATGCACCCACGAATGCAATGTTCGTTTCTTTTATGAAATTTACTACTTTCTTTGTGTATGTTTTCTTTTTTCTTTTCATCATGAACAAATATTTTTATATTTATTTATTATTCCGTTTTNGGACTCGAAGATATCTTTTCACCTAAGGAGTTTTTCCGAAGAAACTCGCCTTCGCAAGCTCCATCGAAAAGCCCCATCATCACAGTTTATACTCGTATATAGAATATGTCTATATGCCATGACATTTAACAATGCAGCAATAGTACGTGATGCACCCACGAATGCAATGTTCGTTTCTTTTATGAAATTTACTACTTTCTTTGTGTATGTTTTCTTTTTTCTTTTCATCATGAACAAATATTTTTATATTTATTTATTATTCCGTTTTTATTTCATTATGCATTTTGCTATATAAATACCTATTTATTTTACTATATAAAATTTTTTAGAACCATATTTTTAGACAAAGTATTTTTATTATCTGTAACTATTATTATTTATGCCTATGTGTTTTATCCATTTTTGTATTATTATGATTAACAAATTTATTGTTATCATTAATTTTTTGTTTCTTTTATTTGTATATTTTGATTAACTGGTAATTGAGTATGTATGATTTTTTTATTTATTTAAAATTAGGAACATCGAAATTCGAATTAGGACCCTCCCATCGTACTGGTGGAGTCTTAATCAAAATCTTTAACCTAAGAAAATCCACTCGAAATTGTGACTTTTCACGTTCCGAATGGACATCCCATCATCAGTGTTAACCTTCGAAACAACAATTATATTTTGCATATTTATAATTTTATTCTATGATACATTCTTTTATTTTCTATATGCACCTACATATATATTATACTTAAATATTTTATTTCCATTACATACCTAACTTATTCTTATTACTAAAAATACATTTTATTTACTTCTATTTACTTAACTCTTTTTTATATAATTATCTATTTTAATACTATTTTCAGTCCTTACTTGGTTTTTTTTTTACCAAATATTTTATTTATTTCTCTTATATATTTTATATTTTTAACCTAGATCTACTATTTTTTTTAGATTAAACATTCATTTTTATTTCATTTGTTTTTATTTATTTTTATATATATGTCTATATTCTATTTAACCTAATCTTTTTTTATCACTATATATATATTTTATTGTTATTTTCTACTTTAAAACATCAATAATCTCCTCATAATATATTTTGAATCCTAGTTAAATTAATCCTATGCTCCTAATAATGTATTTTAGCATAGCTAATTGGGCCCATCATGATAAATGAAAAAAACCACGTCAAAGTAAAAGGCATGGAAGCTAGATCTTACCTTGTGTAGGCCTAGATTAGCTCAAGAAAAACAAGGCTGTGAGGACCATGGCAGACCACCCAAAGCACATCAAAATGCACTGTTTGGTATATTGGAATTTCTCCAAACGGTGCCGTTCAAGAGTCCCCCTTTTTGTTCTACAACAACTGCTAGAAACGACACCGTTTCAAGGCCTGTCTCTAAGTATATAAACCCACTTTTTCTGCTCTCTCCCTCATTTCCCTTTTTTTCATTTTCTCTCTCTACTAAGGCAGCACTTTCCCCTCTCTCTAATAACGTGTTTTTTCTTTTCTCTTCAAACTCCTCCCACCGCCTCTCTCACCAGCTTTCTCTCTTCACTCACTCACTCACTGCCGGCGGCAAACCTTGCTCCTAACTCTCCATTTTTCTGCTCTCTCACTAGCTCACCGATCTCTCTCTCTCTTCGCTGACCCCTCTTTCCTTCGCTGGCAGCAAACCTTTCTCTCAAACTCTCCCTTATTTCGATGACTGCACCTTTCCTATAAAACCCAAATGGCAAATCCCTCACTACCCACTGCCTCTATCGTTTTTTTTTTCTTCCTTTTTTTTATCTATTTTCTTTATTATTTTTTTTGTTTTTTTATTGTTGTGGGTTGTGGTTTCAGCTGCTAGAGGTTTAGGATTTTTGGTGATTGTGTGTTGTTGGTTCTAGAAAGATTGGTTTTTTTTTTTGTTGTTTGGTTTTTTTGGATCGTTTTCTCTAGCTTTCAAAAAAAAATTTTCAAAAGAACTCCTATGCCTCCTGTTTTGAATAAGAGTTTTTGGGTTCTTATAGAACCCAATTGTCCAAGGCAATAATTTCGGATGTGTTGCCTTTAAGTCAAAAACAAATCCACTGAAAATGACTGCAAATCCTAGCTGCCTCAAGAGCATTCAATGCTTTGTATATTATTGACAATGGAGGCAAGCGTGCTTCCAACCTCTTTGTTTTTTTTTTTAATTTTTAATTTTATTTTTTATTATTTTTTTGTGTTTTTTGGTTTAATTTATTTATTTAATTTTATTTATTAAGTAGGTGTCTACAGGAAGCATTTTGTGTGGAAAGTATTGATACTTCAAAAGAAAGTATCAATACTTAGTGTCTTCAATGCCTTAGAAAAGTATCATGTATTAAATGTATAAATACATGACTTATAGGTGTCAATGCTTCAAGTGCAAAGTATAAAAAAAAAATTGCCTCAAGTTGAACGCCTATTTCTTTTCCCTTTCTCCCTGTAGACACCTAAAATATATATATATAATAATAATAATAATAATAATTAATAAATAATTTTAAATTATAATAAAATAAACTAAAAAAAATATGTAAAAAAAAAAAAGGGGTACGCCCAGCCATCCCTTCCCCCACCCACTACGCATGATGGGGGTTCTGGCCACCAACTCCAGGGGGTGCCAGAACCCCATCACCGGGTTGTCCAAA
>NC_030858.1:11743913-11757165 GCF_000208745.1 Theobroma cacao | reverse complement strand
TTAAATGATTTCAATTAAAAATTATATATTTTTTAATTTTAATTATGTTAAATAATTTAAATATTAATATTTTTAAGTTAAAATAGTTTAAATTAAATAATTTTATTTTTTAATATTTTAAATTAAATATTAATATTCATCAAGTTTATATTCATAAGTTTAGTATAAGAGTGTTTTTGTTGTTTTTTGAAAAATATCTTACACCTTTAAAAGGCGTGAGATATTTTATGTGGCTAACAGTTATTTTTTTATTGACCCGTAAAATATTTTACATTTGAAATTAATTTTTTACCTTTTAAATAAGTAAAAGTCATGAAAACATTTTTAAAAAAATATTTTACTTAAAAATAAAGGGACCCTTAAGGTTAGATCTTCTTCAAAGAGAAAGTTAAGGTAAGGGGTTTGGAGTTTTGATTTGTTGGGCGGAAGAGAATTTGTAAATCGGAGGGTTTATTTTGGCTTGTACATTACGCAGAAGTAGAAACCTCTTGAGAAGGCAAAAGTGATTTTATAGAGCTATGAATGTGGGTTAACTCTCTCCACCGACCTAGCATTACTGAACAAAGTATATTCTTTCCGTTTCTTTGTTTAGTTCAATTTTCACATTAGATGATCCAATAGTAAAGAAAGTGGGTGGCACCGGCTCCGGTCAATTGGCTATCTGTCTTTTTATCATGAATAAACTAAGCTCTAGGTTGAGATGTGGCAGAAAGTGGGAGTATTACAGCTAATTTCAGGCTTTCAGCTGCCTTTTTCCCAGGCTTAACAACTGTACACAGCTGACTTGAAACCTCACTAATGTATTCACATCCCAATGCTACTTGAAAAATGGAGTCCCGTTCCCCAATAAACCTCTTTACCGATGTATTGGTTTCACAAGAATTAGATGCAACAAGTCAGGAAAACCTTCAAATGGTGCAGAATAACTACATGATATACAATTACTGCACAGACACCAAAAGATTTCCTCAAAGGCTTGCCTTCCCTCTGCAACGCAGCCTAGAGTAATATACAATAATACTACGATTCAATTTTTTTTTTCATTTTTTCTTGTTTCTACGTTTATTCTCCATGATTTTTTGTATTTTTATTTAAATACACCTATAGGATGTTTCTTTTATTCTTTGACATTCTTCGCTTCTAAGTTGTAACATAATGAAATATGTACACAATTCAATTTTTTCCTTTTTCCTTTTTTTTTAATTTTGATAAAAGATATGTTTTTTCATAAAAAAAAAAAGACATCAAAATAGTATGTAAACAGATAGATGAGATACTTTCAAAAAAATTTCTGGTTTATCCTACTTATAGTCTAATTCATAGGAAAAAAATAATAGAGAGGCAAATCCCAATGCTCTTCCTTTAGAGCTTGGTTACAAGTATAACTGGCTGCCACGTTTCTATCTATGGAATAAGGGTTGAGTTAATCGATTAATTCATCTGTTTTGATAATTCAAAGTTCTAAGTTTGAATATTGATGGTGTTTTATAAATATATTCGGAATGTAAATCTTCACAAAGATATTGAAAAAATTTTACATCTATACTTTACCTTAATATTTTACAATCTGCCTCAATAATTTCGATAAAAAAAATAAATGGTACACATTCCAATTCAAATAAACATGCAAATTAACTTGCATGATAAGAAACAACATATTAGGAGCAGGTCACCTAAGATTTTGATGAGAAACTATGCCAAGGCTGGTAATATTCAAGGAATTTAGATTGGGTGAGCTGAAACTTTGACTCGCAGAGTCCTGAAAGGGAAATGAAATAAGAACGTCGGCGCCGAAAGGCGATAATATAATATCTATATTTACATGCAAAACAAGTGTGCAAACCAAAATGGCGAGTTTTAATAAAATAATACTTATAATAATATAATTGCATAAAGAAGTATAAAATTATTTCGATGAATAAAAATATATATAAATTTCAAGCATTATAATTCACATTGCACACGTAAAGAGTGCAAACTTGAGTAGTTAACAATTATTTTTAATTTTTAACTTTCTTTTTAGTAATTAAAATGGCGATGGTTGTTCCTGGTGGATGCGCAAGGCAAGTGGCCCGGTGATTAAAAAAGAAATCTAACCTGGTGAATGGTGATTGTGACAGGAGAACTTGGCAGCTACAAGCCAAAAGCGACCTTCCTTGGACAGCAACTTGGCACTTTCGTCTCAATAACCTACGTAAAACCGCGTGACATCATAACTCTGTCTTGCTTGGGGCGTGTTTGGTGTGATGTCGACAGCTATTTTTACTGACTTTTTCCTAACCCAACAACTGTTTACAACCAGGCTGATTGGACCTTCCTCTGCCTTTCCCTAACTTTCGCTTTTAGTCCGTCACACTATAAATACCAACTTATGGCATATACTTCTCAATCACGACACACTCAAATCGCCAAGCAGCTACAAATTTCTCGCATTCAAAACCATCCTTTGCTGAGTGGGAAACCATGGGTTCCACTTCAAGTTTCAATTTTACATTGCTTATGTCTCTCGTAATTGGCTGTCTCATGGCAGCATCAGCTAGCAACTTCTACCAAGATTTTGACATCACATGGGGAGATGGCCGTGGTAAGATAGACAACAACGGAGAGGTTCTCTCTCTCTCCCTTGACAAAGCTTCTGGCTCCGGTTTCCAATCCAAGAATGAATATCTTTTTGGCAAAATTGATATGCAGCTCAAGCTTGTCCCTGGCAACTCTGCTGGCACAGTCACTGCCTACTATGTAAGTTATTCTGTAATTAATTCTTGTTGTCCGCAATTTTTACGAGGACGTGTAGAAGTTGATGGCGCAAATGCTGATGTATATTTCTATCTGCAGCTATCTTCCAAAGGATCAACATGGGATGAGATTGATTTTGAGTTTCTGGGGAACCTTAGTGGGGATCCTTACATTCTTCATACCAATGTGTTCAGTCAAGGAAAGGGAAACAGAGAGCAACAGTTCTATCTCTGGTTTGACCCAACTGCAGATTTCCACACCTATTCCATCCTCTGGAATTCCCAACGTATCATGTGAGTATTCATTAAATTGAAAATTTGCATTTTGCCCCAGTTTTTTTTCTTTTATTCCTTTGGTAGGAATTGCTTGATTGACAAAATCTTGTTATGCTGTGTTCCAGCTTCTCTGCGGACGGCACACCCATTAGAGAGTTCAAAAACATGGAGTCACTTGGTGTCCCATTTCCAAAGAACCAACCGATGAGAATTTACTCCAGCTTGTGGAATGCCGATGATTGGGCTACAAGGGGTGGTCTGGTAAAGACAGATTGGACTCAAGCTCCATTCACTGCTTCTTACAGAAACTTCAATGCCAATGCCTGTGTTTGGTCTAATGGAGCATCTTCCTGCAAATCAAATTCTCCATCTTCTGCCTCAACCAACAATGCGTGGTTCTCTCAGGAGCTGGATTCCTCTAGTCAGCAAAGGCTACAATGGGTCCAGAAGAACTACATGATCTACAACTACTGCACAGACGCCAAGAGATTTCCCCAAGGTCTACCTCCAGAATGCAACATGTCTTAGAGGCAACATTAACGGCTGTTAATTAGATGAATATTCTTTCAATTCTTTTTCTTCAGGCCAACTCATGATTCTTTTGTTCTTTGAGAATTCTCCCTATTTTGTATGTAATACGTTATCATATGATATGCAACAACAAGAGTTTACTTCTCTCCCCAAATTGATGGACTTGGATCAGTTTCATTTAGAGGGTATATGTATCAAATCGAGACGAAGAAGTAAATACCAATATTTAGAGATTTTAAATATTTTTATATGGGACAGAGAACAAGGACTTCAGAAAACAGGGACACAGATTTTACACTTCAAAGAAAACAAGGACTTGGAAAAGAAAACCAAAGTGAGGAAGACAAATGAACATAACGTGATAAAAATAAATATTCCATTAGTTATGTTTACATTTATGAGAAGGATAACCCTAGTGATTTTCTTAAAAAATTTTAATATTTAATCATAACAAATTTTGATTAATTTTGGTAGAAGTTTTTATCATTCAATAATTCTTGAAACAAAATGTACATCCACGCTGCGTTACTATTAAGGCAGGGCCAAAGGTGGAGGGGCAAGGGCCATCCCATCGCACACTCTTCCCACATTAATTTATCATCGACATATTCAATGTGGTAGTGTCAATTGCATTCTTAGTGATTTATTTCATGTCTTGTATTGGTCTGTCAGATATTTTATCTTCTATTTTATATAGCTTTAATCATATCCTCTTGTAAGCACATTTAACTTGAATGTGCGACATACAAATAGGAGCTTTTTCACATATAAGCAATCATGAAAATTTGCCGAGCTTAACAGCATGGACTTGCAACAAGATGGGCATTAAAATGGTCGAATGCCTTCTCTAGACCAACAATCAATTTTTCAAATTTTATTGGTTACAAAATTCACATTTGAGTGTTTTACTTATTGATTGGTTTATATTTTTTTGTTTAAAGAGTAAGATTTAAATTTTTTTTCTTAATTAAAAAAAAAGTAATCATGAGAATCTAATTTTACAGAGACAAGATTAGTGATGTTTGGAAAAGAGAAAGAAAGAAAGGTGCTGCTTGATGTCATGAAAATTGAAAAAAAGAGGAAGAAAGAAAGGTACTGCTTGATGTCATGAAAACTGAATAAAAAAACAGAGAACAAGACAAGAAATTTGGTATTTTTTTTTAATACAGAAACAACATTGAGTCAAGCAAAAAATAAAAGAATGTTGAAGAGGTTCAAGAGAATAAGAAGAAGTCGTCCAAAGAAAATCAAAATCAAGAAGACAAATTAAATAACGTGATAAAGATAAGCATTCCCACCAGCTATGTACGCAATAAATAGTTATGACTCACATATCATTTATTTCTTAGTCGATTGTCTCCGAGTTCTTAAATCAAAATTAAATGTTTAATATTACTAAGGGTAAAATAGAACTATTATGGAGTCAACTGAGTGCTGACATGATTTCTTATTTGGTTTTCTTTAAGTTTTCCCTTTTTTTGGGGAAAAAATGATTTTTACATATTTAATCCTTTAATATTTTGGATTGTTCGGTTAGTAAAGGCGGTGCTGCTGCGTGTGCATGGTTCTGGAAGTGAGCCGGAGCTAATAGTGCCAAAAGCCTAACAAGGCGACAGGAACTGAGCACCAATAAGCCGAAAGGACTGCACTTTCCTCTTACACACACAAAAATGAAACAAACAAATAGAGGTAAACCGCGTGATATCATAAACTGTGTTTTGGTTGGGTCCTGTTCGTTGGTGCAATCTTGACAGCTACTTCTATAATATGTTTCCTACTCTACAACTGTGCACAACCAAGCTGAACGGAGCTTCGCGGCCTTTTCCTCTACCTTTTTCTTTACTATAAATACCAAGCTCTATCCTTCTTCTCAAACACACCAAAGTATCAAGCTATTAACGTCTCAAATTCCAACATATTCTCTCTGCTCAGGCAAACCAGAAAAAAAAAAGGGTTCAACTTCAAGTTTCAATTATATATTGCTTATGTCTCTCGTAATGGGCTGTCTCATGGCGGCATCTGCTAGCAACTTCTACCAAGATTTTGACATCACATGGGGAGATGGCCGTGGTAAGATAGACAACAACGGAGAGGTTCTCACTCTCTCCCTTGACAAAGCTTCTGGCTCCGGTTTCCAGTCCAAGGATGAATATCTTTTTGGCGAGATTGATATGCAGCTCAAGCTTGTCCATGGCAACTCTGCTGGCACAGTCACTGCCTACTATGTAAGTTATTCTCTAATTAATTCTTGGTGTCCGCAATTTTTACGAGGACGTGTAGATGTTGATGGCACAAATGCTGATGTATATTTCTATCTGCAGCTATCTTCCAAAGGATCAACATGGGATGAGATTGATTTTGAGTTTCTGGGGAACCTTAGTGGGGATCCTTACATTCTTCATACCAATGTGTTCAGTCAAGGAAAGGGAAACAGAGAGCAACAGTTCTATCTCTGGTTTGACCCAACTGCAGATTTCCACACCTATTCCATCCTCTGGAATTCCCAACGTATCATGTGAGTGTTCCTTAAATTGAAAATTTGCATTTTGCCCCAATTTTTTTTTTCTTTTATTCTTTGGTAGGAATTGCTTGATTGACAAATCTTGTTATACTATGTTCCAGCTTCTCGGTGGATGGCACACCCATTAGAGAGTTCAAAAACATGGAGTCACTTGGTGTCCCATTTCCAAAGAACCAACCGATGAGAATTTACTCCAGCCTGTGGAACGCTGATGATTGGGCTACAAGGGGTGGTCTGGTAAAGACAGATTGGACTCAAGCTCCATTGACTGCTTCTTACAGAGAATTCAATGCCAATGCCTGTGTCTGGTCTAATGGAGCATCTTCCTGTAAATCAAATTCTCCATCTTCTTCCTCAACCAACAATGCGTGGCTCTCTCAGGAGCTGGATTCCACTAGTCAGCAAAGGTTACAATGGGTCCAGAAGAACTACATGATCTACAACTACTGCACCGACGCCCAGAGATTTCCCCAAGGTCTACCTCCAGAATGCAACATGTCTTAGAGGCAACATTAACAGCTATTAATTAGATCAATATTCTTTCGATTCTTTTTCTTCTTCAAGCCAACTCACGATTCTTTTGTTCTTTGAGAATTCTCCCTATTTTGTATGTAATACGTTATCAGATGATATGCAACAAGAGATTACTTCCTCTCTCAAAAATGATTGATGGACTTTGATTAGTTTCTTTTAGAGGGTAAATCAAATTGAGACGAAGAATTAAATACCAATATTTAAATTGAGAAAGAAAACCCAAATCAGGAAGACAAATGGAAAAACGTGATGAAGATAAATATTCCCACTTGCTATTTTCGCAATAAATAGTTATGATAAGAAGGGGGAAAAAACCAAAATCAACATTTCTTACTTGGTTTTCTTAAAGTTTTCCCTCTTTTTTGTTTTTTTTTTTAAAAGAAGGGTAAACTCTGTTGAGAAAACATCTACTGTCCATATGTAATAATAAAGAGTAATGCATATTAATGCTCCCGTTTTACAGGTGCGATTGTTAGAGTTATGTCAAGTGATTAATTTGTATTCTTTAATCTTTCCACTTATTATAAAATGTCCTTTTACTTCCCAGGTGGGGTCCCTAACAATGGCTGGAAAATTTGAGAGGGCAGCTGGTGATAGCAACTGGAAAGCAATAGCACTGCCCTTTCCAGTTTTGTCTCAAAACC
Source organism: Theobroma cacao (assembly GCF_000208745.1). NCBI lineage: Eukaryota > Viridiplantae > Streptophyta > Magnoliopsida > Malvales > Malvaceae > Theobroma > Theobroma cacao. The sequence continues at coordinate 11,749,924 of NC_030858.1, read as the reverse complement.
AATGCAGAAAAACCTTTGTAATCATCAACTCTATGGTTGGATCCATGCTTGTTAGTGGAGATATTGACAGAAATCTTTTCAACTACTTTCTTTGTGCAAACTGTCTACAGCAGAGCAGAGCGATCAGCTTACTGAATTTTTCCAATTCATTTGTTTTATTGTGGGAAAAATGAACACATTCATAGCATACTCAAACAAATTATTTTCTCTTCCTACTAAAACCATAGCAATTGCTATCCGGAAAACCAACGAAGGACCTTGTCATATTTTAAGGTTGCCTTGGTGTGAGTTGAAGACTAATTAGTGAATTAAGAATTCACAATTCGATGGCTAGTTTGTTCGGGAATTCTTCAAACTCATTACGAAACGAAAATAGTAAATGGTATATATTTATATATATATATATATATATATATATATTAAATGATATTGGTTCAACATCTTCGACTTTGGAGTTAGAAAAATACTTTTCTTTATTTAGAATAAATAACAAGAAAAGAAGGGAAAAAAAATCTAGTTGATGCTTTACTGGGTGAAGCTAAGCGAAAATTATCAGTTAAAGCTCATAAATATTGCACTTAAGAGTTACTAAATTAAATTAAAATTGAAAATTGACAACAAATAAATAAATCTCGTTTAATAACATGCTATGTTTACATTTATGAGAAGGATAACCATAGTGATTTTCTTAAAACTTTTTTAATATTTAATCATCAGAAATTTTGATTAAATTTGGTAGAAGTTTTTGTCATACAATAATTCTTGTAACAAATGTACAACATCCACACTAAGTTATAATTAAGGCAAAGCCAAAGGTAGAAGGGCAGGGGCCTTCCCATCCCACACTCTTCCCACATTCAATTATGATAGACATATTCAATTATTGTGGTGGTATCAATTGCATTCTTAATGATTTATTTCATATCTTGTATTCATTTGTAAATCATTTTATTCTCTATTTTATATAGCTCTAAGCACATCATCATATAAATACTTTTAAGTTGAATACATGATATGCAATTAAAAACTCTCTCACATATAAAATAAAAAAATAAAAAAGTCATTTATTACAAATTTTCTCACTTATCACATTTAGTTGAATAAATTACTAAAGCTAATCAATTCCAGCACAAATGTTCTTATATGTTGTCCTCTAATTTTAATTTGCAAATACTATCTTTAGGTGAATGAATGTGCATCAAAAATAGAGATATTCCTAAAACATATAAGAATGATAATTCCACAATATTTACCAACTAGGCACATTAGTGAGTACAAATTAAGTAGAATAATGAAACTTCTTTCATAATAGGATATTTCCTTACATTACCCACACAAATTTTATGGTATCACTCTTTTTAACTTAACAAGTATGGAGCATCATGCCTCAAAATCATATCTAATATGTGACATTCCTTATGAGACGTTTCAATCGTTATATCTCCGTTCATGTCTCTAAATAAATTTATTTTATTGAAAACTAATCAAAGTACCCAATAGGTTTTCTATATTATGGTGTTTTCGTCAATTTAATCCTTTTACCCCAAAACTGGTTAATTTAGTCTTCAATTTTGAAATTTTATGCAATTGAGTCCCTTTCCCTAACGCCGTTCAATCTTGTCATTATTGTTACTTACGTCATGCTGATGTGGTAATGACGTGGGTTTGAAATGCTTACATGGCAATGATGATGTGACATTAACATGTTGACATGACAATGATGAAGTGGTAGATCCAAACAATTTTTGTGCCACATCATAATGACTAAATTAAACAAAATTAAAGAGTACATGGATTAAGTTGAATAAAATTCAAGAGTACCTGTTAATGCTCAAGTTTATAATAATTTGTTGACCTTGGAAGTTAATATTGATAACTATTAATCTATCTATCTATTTATAAAAAATTATTAATAAAAACATAATGCTTTTATTTATTTTATTTTTTAATAGTCATTTTAAATAAATATTATTGATTATATTTTCTATAACAATTATAAATTAATAGTGATAAAATTTATCTAATACATATATAAGAATCCTAATGATATTATAACAATAATATTTATTGGGTGACTTGAGGGAGGTGGATTTGGTGATAATTCTTGAGTGTTTTTCATAAATGGGCCTGAGGCATAAGGCGTTTTTAAGAATAATCCTCTCTATAATTTTATCTGTTTTTAGCCAAGAGAAAAAAAATTGGACAAAATTATCCTTAATGAAACCGATCCATTCGCTAGGCTTCGCACCTCAACCCGAAACCTATTAACGGGTCAAGTATGTTTAGGTTTGCGTCTCAAACTGACTCATATTTTTTGAGCTTTCCTTACCAAACTATTCATCTCTGGAGTATTTCTTACTAGAAAGAAAAACGTTTAAGCATTTTGAGCATTTTAAAGTAGTTTTTGATATATGAAGAAAACTTGTGAGAGTTTTGACCATTTTTAAACATTTTAGAGTGATTTTTTATATATGAAGAAAAACTTTCGAACATTTTGAGTATTCATATTTGTTAATTATGTTGTTAAATGGAATATAGTGTATCATTTGAAGTTATTGATCTTATTAAATGGAATTCAGTAGTTTTGGTATTTTTGGAAATTATGTGACTAGTTTTTAAGTATTGCGTGATTGACTTTGGGTATTATGTGACTAATTTTTGATAAGGCATTACGTGACTAGTTTTTTATAAGGCATTACGTGACTGACTTTGGGCATTGCGTGACTAGTTTTTTATAAGACATTGCGTGACTAGTTTCTAATAAGGCATTGCATGACAAGTTGATAAGTATTGCGTGACTTGTTAATAAGGCATTGCGTGACTAGTTCGTAAGGTATTGTGTGACTTAGGCATTGTTTAAAAATCAGTCATGCAATGTATAAAAACTAGTCACGTAATGTCTAAAACCAATCACGTAATGACTCAAAACTAGTCACACGGTGATTAAGTCACGCAATACCTAAAAACCAGTAAACTCAATTTTGGGGTTCTATGAATAAACCAACAAATTTAAGAACCTAAAACACATTTTTTTTTGCTAAGCCCTGAAATTGTGTATTTCATAAAAGATATATTACAAAACTCCATAACCCTCCAAAGCAAGAGAAAATATATCCCTATCAGGAGGACTTGCTCACTCCCCTTATACAAAAACAAAATATACCCTCTTTACAAAATATTTCCTAAACAATTTCAACTCAAAAATTCATTAAAAAAACCAAAATCCCTAGCAAACATGCTTAACAATCATCCCAATTTCAAACACAATAAAACCATGAACCACCATAAAATCCATCAAACATGCTTTAGCTGTTCTTTCTCCTTGAGCAAAATCATTGCCTGCAAAGAGCAAAATTACTATTCATCGCCCTTAAGAACCCCAAGATCCACCATTCAAAAAAATAAAACAAAATAAGAAAGAGCTTGATGTCATATTTGCGAATTGGATGACGAAATAGACATATTTGAGTAGAGAGAGAAATCGAGATTTAATTTTGAAATTTTTATCTAGATGGCGGGAGAGAGAAAGCTGAAACCATTTAATTTGTCTGAAATTGTTTAAAGGGTATTATTGTCAAGTCATACCAAAAATTAGCTAAAAACAGTTAAAATTATAAAGACAGTCATTTTTGAAGTCACCTTTGTATGAAGGTCATTTTTCACAATTTTCTCATAATTCTTTGAGACATTATCACTGTCACGAAGCTGTTGATAGGATTGTTTGATGTTTTGGAAGAGTAAAAGCAAAAGGATCAAAATTTTGAAAGAATGAGATATCTTCTTGGTTGAATTGAAAACAAGGTGAGAGTTGGATTAATGGTTGTAGAATAAGAATTGGGCATATATTAATATTCAATCGTTCCTACTTTGGAAAGGAATGAGAAATCCAACAACTAGCGAGAGTTGGCTTATAAGCCAACATCTTTATTTAAACTTAATTTGGTAAGCAATGACTGTTTTCAGTTTTATGCCAATCCTATTTAGACTTTTTTTTTTGTTGAAATTGGTTTCTCTTTCCGAAGTCAAGTGATTTCTTTGTTGACATAAAAAGTCAACAAGATAGAGTCATTGAATGAGAATAGTAACGGGGTGGATGGCTTTTGAGTTAGGAAAAAAGAAAAGAAACTTTTCAAATAATTTCGAATAAAGTTATGGGTTGCTAGATACGAAAAATTTGCAACTCGTTGCTCATTTTGTTCAGAAGAAATCTGAATATGATGATATGCCTAATGTTGGGTACATTTCCCACAAACGATAAATTAAATGAAAGACCTTCGGACAATTAGAAACAACTTTTGCATAATACATTTTTAGCTCTTATATTTATCTCACAACAAGAAAATAGGTTTTTTGCAAGGGAAAATATTTCGTTGGAAATTTTAAACATATTTCCAACGGATATGAATAAAAAATTTTAATTATTTTTTTCGACGTGTTTCCAACAAAATATTTTCGTTGGAAATCTTTTGGAAAATGTTTTGAAGCCAACCAAAAATTCCTCCCACCAAATTTTCTAACGGAATTTTTGATGAAAAATTTTTCATTGGAATGTTGAGGAACCCAAAAAATTTGAAAGCCCACCAAAGTTTCCAACGAAAATTTTCGTTAGAAAAATATATTACCAATGAAAATTTTTCAATAGAATTCCAACAGAATATTTCATTGAAAAATTCCATTGGCAATAGATTTTTTAAATTTTTATACTTCAACTATGTTGAACTTTTTATAAATTTTATTAGTCCTTTATAAAAATAGATATTGATAAAAGAAAATATATTAATATGTGAAGTTTATAATATTTAAAAGTTTAATTATGTTTTCTTATGCTAATTTTTATACATTTTTGAAAATTTTATTGAATCATAAATTATAAATTAATAATTTCAAATTCATTAATTCTATAACATTAAAAACTTGATAAAAATAACAAAATAAATTTTTTGTTTTTAAAAAAACACTTGATAAGATATAATAAGAAAATTTATAAAAATACTAATACTTTATGTATGTTATAATATTAATTAGTTAATATATATAAATTCAGAAGATAGATATATAATGAACTTATTAAATTAATATATTTAAAAATTTATTAACATTTATTATATCTATGTATATAAATTAGAATCATAGTTATGTTAGACTATATATATAAACCTGTATTATTAACAAAAAAAAAACTTATTCTATTAATATGAAATTACAAGTTATATTCTTTAATTGATATAACTTTATAAGTTAATATATATTTATATATATATTATTATATTATATTATTACACACACATATATATAACTATATAGTTATATATATATTTATATTAATTATAATATACATATATCTATTTTATATGTAGTCATTAATACTATAATTTATACTAAATTTTATTTATATGATTACGGTTAATAACTTTATTAGTTATTACTTTAGTTTTTATAATATATTGTTTACAATTAGTTATTAGTTATACAAACTTTGTAATATATAATATTATAATATATAATTTGTGTCATTTCTTATATAAACAATAAATTATATATAACATTACGTTTTATAATGATTATATTCATATCAAAAAAATTCTAATATTACTTTGAGTACATCATTCTTTACGATTTCTGTCATATTATAGTTTAATGATTGAAATCATGGGTATTTATAAATATATAACCATATACGGTATACAAAAATAATAATACTTGATGTACTAATATTAGTTAATATAAATTAAAAATAATGATTGTAAGCTTAATTAATAATATATTTAAAATACATTAGCTTATTATATGTGCGTATACCAATCATAATCATAGCAATTTAATATTTGCTATATATATTTATAAATCTGTATTAAGATGAATTTATAAGTTATATATTTCAAATAATATAACTTATATGTTAATATTAAATGTGATAGTAAATATCCTACATATTAATATCTTATAATTATTACACCTATATATAGTCATGTTTTGTAATATGAGATGATATACATATATATATATATATA
>NC_030858.1:11708172-11743296 GCF_000208745.1 Theobroma cacao | reverse complement strand
TATATTATTTATTAATAATATATGTTATCAAGTTGAGTGACACCTTAAATATATAGTTGAGAGCTTAATTAGACCTAACAATTTGTATTTTCGTTTTTTAACTATTTTGTGTAAACATAGAGTATTAATAGTTATATGGGTAAATATAAAAACAACACGATTAATTAATCGTATTAAGATCTTAAATACATATACAAATATGTTTAATAAATATGTAACATAATACGACACGGTTAAAACATTTATTATATGTGTGTCGAGTTAAATTTTATACAATACGATATGATTAACATGATTCAAACTTATATAATTTATAACATGTTTAAACAATTAACACACAATTGATACGATTAAAATGATTAAAATAAATAATGAAAATATGTACACGTCAAATATATAGATCAAATTTACAATTAAAAATTACAAAAATGAAATTGATTATTAAATATAATAAAATAAATTTTAATATTAATAAAAGTATTAATATTTATATAAATTAATAAATAAGTCTTAACAAAATACTAAATATGTTTGAACTAAACACAATTAATCAAAACTTAAAAATTTTTAAATTGAGGTCGTATTTATACTACCGGTGTTGTATACAAAGTTGATCAAGATAGGTCAGGCCCATGAACTTGACTTGTGCATTGGTCTAGTCGAACATAGCTTTTGTATTGGGACTGGTGAAGTAGAATTTCACTATTTCTTGTATGGAATCATTTTTACTATCCTCATATGTTATTACTTTTTTCTTACTATATTTAAATTATTTAACTTAGTTTTGCATATTGAAATATAGTTGTTAACAAATTTTATTATAAACAACAGTGGAAATTACTCTTGACTGTTATATTTTATGACACTTAGGATGACAAAATGACGGGAGATTGATCTTGGATGTATCGTCGCTTAACTTCTGATAGATTCATTAAAGATGAATTTGTAAATGGAGTTAATGAATTCATTAATTTTGCACATTCTAAGTCTACATTTATGTGGGATAATAAAATTAGATACCACTGCTTTCGATGTAATAACAACAAGTTTCTAAATTCCGATACGGTAACAAAGCACATCCTTAGAAAGGCTTTTACTGGTGCTTACACAATTTGGAGCTTACATGGGAAAGATGATGTTGGACAATCATCACGAAGTAGAGATAGAATTGAACCATATGCTAGTAATGAGGAACATGAGGATTATAGAGAACCTATATGTGAAGAGGAAATAGAAAATCCATATACTAGAATGGTTAGGGATGCTATTGGTCCAGAAGTTGCTTTCAACCATGGTTATGAAAATGAGTCAAGGTTTGTGGAAGAAGATCCAAATCCAAATGCATTTAGCTTTTACTCTTTGTTAAGCAATGTAGAGGAACCTTTGTGGTCAGGTTGCACAAAGTACACAACGCTTTCAGCTGTATCGTAACTTTTAAATGTTAAGTCAGAGTACAATTTGAGTGAATCATGTTTTGATTAACTGTTGAAGATAATAAAGAATATGTTGCCATCAGATGAAAATTTACCTACTGACTTTTATAGAATGAAGAAAAAGGTAGCAAAACTTAGACTGAGATATATCAAAATTCATGCTTGCAAAAACAATTGCATGTTATTTTATGAGAAAACTGCTAATTTTGAGTATTGTATGATTTGTGGGCATCCTCGGTATAAATTGAGAAAATCAAGTGTGAAAAGGCAAAAAATACCTTACAAGATATTGCATTACTTGCTACTTATACCCAAGCTTCAAAGGCTTTATATGTTTTGCAAAACTGATGAACATATGACGTGGCATGCGCAAAACCAAAGGGATGATGGAGTCCTTAAACACCTTGTTGATGGTGAGGCTTGGCAACACTTCAACTGCACACATGAGTTATTTGCAATGGAACCTCGAAATGTCAGACTAGGGTTATGTGCTGACGGTTTCAATCCTTTTAGACCGACTGTGAAACCTTATTCTGTTTGGCCAGTAATGCTCTGTGTATAACTTACCCCCATGGATGTGCATGAAACAACAATATATATTTCTTAATATGGTTATTCCGGGCAAGAAAAATCCAAGTCAAAACATAGATGTTTTCTTGAGGCCATGGATAGATGAGTTGCAAGTATTGTGGACCCAGGGTGTTGTCACGAATGATGCATATAGAAAACAAAATTTTCAAATGAGGGCAGCATTATTATGGACAATTAATGATTTTCTTGCTTACGGTATGTTGTCAGGGTGGAGTACTCATGGACGATTATCATGTCTCTATTGCATGGAACATTCTAAATCTTTCATATTTGATCATGATAAGAAGCCTTGTTTTTGTGATTGTCATTGGCAATTCTTGCGAGCCGATCATCCTTTTAGGAGGCAGAGGGATAAATTTATTTGAAAAAGAGTTGAACATGACTTACCATTTCCTCGATTATCAAGCGAGAAAATATTGTCACCATTGAATTCGCTTCGTCATCTCCCATTCGGAACAAAATGTGGTGATAAGAAGATTTCGGGTCATGGTGTAAGTCATAATTGGGTGAAGACGAGTATATTTTGGGCTCTGCCTTATTGGCATACGCTTCTTATTTGTCACAATCTCAATGTGATGCATATTGAACGTCATGTTTTCGAGAATATATTCAACACAATGATGGATGTTAAGGGAAAGACAGCAGACAACTTAAAGGCACCACAAGATTTGAAGGTGTATTGCAAGCGGCTAGAATTGGAATTGGTGGAAATTAATGAAAAAATTTACAAGCTTAAGGCTACATACACCTTAAATAAGGAGGAAATAAGAAATGTTTGTGCTTGGGTGAAACAATTGAGATTACCTGATGGTTTTGCGTCGAACATTTCTTGGTGTGTTAATGAGATTGATTACAAATTTTATGGGATGAAAAGTCATGATTGTCATTTTTTTTGCAACAATTGTTGTCAATTATCTTCATGATATGGTGCCTCACTCAATTTGGGATGTAATTACTGAGATATCTCACTTTTTTAGGGATTTGTGCGCAATTGAAATACCTGTAGATCATATGGAAACTTTGCAAGGAAAGATATGTGAAACTATATGCAAACTAGAAAAGATCTTTCCTCTCGGTTTCTTTGACTATACAGAGCATTTACCAATTCATTTACCTTACAAGGTGAAGGTTGGTGGACCCGTCCAGTATTGATGGATGTATCCATTTGAGAGGTACTATAATTGTTATTTGTTTTCAAACACTTTATTACAAGAGTTTAAGGTCCTTTATAAGTTTGATGAATATTGTGATTTTAGGTTTTTGCAACATTTGAAAAAGAAAGTAAAAATCGAGCATCAGTTAAAGGATCTATATGTGAGGCTTATATTATCGAAAAAATATCCTCGTTTTGCTCATGGTATTTTGAACCTGCTGTGCGAACAAGATTAAATAGAGTGCCACATAATGATGATGGGGGAGACGTGGACTCTTTGGGTCGTCTTTCAATTTTCACTCATCTTGGACAAGCTTTTGGTCCATTAGATAAATCTCGATTCTTAGATGAGGATGAGTTTTATGCTGCTGAGCTATATGTTTTAATGAATTGTGAAGAGGTGCTCCCATATATAAAGTAAGTATCATTCTACCACAAACTCAAATGAGTGATCATAAGAATGAACTTAATCACTAAATTGTGGATATGATGATATGATATTTGATGACATTGTCAAAGGAGATGTTGTGCATATATCAGAAGATGAGTTGGAGAAAGTACGTGATGTAAGATTCGTGAAATGGTTTAAAAATTATGTAAGTTTATGTAAATTAGAATTGAACTTTTAATAACATTAACGCATTCATTATGTAATATTAATATTTGATCTTGTATTTCATGTTCGTAGGTTGCAAAACGTAAAGATGAAATTGACCCACGTTTACTCGAAATCTCTTATGGTCCAGGACATATGATAAGGTGTTACAAAGGATACTTTGTAAATGGTTTCAAGTTTCACACCCTAGATTACGGTCAAAATTGTAAGACAATGAATAGTGAGGTTTGCATAAAATGGAGTTTTTACAATGATCATGAGCATGATTTTTATGGTATTTTAGTGGATATAATCGAGCTGGAGTATTTTTGTATCAGAAACAGAGTTATGCTATTTAAGTGTCATTGGTTTGACACTGAAAAAGGTATTAAGGTAGATCTTTTGCATGGTCTTGTTGAAATTAAATACAACTCAATACTTACCACTAATGAACTATTTGTTTTAGCTGCACAAGCTCACCAAATTTATTATAGTAGTTATCCAACAACTAAAAGAAATCGATATGATTGGTGGGCAGTATTTAAAACAAAAGTTAGGAATAGATTTCACATTCCTAGTGGTGGAGATAGAGATGAAATTGACTTGAATGAAAAAGGATACCAAGAAAATGTGTCTACTTCAAATACTGGTACTGTATTGGATGAACTTGATAACTTTACATTTTAGCAAGTGGTGATTATGAAAAGATTAATCTCTTGATTGAGGATGAAGAAGATGACATGCAAAGAGATGAAGATAAAGAAGACGACATGGAAGGAGATGAAAATGAAGATGAAGATCAAGATCAAGATCAAATTGAAGATGACGATTGTGAAACTTTTAATGAGGATAGTGATAATAATGAAAAATATGAGTTTGTTTATTCTGGAAGTGATTGATGATGGTAGGCATATAAGATATTGGTTTTATATTTTTTGTTATATAGCTGTTTAACTTTAATTTTATACTATTAAAAAATCTTAACATGATATGAAATTAAACAGAAAGTTTATAGATATAAATGTTGAAATTAATACTATATAATTGTAGCTTTGATTGTACAAATGAAAAATCATACTTTTCATTGTTGGAAATTGATGATTTTTATATGTTGATTCAATTTTATTGAAAATAATTTGTGTCTGATTTTTAACAAAAAAAATATTGCAGGAACGATGGTTAAAAGGAAGCATTCAAAACTGAGACCTAGATCAACAAATGCCTCTGGAAGTATCTCTTTACCTATAAATGCCAGTGCATTTATTGATATATCCATTCAACCACAGATGCAACGGAAGTATAATGATGTGCCATTTCAGACACCTTCTTTGTTGGGTGCATCTGTAGAGCAAGTAGAAAATGAGACATCTACTCATAATTCTCATAGATCCCCATCTACCGATTTAGGTGCAAGTGTAGATGACACATCCTCAAGGTCAAGGAGTAGGGGGCTTAGTGTAGGATTACAGACTCCTGTAGATCCATCCGATAGATTACATATAACTCCTATTGGAGAGAGGTATGTTATCTTGTTATGTTTGTTATATTTGTTAATGAAATTGTTATATTTGTTATAAATTTTAATATATAATTTTTTTTTTATATTCTACAAGTACTTTTTTTTAGCGAGGGGTCACAGTTATAAAAACAAGTATCATCAAAAATCACTTTCAATGGTCCATGGTCGACATGGAGGAAAGTCCCTAATGATATAAAGGAGTTAATGTTTCAAAAATTTCAAGTACTATGTTTGTTTTTCAATTAAATCATAAGTTTTTGTTTTCAATTAATTTGTATAAATGTTTTTAATTACGCTATTATTTTGTTAAAGGAAACATGTGTTTGGTCTCCAAATCAAGATGTTTTAGTTCGACGAATGTAGAATAAAATTTGTTCCGATCGGTTAAGAGACATGCTTTCAAAAGAAAGGAATAAAGCAATGACAAAAGCCAAAACAAACAACATTAGGGATTGCAATGACATGTTAAGGGAATGGATTACAAATGAAATATGGGATGCCCTTATCGATACGGTATGGGGTACAGAAGAATGGCAAAACAAATCTAAAAAAGTAAGGCAAAATCATTTAACGTCAAAAGAAGGAAGCATTTTAAAGCACACTGGCGGTTCAGTTTCATTTGTGGTTCATGCAAAAAGGATGGTATGAATTAATCTTACTTCGTATTTATATGTATGGTTTTCTTTCAAACTAAATTTAAATTGTATGTTTAATAGTTTTACTTTGGTTTTTTCTTACATGTTATTTATATATATCGATTATGATTGAGTATATATAGTTGTAAATAATGCAGGCAATTGAGCTAAAATGAGATGTTAGCTTTTTGAAAGTGTTCAACCATACTCATAAGCGTTTAGGTGGTCATACTGATTTTATAGATAACAAGTCCAAGTTTACAAGTGTACGTACAAAATTGATTAATTTTTACTTTAAAATTGATTATCTAGTTGAATAATAATCTTATTTATTTTTTTATGCAAGAAATGTATAATTCTGTATTATCGCAGAAGTGTGGTGATGATTCATCTTCTCAGCCAGAATTCGATCCGTATGCTTGGACTGAAGCAATTGGAGGGATGGAGACTACACGCACTCACGTGTATGGGTTTGGTACTCAGGTGCCTGCTACAGCTTTACTTACTGGAACACACAACAATGTAGCAACATCTGAGTCTGCATGTGGCCTTATCAACTCCAACGTTAATAGTCTCGCAATTGCATTAGAAGAAAAAGTGAAAAATCTTTCAAAAAACTTGGATAAGATACGTGAGGAAATACATAGGGAAATACGTGAAGAAATTAAGAATGCAATGGCGGAAAGCATGACTGAATTTATGGCACGTATAGAAACCATGATAATGAGTAATGTGCATTCAAAACAAGGAGGTGTGAGACCTTTAAGCTAAAATCTGGACAAGTAAGAACACAACATTTCATGATATGATGTCTATTTTTCACTGCTACACTTGGATACTTTTTAGTATAGTTGTTTAATAACACATTTAGCTTTATTTTCATATGTATTTAACTTTTTTAGACATTGTGTGTTTAGGGTAATTTTTAATTATATGATTTCGACTTTGAATCTCGATTTTTAATGTGTGTTTCTTTTATAGATTTTGAAAGTCCATTGCGGATGTGAATTGATAATATATTATTGAAATGAAAATTGGTAATTTTTGTTGAAAAAGCATTAGTAAAAGGATATGCAATTAAATTTCCAACGAAATTTTCCGTTGGAAATGTTTTTCCAACAGAAAATTTCGTTGGAAATTTAATTAGTTTTTTCGTTGGAAAAACATTTCCAACGGAAAAATTTTCAACATAATTTTTCGTTGGAAAGAAATTTCCAACATAAAATTCAGTTGGAAAATAATTTCCAACGGAATTGTTTCAAACGGAAATTTTTGTTGGAAAGAATATTCTGACAGAAAATTTCGTTGGAAATTTTCAACGAAATTTCGTTGGAAAACCATTTTCAACGGAATTTTTCGTCTGAATTGTCTTTTCCCACAGAATTTCTTGCTGTAGTGTTTTCCAACGGAATTGCAATGGGATGGCCATCAGAAAGTCAATTTTTTCAACGAAATTTTTTCGTTGAAAATTTTTAACGGATTTCCAACGAAAAGTATTACCAACGGAGTTTCCAACTGATTTTTCTGTTGGAAATTCGTCGAAAATAGGCATTTTCAACGAAAATCAATCTATTTTCAATAGAAAATTTCGTTGGAAATAAGCTATTTTTTGTAGTGTCTTTTCTGTTTGTGTTTGTTTTTGGGTCTTTGTTTAGAAGGAATGAGCAAATAAATCCTTATCTCTATTAATTTATTACTATAATTTCATTAAGATTATTATAAATCTTTACACCAAATAAATCTTATTACTATTAATTTATTGTTATAATTGAAAAATTATAGTCAACTTGTTTTTTTAAGTATCCATACTTTTATTTATTTTTCAATAATAATAAAAATATAAATATTTAAAGTGACTATAATTTAGATATATACTAAATAAATAATATTGAGTCAAGATTATCACTTTTTAATGAGAGTGATTCAATGGAATTAGAATTCTTATATATGTATCAGATAAAATTTATCACTATTAGGTTCTTATGGGATGGTCCAAATCTTGTCCATAAACTTTACCATGTTAGTTGGGCTGTAGTTTGCAACTTTCGTGATCTTGGAGGTCTAGGTCTTGTTGATTTAGGATTATAAAATAAAGCACTTCTTAATAAATGATTGTGGCGATATGGCAATGAGCGGGAAAGCTTATGGAGTCAAGTTGTTATTGAAAAATCTGGTCTTGATCATAATAGGCTTATTCCGTGCTTAGGTAACTTGAGTAAGGCTTTCAATAAATGGAAAAATATCACCAAACCTTTCTTGGGTGTTTGTGATCTTAACTCTTTTATGGTGAATGGTATGGGTCTATCCTTGGGTAATGGAAGCTGCATCAGCTTTTAGGAAGATGAATGCGTTGATGGTTTCATTCTCAAGAGAGACTTTCCTATAATCTACACTTTAGCAGCCAATAAGCAATGTAATATTGATGAGTTTGGTGACTAGGTTGGCAATGATTGGAGGTGGAACATCGAGCTTCGCAAGAACATCTTTGGATGGGAACATGACCAATTGGCTAACTTCAACATAGTAATTAATGAGCAAGCAATCTGCAGAGACTTTCAAGACAAGCTTGTTTGGAAATACAACATTAATGGTAATCACTCTTCAGCTTCTATCTATCATCAAGTGCTCATTTCCAATTCCAATCCATTCGATCATTGGAAACTTGTTTGGTTCGGTTTAGCCCCTCTCAAAATTGAAGTCCTATGTTGATAGCTTATTTGAAAGTGACTAGCAATCAAAGACACATTGGTGAGTAAAGGCATTATTTGTAAAGTCCAACCTTATAAAATACTTGTCATGACATACATGTGATGGATAACATGTTTGCATGCTAGGAGAGTCCCGAAAAATTTACAAAAATTGGTATTATACCTAAAGGTACAACAAAGTTGATTTAAGCTTCGAACTAGATTAAATAGAGATTTTAGGGTGAAATTGAAAATTTTAAAGTCCTAAAATGACTTAGAATGGTGATTCGGGGTTCGAGGATTAATTTGGAGTCAAATCGAAAATTTCATTATTTAGGAGCAAAATGGTAATTTTGCCACTCGAGGACAAGATGGGAATTTGTTTGAAAGATTTTGATCATATTTGACTTATTAGAGTATGATTTGAGGTTGAGAAGTGAAAATTTGTAATCTCGGTATTTTTCGGAGCATAGGAGTAAAATGGTAATTTTGCCACTCCATGGGCAAAACAGTAATTTTTCACCACTAGAACACTTGTCCAGCACATGGATTTTACCCAATATTATCATGGATAATTGAAGGAATTTATATGGTGGAGAGAGAAAGCTTAATAGTTAAGAAATAAAAATGGACCAATGAAATGGTGACACATGGCATATTTAAAACCATTAAATATTTGGCTTATAAATTAACACAAATAAGCCCATTTTCTCTTCATATGGCCGGTCAAACCAAGAGTAAAGGAAGAACAAAGGGAGAAAAGAAAAACAAGAACCTTAGGTGGGAAAATTCAAAGAAAAATTGGTGGATTTCAAGGAATCAAGCAATCAAAGGTAAAATTTTTTGATTTTGACTTGTGATCTACCTTTTTCATGCATTTCTCCTTATTTTTCATTGTTAGATTTTATGTTTTCATGGTAAATTCATGGCTGGTCAAAATGGGTATGGAGAGAGAAAGATGTTAGATTGATTTGATTTTAAGTTATGTTAGTGTTTTTAGTTAGTTTAGCATATTTAGAAACAAAACAACAAGAAAAGAATTCATTTTCCCCATCAACCATCTGTCACGACCCGAAACTCCCATCGAGCCTGTGACAACAGTCACGTTGTCCCGATCGACACTCATTACCCAGATTGTCAATCGGAACCCCGCAAGGCTTTAATATCAGTTTCTTTTTTCCCCGGTTAGCAATCGTTACCAAATATCATGTTCTAAAAGAATTTAAGCTATTTCCAACTGAAATCAATAAAAAAATGATTTCTGTCTCACAGCGGCATTTTGGTTATTTTTCCTCAAAAGTTTCGAAATCAGTTAAAAATATAGTATGCAAGTATAAAACATATAATTCATAATCAAAAAATAAATTTAAACGTCTAAAACTTTCATTTAAAATGAAATTATAACTATTTGAATATAATAAAGATTAGAATAAAATATTCAATTTTTTCATAAAATAATATTTTTAGAACACTGTGTAAATAATTTTTACAGCGAAAAAGCAAAATAAATTCATATATATTGTAATATAGATAACCAAAGTATAAAATTAAATTTGCAGTAACACGTGGGCCCCCGAACAACTAAAAGTGTCAAAAGAATTGAACTTACATATTTTGAGGATGCCAATCCAATTATAGTCTTCGATGAAATGAGCTATTTACCGACTATCCTAATACCTGAAATGGGTGGAAAGGAGGGTGGTGAGATTATAAAATCTCAGTGAGTAAACAAATATCATTTAAAATATCTAAAGGCAAGTAAAATGAGACTATTAAAACATTTCATCAAACTGTAATTTATCATTTTTTAACTTATTTCAACCAAATGAAATCAATTTATTTAAGTCAAGTAATCAGTATGGCTTATGAATTTCTTAAAAAGCTTGGCTCATGCCAAAAATTATTATCATACTCAGTTATCTAGGATACCTTGGTTGAGGGCTATCCCAACTAAGTCCGCCAAGGCTATTAGAAAGTCATGTACGCATAACACATGTTTTCATTTTGAAAATATAGCCGTTCCTTAGCGTTGACTGAGTTCTCCCTCACGTGGTGGTTTAGCGTGAAGTGAACTCTAAAGTCATACCTCGGGAGTTACCCTACTCGCCTCTCCAACCGAGGTAAAATATATAAATATCCAGATTTCGTGCCCCTCTAATAGGCTGGTCCACAGAATCCGCCTACTGCAGTAAGCTAAACCCACCATACAATAAAATTTTGACAGCATGATAGGGCAAATATTTTACTACCCAGCTTGTAAGGGTAAAATAAGACAATCCATACAATTCATAAAATACAGCCCAGCCAGTCATGCCAACACAATAACAATATAACATAAGCCATCAATTTTCAATCATAAATTTACAATATACCAGTGGTCTCCAATTACTCTATTTTCAAAATCATTATTCAATTTCAAGACAATTTATAAAATTTTTTCATTTAAATTCATTTTTGTTTATAAAACCTAAAATTTACCATTTAACTCATTTTTATAAAATTTCACCAAATCCGAATTAAAACATACTTTAGATAATTAAAATGATGATAAGGTTACTCACAGTACTAGAAGTTCGATATACTCCTATTTTCGGTCTTCGGGCACAATCTCTTTACCCTTGTTAGAGGGCTCACCACCAATACATCATACGTGACACGAATTTCAATAAATTGTGTCAATTTATCATAAACTATTGCAGGCTCTCTAAATCTAAATCAATGCATGCGATGGGATGCAAAATGTCTGATTAATCACTTAAATGTGATATTCGACCTAAGTCACACTATACTTGGCCTAATCGGCTAAAATCTCCAATTTAACTCCAAATCAATTCGTCTCACTTTCTACACTCCAATTATACCTAAATTACCTCAGTGACTGTGAATGAGATTCAATTTATCAATCTCGGGTCAATAATCACACATGTCTATACATTAAGCAAAAATTCAGATTTTCACACCAAAATTTCCCATTTAATTTCTAACCTCACCAAACATCAAATATCACCAAAATATCATGAAATATCATCAATTTCAGCCTCAATATTCTCCCTAGAAAATTCAGCCTCTTATGGGTAATGGGAGAAAATGAATTTTTCTTGTTGGCTTTTCTTGTTACACATCACTGACTAACTAAAAACACTAACATAACTTGAAATCAAATCAATCCAACATCATTCTCTCTCCATACCCATTCGGCCAGCCATGAATTCACCATGAAAACATGAAATCTAACCATGAAAAATGAAAAAGAAAGCATGGGTAGTGTAAATCACAAGTCAAAATCAAGAAATTTTACCTTTATTAGCTTAATTCCTTGAAATCCTACACTTTTTCTTCAATTTTCCCACCTAGGGTTCTTGTTTTTTTTCCTTTCCTCCTTTGTTCTTCTTTAACAGGCCATATGAATGAGAAATGGGCTGATTTTGTGTAAATTTTAAAGCTAAATATTTAATGGTTATAAATATGCCATGTGTCACCATTTCATTGGTCCATTTTTATTTCTTAACTATTAAGCTTTCTCTCTCCACCATATAAATTCCTTTAATTATCCATGATAAAATTAGGTAGAATTCATGTGCTGGACAAGTGTTTTGGTGGTGAAAAATTACAATTTTTCCCCTGGAACGATAAAATTACCATTTTACCCCTATACTCTGAAAAATACCGAGATCACCATTTTTCACTTCTCAACCTCAAATCATACTCCAATAAGTCAAATATGATCAAAATCTTTAAAAAAAATTCCCATTTTGTCATTGAGTGGCAAAATTACCATTTTACCCATAGATAGTAAAATTTCCAATTTGACTCCAAATTGATCCTCGAACTCCAAATCACCATATTAAATCATTCTAGGACTTTAAAATTCTTAATTTCATCTTAAATTCTCTGTTTGATCTAGTTAGAGGCTTAAATCAACTTTGTTGTACCTCTAGGTACAATATCGACTTTTGTAAATTTTTCAGGACTCTCCTAGCATGCAAACATACTATCCATCACATGTATGTCATGACAAATATTTCACAGAGTCAAGCTTGATATCTTCTCCCCCACTTGGATCAACCATATGATCATTCTTCATGACTGATTTCGACATCCGACTAAATAGTAATATTTTAATATTATTTTATTCTAAAAATTTTATCTTATCTCTTTGGTTCTCAAAGTTCCTTATTATGCCTCAATTTGCATCCGACTAACTTTATTTATCATCATATCAAAGTATGGGGCATTTCACCATCAATGGTCGAATTTCCTATGGAGGATATTGTGGTTGAAATCGATGATATTTCATGATATTTTGGTGATATTTGATGTTTGGTGAGGCTAGAAATTAAATGGGAAATTTTGGTGTAAAAATTTAAATTTTTAACTAATGTATAGACATGTGTGATTATTGACCCGGGATTGATAAATTGAATCTCATTCGTAGTCACTGAGGTAATTTAGGTATAATTGGAGTGTAGAAAGTGAAAGAAATTGATTTGGAGTTAAATTGGAGGTTTTAGCCAATTACACCGAACATAGTACGAATTAGGTCGAATACCGTATTTAAATAGCTATTCGAACATTTTGCATCATATTTCGTGCATTCATATAGATTTATAGAGCTTGAAATAGTTTATGATAAATTGACACAATTTATTAAAATCCGTGTCACGTATGATGTATAGGTGGTGAGCCCTCTAACAAGGGTAAAGAGATTGTGCCCAAATACCGAGAATAGGAGTATATCGAACTCCTAGTACTGTGAGTAACCTTACTATCATTTTAATTATCTAAAGTATGTTTTTAATCGGTTTTGGTGAAATTTTATGAAAATGAGTCTAAATGGTAAATCTTTGTGTTTTACAAACAAAATGTGTTTACATGAAAAGATTTTATAAATTGTCTTGAAATTGAATAATGATTTTGAAAAATAGAGTAATTGGAGACCACCTGTTATGTTGTAAAATTTATGATTTGAATCGAATGGCTTATGACAATATTTGTATGAATGGTTGAATTGATATTTTTGTTGAAATATATGAAATGTGTATTTAGCTTAGAAAGGCTGTGAATTACAATAATTGTCATATCATGTTATTGAATTTTATTGATTGGTGGGATAATTATTAGCTTACTGCAGTAGGCGGGTTTCCGTGGACTAGCCTATTAGAGGGGCACGGTAAACCCCGTTATATTTTACCTCGGTTGGAGAGGCGAGTAGGGTAACTCTCGAGGTATAACTTTTAGAGTTTACTTAACGCCAAACCACCACGTGAGGGGGAACTCGGTCAACGCCAAGGAACGGCTATATTTTCAAAATAAAACATGACTTTCTAATAGCTTTGGCAGACTCAATTGGGATAGCCCTTTGCCAAGGTATCCCAAATAACTAAGTATGATAATAATTTTTGGCATGAGCCAAGCTTTTAGGAAATTCATAAGCCATACTGATTACTTGATTTAAATAAATTGATTTTATTTGGTTGAAATAAGTTGAAAGGTGATAAATTACAGTTTGATGAAATATTTTAATAGTCTCTTTTTACTCGCCTTTAGATATTTTAAATGATATTTGCTTACTCACTGGGATTTGAAAATCTCACCACCCTCCTTTCGACCCATTTCAAGCTCAGAATAGATTGTAGATAACTGATATCGACGAGGACTACAGTTGGACTTGCCACATCCCAAAACTGTAGGTTCATTTCTTTTGATACTTTTAGTCATTCGTGGGCCCACGTGTTACTGTAAATTAAATTTTATACTTTGGTTATCTGTATTACAACATGTATGAATTTATTTTGCTTTTACGCTGTAAAAATTATTTACACAGTGTTCTAAAAATATTATTTTATTAGAAAATTGAATATTTTATTTTATATTTTTATTTTATTCTAATAGTCATAATTTCATTTTAAATGAATGTTTTAGACATCCAAAATTATTTTTGATTATGAAATATGTGTTTTCCACTTATATACTACATTTTTAACTGATTTTGAGATTTTTGAAAAAAATGACCAAAATACCCCTGTGAGACAGAAATTATTATTTTATTTGTTTTAAGTTGGAAATAGCTTAAAATATTTTAGAACACGATATTCAGCAACGGTTACTCATAGGGGAAATGAGAAGCTGATATTAAAGCCTTGCGGGGTTCTGGTTGACATTTTGGGTAATGAGTGTCGATCGAGACATCGCGATGGTTGTCACGGGCTCTAGGGGAGTACCGGGTCATGACATTATTAATGGAGAGGCGGTTGCTTGCTTGATATTCAACACGAGACTGGAACAATAAGTCACCTGTTTTTCACTTATGACATGGGGGACCTTGTGGAATGTTCATTGAGAGGTCCATAATGACCCCTTGGTCTATTTTCTCTTATGGTTTGAGGTTACTAACTACCTCAACAACAACTCGATTTGGAAAATGGCTAGGTATGCCATTGTTTGGGCAGCAAGGAACAATATTGTTTTCAAAGGTAAAATTTGGGACGATGAGCAAATCTTCGAACTTATTAAACTTAGAGTGGCATGGTGGATGAATGCTAAATGTCTTGGTCATAATGCGTTAATTTGTGATCTTGTTAAATTCCCAAATGAAAGAATCACCCCCATGAAGTGCAAGAAAACTAAGAAAATGGAGGTTTAAGCCAAACAACAAAAGGGGTGTCTCGAATTTAATAGTAATAGAGCTGCTAGAGGCTGCCTTGGGGAATCTGGTGTAAGCAATATCTTGGGAGCATAGGGATGTGGTCGCCTTATTTTCCAAATCTATATGCATATTTGATTCTAATAAGGTTGAGTTACTAGCGGTGAAAGAAGTTGCTCTTTTATTCGCGGCCTCCAAATGGTGCTCTTCTCACACTTTTCTTATTAAATGTGATAATTTTAATGTTGTCATATGGATTACTAATCCCAAAGAGGTTCCATGGAAAATGAGGATATATCCCATGCTCTATTAATGAAAACGCTGACTCAATGGCCAAAGAAGGAGTCCTTAAGCCAATAGATCTACTTTAGATTAATGACTTCATGACAATGCAATCGAAGATGGTTTAGTCGGGTTGAGGTGTTATGTACCTTGCTATCTCTTACTGTGTTTTTTCTTACTTGCGGATCTTAATGCTATTTACTATTACCATGAGAGCCTCTGATGTTCTTAATCTATTACTTTGTTTTGGTGGTTTACTGGTTGATCCCTTCTTTTGAATTTTCCCTTTGGGGTAAGATTATGTGCAAACTTTTTTAACATGCATAGGTTAGGTATGCAAGCTTATTGTAAGGTGTTTTTACAATTCTATTTGGCTAGATCAAAGGTAAATGCTGATTTACCCAAGTGGCTTCTCACAAGCCGTATTTGATATTGTTGTGGATTCTTTTTGTCAGGTTGTAAAGGATAATCTTATTCTCCATTCATTTTGGAATTTAATCTATCTTATCTACTTCTCAATATATATATATATATCACTATTAATTTATAATTTTTATTGAAAATATAATCAATAGCATTTATCAAAAATAATAATTTAAAATAAAATGAACAAAAGTAGTATGGTTTTATTAATAATTTTTTTTACATATAAATAGATAAATAAATTGAATAGTTATCAACATTAATTTTCAAGTTGGACAAATTATTATAAAATTGAGCATTAACGGGTAATTATGAATTTTATTCAATTTAGTTCTTATATTCTTAAATTTTATTTAATTTAGTTCATCTATTTTATAATTTTGTTGAATTTAATTCCTATGACATGTTATAAAATTTTTTTTTAAAGTCTACTACATCATCGTTGCCACGCTAACATGTTAATATCACATCATCACTACCATGCCAATATTTCAGACCCACGTCACCTCACATCAGCAAATTTTGACATGTCATCATGATGTCAGTAAAAATATGTACATCGTAACTTTATCTCGACAGTATATAAAATACAAAAAATTGCTGATGTGAGGTGACGTGGGTCTGAAATATTGACGTGGTAGTGATGATGTGATATTAACATGTTAGCGTGGCAACGATGATGTAGTAGACTCTAAAATTTTTTTTTATACCATATAAAGCACATGCTATCATTAAACTTGAAAATACACATTATTTTTTGCTACACCATTCCGGAAATACCACACTAAAATATTTAAAATAATTAATTAAATGTACATAATAAGTAATAAATACCAAATGTGCATTAAAAATTAAAATAATAGCATCAATAGGCAGCACACGATGAGTGGGGTTGAACTGCCAAAAACTTAACCAAAAATTAGGCCTAGTGGGCCGCACATGCCCTTATCCGCCAAGTGTTCATGTGGGTTCGGGTGGTTTGTGTGACCAACCCTTCTTCAGCCTCCAGTTGGGTCGAGTCCAACCCGATGAGAGCAAACTTCAACCCTTTTAGGTCTATTTAAGTTTTTTCTTTAATTCTCGATTTTTGATCAATTTTAATCCAATTAAACCTATTAAAAAAACTCGATTAAAACAATATTTTATGAAGACCATACATTAACATCCATTAAAACAAGAGCAATTGAGATCAATCATTGAGTCATTTTGAGTTTTAACCTATTCTTGACCTATTTTGATTTTCTTAATATTTGGTAATATAAACTCCATATGTAACGCAATTAAAACGTTGTTTTATCTTTTATACAATATAACAAATATTGTAGAACGATCAATTTTAATTAATACTCATAAAATATGAAAGTCATAATCGGTTCATGAATTGAGTTCGAAATTTGAACTGGAAAGTTTAGCCCTTGATTTCTCTCTCTACAAGTCAAGGCACATAATATGGTGTATACCAATTAATATTCTCACAAGAAGGAATAAAAGCTTTATGCTTACTAAACAAATCAGTAATCGAAAAATAGTTTTCTGGCTCTCCAAAGATCTCAACTCATATATAATAACTTCATGACAAATCACATAAAATAATATTTAATTGTATCCTAAATCAAAATTATGACTGCTCAAATACTAATGGTTAAACTTTTTGTATAATTAATTATACTTAACCTTGAATTAACCTAAGTAAAATTTAAACTATAGGAGTGTACCTAATATTTGATACATGATTTGACGATAAAAGTAATGAGATTGACCATTGAAATTTAATGGGTTAGATTTTCATTTTAATCTACAGCTTTCCGAGATGATCAACACCTTCCTTTGATGCTGAATATTTCATTTTTTTTAACTTAAAACTTAGCTCTTTAATATTAGATTTGCACTCATCTTTTTACTATTCTGTTATCTTTTTATTAGTAATACATAATTTTCTTTTTTGAACTTTAAACTAAGTTCTTAATATTAACTCTTTAACACTAAATTTTGTACTAACTAGTCTCTTTTCTTAAGATGTTATATATATATATTTGATTATTTTTACTAATCTCTATTTAAAATTATTCCGCGACCAGCAACGAAGCAGCGTGCATCTTCCTAATAAGACATCACTAATGCTATTCCTTTACAGCTTGATATGTGTTTACTGGCAGCAACATTTACCAAAGAAAGATATTTTTCATGTGCATGTCAGGTGCACATTAATTAATTCCAGTTAAAAATGAATAAATACAATAGCATGCCGAGTTGCATAAAGGAGATCACCTATTGTATTTATTCAAGTTGCGCAACTTGGCATGCTATTAGGTGAAGAAGGAGATCACCTAAACATAAAATTTTGAGTAAAATTTTGCGTAAGCTTGAGAGTTGGCAGGTGATATTCAAGGAAGTTACACCGACTGATTTGAAAATTCCGCACTTCACTAGCCAAGGACGACCCTAAAAGAAATGACATGGAACCTTGCATTGAAGTTCCCCATACCTGCTCTGATGGCAGAGGCAAACCTACTTTGATTCAAATGGTGTCACTGGAGTGGTAAAAAATTTGTTAATTATGTTAAAATTTTATGTAGTAAAATTTTATAAAGAGTGGTGTTAAAGATTTATTAATTTTTTTATAATTGTAAAAGATGGGATCAAAGATTTCAAGTTAAAATAAATTTAATTACAACACCACGTAAATAAATTCTTGAATCTACTCCTATCTGATGGGGTTAAAAGAAAAGAAAAAAAAAAAACAAGAGCCCTACCCTCACTATCCTACTCTAAATTATAACATAGCTAAACATTAAAGTTTTGCTTAGTAGAGTGAAAAGAAAAATAGGAAGATGGAAAAATTGAAAGAAGAAAATGTAGAAAGATGGAAAAAAATATTTGTTTTTCTGCTTGCATTAGTATGATTGGTAGAAAACATGAAAAAAATAAAATTTTTCATTCACTATTTTATAGAGATGAAAAATGAAAAAAAATTGAAAATTATATTATTTTACTATCATATCCTTTTAATTGAAGATAAAAAACAAAATCTAAAAAATTATATATAAACAATTAATCTTATAAATATGCAATGCAGGACTTACATATTTTTCATTTTCTCTCCTCCAATCTTTCTAATATAAAATGATTTATTTGTGTAGATAAGATTAAATTGGCATTGGCAATAGAGTCAGAAAAGTTTCCAGCTTAGACACTGTTTGATTACCTAAAACTTTATTATTGAAAAACGGATAACTGAATTTTAATAGTAAATTGATAAATGCTACGTTGTTAAATTTAAAGGTAACAACAATCTTAAAATATCTATCCCCTTCAACCAAAATATATGGTTTATCTGAAAATTAAATTCAGAACAAAACTGCATCTCCTCGGTAAAAATGGTTCTCACATATTTAGTCCTTTAACTTTTTGGATTGTTTGGTCAGTAAAGGCGGTGCTGCTGCGTGTGCATGGTACTGCTACTGAACTGGATCCAATAGTGCTAAAGGCCCAACCTGGCGACAGGAACTCGAGCCGACAGGGCTGCCCGTTCCTCACGCACAAAATAAATAATGGGTAAAGCCGCGTGATATCATAAACTTTGCTATGGTTGGCTCGTGTTTGTTAGTGCGATTTTGACAGCTACATAATACTATGTTTCCTACTCTACAACTGTCTACAACCCAGCTGAACGCACCTTCCTTGGCCCTTTCCTCTACCTTTTTCTTTACTATAAATACCAAGCTCTACCCTTCTTCTCAAAGACACCAAAACATCAAAGCTATTAACGCCTCATATTCCAACACATTCTCTCTTCCCAGGCAAACCAGAAAAAAAAGAAGAAAATGGGCTCAACTTCAAGTTTCAAGTTTTCGTTGCTTATGTCTCTCGTAATTGGCTGTCTCATGACAGCATCAGCTAGCAACTTCTATCAAGATTTTGACATCACATGGGGAGATGGCCGTGGTAAGATAGACAACAACGGAGAGGTTCTCTCTCTCTCCCTTGACAAAGCTTCTGGCTCCGGTTTCCAGTCCAAGGATGAATATCTTTTTGGCAAGATTGATACGCAGCTCAAGCTTGTCCCTGGCAACTCTGCTGGCACAGTCACTGCCTACTATGTAAGTTATTCTCTAATTAATTCTTGTTGTCCGCAATTTTTACGAGGACGTGTAGATGTTAATGGCACAAATGCTGTTGTATATATTTATCTGCAGCTATCTTCCAAAGGATCAACATGGGATGAGATTGATTTTGAGTTTCTGGGGAACCTTAGTGGGGATCCTTACATTCTTCATACCAATGTGTTCAGTCAAGGAAAGGGAAACAGAGAGCAACAGTTCCATCTCTGGTTTGACCCAACTGCGGATTTCCACACCTATTCCATCCTCTGGAATCCCCAACGTATCATGTGAGTATTCATTAAATTGAAAATTTGCATTTTGCCCCAATTTTTTTTTCTTTTATTCCTTTGGTAGGAATTGCTTGGTTGACAAAATCTTGTTATGCTGTGTTCCAGCTTCTCTGTGGACGGCACACCCATTAGAGAGTTCAAAAACATGGAGTCGCTTGGTGTCCCATTTCCAAAGAACCAACCGATGAGAATTTACTCCAGCTTGTGGAATGCGGATGATTGGGCTACAAGGGGTGGTCTGGTAAAGACAGATTGGACTCAAGCTCCATTTACTGCTTCTTACAGAAACTTCAATGCCGATGCCTGTGTTTGGTCTAATGGAGCATCTTCCTGCAAATCAAATTCTCCATCTTCTGCCTCAACCAACAATGCGTGGTTCTCTCAGGAGCTGGATTCCTCTAGTCAGCAAAGGCTGCAATGGGTGCAGAAGAACTACATGATCTACAACTACTGCACCGACGCCAAGAGATTTCCCCAAGGTCTACCTCCAGAATGCAACATGTCTTAGAGGCAGCATTAACAGCTATTGATTAGATCAATATTCTTTCAATTCTTTTTCTTCTTCAAGCCAACTCGTGATTCTTTTGTTCTTTGAGAATTCTCCCTATTTTGTATGTGATACGTTATCGTATGATATGCAACAACAAGAGACTACTTCCTCCCTCAAAATTGATTGATGGACATTGATTAGTTTCTTTTAGAGGGTAAATCAAATTGAGACGAAGAATTACCAATATTTCTGATGACACTTAAAAGAAAACAAGGACTTGAGAAAGAAAACCAAAAACAAAAGAAAAAACTTGATAAAGATAACTACAAAGATAAATTTTCATAAAGAGAAATATTCTCACTTACTATTTACGTGATAAAGATAAATATCTTCACTTGCTATTTGAACATGAAAAGACGTGATGAAGATAAATATTCTCATTTCTATTTGTGCATGATAATTTAACACAGATAAGATTGAAAATTCTTGAAAAAAAAAAAAAAGAGAATGAAAGGTACTATTTGATGTTTTGATAATTGAATAAAAAAACAGAAAACAAGATAAGGAATTTGATTTACTTTGAGTAATAAAGAAACATGAGTCAAGAAAAATTAGAAGAATCTTTAAAAGGTTAAGGAGAAAAAGAAGAAGCCGCCACCTTTAACTATGATAACATGCAAATTAGGAATACGAGGTTGCCTTATTTGGGGTTAGACTAGTGTGTATTTTTACATTAGCTATGGAATGATTACATATGTATATACAAATGTGAAGTATATTAGACTAATTCTTAAATTAACATTTACATATCTGAGCCAAAGGCAGATTATTTCAATTTGATGACAACTCAAAGAAAACCAAAACCTCGGAGACAAATGAAACAAGCTGATGATAAAGATAAATATTCCCAATTGTAGTTAGGACTGTGCAGTGGTTGGTTGCAACCGAACAACCGACCGCAACCGTCAATTATTGTAATCGACGGTTACAATTGAAGGTTGCTGTTGCAATCGTCAGTTGTTCTGATCGACCTCGTTAGTCGATCGGCTCGGCAGTTCGGGGGACTACTTCCCCTTCGAATCGACCAATTAACTAGCATGCTCCACTTTTTTTTTTAAGGGAGAAACAGATAAAATTACCCTTCATTAAACTTCCCATAAAGCAGCACATCTGTTGCTATTCTTTCTTCCAACCCCCATAATTTTCCCTTCCCTTTCTGCCTCTCCTTCTCATACTAAACCCTAAACCAGCAACCACCAACGAAATTGGTTCTCTTCCATTCTTCAACTGGTGTCAACTGACCCGAAACCGACCGAACCGAAGCTCCATAAAACCAACCGAAATCGACTTTTAACACAATGTAGTTTGATTGGTTGGAAGAGTTTAATTTTTTGGTCGATTTTCCAAAAAATCGAACTGAAGCTAGCTCTCCCCTACTTGTAGTTAATAAAGAACTTGTTATAACTTAGATATCATTTATTTCAATTAGTAGATTCTCCTTAAGTTTTTAAATCAAAATTAAATTGAGGGTAAAAATAAAACAATTATTAAGTCAGCATTCTTACTATATACTTGTATTCTTTAATCTTTGCCCTTACTATAAAATGTCCTTTTACTTCCCAGTGGGATACCTAACAATGGCTGGAAAATCAAAGAGGGCAGCTGGTGATAGCAACTGGAAAGCAATAGTACTGCCCTTTCCAGTTTTGTCTCAAAACCAATGCAATCATGAAGTATATGTATTAATTGGTTGATTGGATCCCAGCTTGTTAGTGGAGATATTGACAGAAATGTTCTTCAAGTACTTTGTTTTTGTGCAAACAACTGTCTTACTGAATTTTTTTCCTTTGCTTAATCCTGTTCTAATCACATCTTGACTTTCCTAATCCTAGAATAAACATCTTTTCACATCTTCACTCCACTTTCTACCATTGTTGGGGTAGAGATCTTAAGTTTAAGCCATACTACTCCCTCTTCTGCCAAATCCATAGCAATTGCTATCCGGAAAGCAAACAAAGTAATGAATTAAGAATTCACTATTCGATAGCTATGTTGTTGGGAATTCTTGAAACTTATTTTAGAAATGTGAGGTTGTTTTTGCATATTGGTCTTTGCCTTCCTTTCATTTACATCAGCTTCTTTAACTTAAATTGGGCTTCAGGTGTTCCTTACCTTCTTTAAGGAACGGTTTGGGCAACAGGAAAGAGGACCTCTTGGATGCTCTTGGGCTGGGTTTTGTTAAGGCTTCCATATGAAGCAGATGCATGAATTTTTTTTTTCTATAATCATTTTTTATAAATTTAATATTACTATGCAACGTCTTTTGTGTATATATAATATATATATATATATATTGTACTGTTTTGATTTCTTTTAGGTCACATTTTTTCAACTTTGATTTAAATTTTTTTAAATAGTTTATCAAAGTAAATTTTAATTAATATGCATGTAGAAACTAATTTATTCAAAAATATTAATGGGTATTTTAAAATTTTAATTAATGATCATTTAAAAATAAAATAGAGTCAAAATTAAAATATTTTACCAAAAATTCAAAATAAGATAATATATATGAAACGGAAAGAGTAAATGGTGTGTGTGTATATATATATATATATATATATATATATATTTCCTTATAATATTTCAAAAAATCAAATGAAGATAATCCCACACCCTATTCCTTCCCCCAAATCAAAAGAAAAAAAAAAAGCAATTTGAATATATAAATAGGCATGTGCTGAGGCTGAGCAATTAGCTTAATTAGGGAAGTCACCTTTGCACTTTTTCTTCCATATTCAAAAGCAAAACAAATAATGTCCCTCATTCCTGCAAAGTGCAAACAGCGGTTTCTATTCCACCGAATGAGGCAGGCAGTCATGGTCATTTATAATCTTTTCAGAAACCACCTTCGCTTGGCCCTGTGCCTCCTCAATATTCCTGTGATTTATTACTTCAAAAGAATATTAAAATTTTAATTAAGGAATATGATCCATTCTTCATATGGAGAAAAAGCTCAAAAAAAGAAGTATACTATAGCACTTTTACTCAATTATTTGCCTTTTTTTGTAACCCTGCCACTTCTCCAAAATCTTATTTTCAAGGGATAGAATTCTGGTTCTTTTTTTTTTTTCTTTCTTTTGAAAGGCATTTTCTATTGAATAAGAGATGTTTAGTATAGGGGCCTCAAGTCATACAAAAAGGACTTCAAACCTAAAGAAACCATAAGCTACCTAAAGCAAAGGAATCCACAAACCGAATCTCATCAGATCAAAAATGTACCTAACAAATATAGTTCTGTACAGGAAAGCCATAATTTTCCTATACACAAAAAGAAAGCAAAAACTAGTGCATATGACAACACTCAGTTGACAACAGATTCCCTGTAACTCCAATGACCATAATCGAGCAGCTGACACAGAAATTAGGAAACAAAAAAAAGGCAATGCCTAAAAGGAATCAGACTTGAAGATCACAAAAAGCACAAGGCAAAGTGGAGTGAAAGCAAATAATTTAGAAACAAACACCAGAGAGGCAGCCTTCATTGTTGCAGAAAAAAAGGCAAGGAATTCAAAAACGCAAGCCTTCATTGTTGGCCATCAACCCCAAGAGTCTCACCGTGATCTATACCTGCAAAAGCCTCGTTGTAAATCCAAAGAAGGTTGGTGGGACGTTGCACACCTTCTTTTGCGAGAGCGTCAACAGCCCCATTAATTGACTATAAAATGTGCTTAATCTACCATTCCTTGATCTTGCCAAGCAATTTGCTGGTTTGAATAACTAAGTGTCTTGGGATAGATATCCATTTAACAATATTGCTATTGTCACATTCAAGAATATGGCGGAAAGCTTCATTCCACCTAGAGGTAGCATAGATGAGCGTAGCTTCTCTAATAGCCATTAGTTCGGCCTTGTTGGAATCGCATATGCCGATTGGTTTAGAGAAATAGGCAAAAGTGTCCCCTAAATCGTTCCTTAAATTACCTCCAATACCCAATTCATCGGGACAGTCTCTAGATGCTCCATCCGTATTGAACTTAAGGCTACCATTTTGTGGCCTAAACCAAACCTCCACTCCCCTGGCTTAAATAGTATTCTAGGGGATCAAACCTTCATTAGGGAATCTGATCATATCACCAAATAGAGATGTTAAGATCAAGCCATTTGGCGTTCATCTACCAAGCAACCTGAAACTTTGTAAGCTCAAAATGCTCCTCATCCCATTCTTTGCCCTTGAATACCACCTCATTACGAGCAATCCAAATAGCGCAAATGATGACATACCATGCCGTTTTCCAAATCAAGTTGTTATAAGTGAAAGCAGCAAAACCGAACCAAGCAAGAAAACATACTATGGGCTCGTGATGTATCACCCATTGCACGTTCCATAAAGCTCTCCACTACTGCCAAAAGAGCCAAGACTTTTCACAAGTGAGAAATAAGTGGTTTATAGTCTCGGGTTCACATCTGCAGAGGAGGCATGCCACAGCATCAACGCTAAGAGTACCTCTCTTAACCAACACATCTTCAACAGCTAAGCGACCTTGAAGAAGCTGCCAACAGAATATCTCAATTTTATAAGGAGCCAGTCCCGTCCAAATTAATTTCAAGGAACCTTTAAAGGTAGCATTTGAAAGCATAGCATGTCCACAGAAAGATTGCAAGAAGAATTGCCACTAGAGTCGGCCTCCAAATCAGTTTATCATGGAAATTCCTACCGAGAGTTTGAGCTTCAATAACACTTTTAAAGCTTTCCCATTGCTTGTATTCTCATCCAAAAACATTTTATCTAAGGTCAACTTTCCAAATCCACTCATTGTCAATCCATTTCCCAAAATCATTAATTTTTCCCTCCTTTTGCATTGCCAGTGCAAAAATTCGTGGGAAGGAACCTTAAATATGCAGCCATTCACCCATTCTTCATCCCAGAAACAGATTCTTCACCCATTTTCAAGAGACAATCACATACCACTAACAACAAGGTCACTGAAATTCCCATCTGCCAAGAGTGGTTTTGTGGTATTTTCCATATGTTCCACGCTTTGTTAGGATTACCAACGTTCGGAATAATATTGTTATGAGCAAGACCAGATTTTTCCACGATAAAACACCTCCAAGGACTATCCGACTCATTACCAAAGCGTCACAACCTGATTCAATTTTATAATCTATATTTTTTATATTCCTAATACTGTATTAATATTATTATTAAACAACATGTAAACTTAAAACTAAACGTTCACTTAAAACTCAAGGCAAATGATATTTAAAAATTATTCATCATCTACGTCTACAATTTAAAAATTATTCTTGATAAAGTCAAGATAAAAACGTCTAATAATTAATCATATATAAGTATTTAAATCAATGCTAAATATACGTATATATATTCCCATTTCAAAGGGTTATGTTCAAATATAGGGATCTCCCTTTCCCCAAAACTATAGTAGTAGATAAAAAAAAAAAAAAATTGCATGACTAGCAATCCGTCCTTTTCTTCAAAAAAACTAGATCTTATAATAAGTATCTTCGTCATCTTAAAAATCCAAATTAATACATCTTTACATAGATTTGATTGTTCTAAATTACCAATTTTAAATATAATAATATCCAAAAACATAACCGCTGAGAATTGTATCTTTAAAATTACATAATAATATCCAAAAAAAATCACTGAAATCGTATAATATCTAAAAAAATTGCTAATAATCATATATTTAAAATACAATAATTTGTTTCCTACGTGTTACATTTTAATACCAAAAATAATTTGTTTTTACCAGTTTATCTTTCTGCCCAAACATTTAATTCTTTGGAGTGCCACTAATTAGTAAAACTTTGTTGTT
The DNA here is from genome assembly GCF_000208745.1 of Theobroma cacao. NCBI lineage: Eukaryota > Viridiplantae > Streptophyta > Magnoliopsida > Malvales > Malvaceae > Theobroma > Theobroma cacao. The sequence continues at coordinate 11,716,606 of NC_030858.1, read as the reverse complement.
ATATATACTAGATATTTACAATCAAAACCATATCCACCCTTCATCAAAGTTATGAATCAAAGTTACTTATTGACTTACTGTGCATTTTTTTTTTGGCCAAAGACTTATTGTAATTGAACACACCCATTTGAGTAAAAGTCTTGAATATAAAATAAAAGTAATGAATATTACAATTCTAAAGAAACAAAAGCTACCTATTAAAGAAAGAAACTAGGAAGGAGAAAATTACTAAAACTTGTTGGTAATGAGCACTGGGGTCTGTAGTGTGCTAAAATACACACACACACACACACACACAAAAGGGAAGTCCTGGCCAACTAGGTATCCCAAGATCTGATCGTGAAATGAAGCATTGAATTTTCTTTTCTCGTTTTGTCCCTGACTTCCTTCAGTCACCAACTCATTCTAACTTGCTTCCATAGAAGCCCTTGAGAGACATGCAGAGAGCTATTGACAAATATTGATGGCAAATGATAATATAATTCCTTTGGAATATTCTAATGGTGGAGAAGACAAGGATCCCGATGAGGCAGAGAGATATCTGACTAACATCAGCTTTTATTCGTATTTTTTGACAAACAATAACTTGAGAAACAAGTGTTTCTGATAAGATATCAACCATACTCCCACCACTAGAAATCTATAGATAAAAAAAAAAAACAAAGAAACAAATCATAAAAATCTTAAAGAAACTCAGTTCAATAAAGATAATCATAGTGAAAGCAAGAAATTAAGGTAGAGATGACTCATGTATATGATCATCAGCTTCAAAGCATTCCCGTTTCCCTTTTCTTTGCTTCAGCAGTTTCATATCCTGAGAGGGCTAAGCAACTGCATACAAACAAGACCTTAGTAACACTTGTTGGGGTACCATCTATGATAAATCAGCATCAGCATCAGCATCAGAGAGAAGCGCGAGGCGAAAGGAAACTGCTGGCTGAAGAGGTGTTTGGGGAAACCTCGAGAAAAAACATTGGATTCTTGGACTGTTAGTGGGAGCCCCTTTGGCAGGGAGGCATCAATCAACAGTTAGGGCTCCTTTTCATGTTTTTTTTCCCCCATCCTGTATTAATAGGGATATAGGACGGTAAATGGGAAAAGAACCCTTGGAAACAAACCACCCCCATCTGTACTCTCTTTATCACCCCCTTCAATATATATTGTATAGATAAGGCTTTCGTACGTAGGGATGATCAAGCGATGATTTTGATAGCCCCCCACCAGACTGTGTTGCTGCAAGCCACGTAGTTGCAAGCTGTGGCAGACTGGCTAGGGTTCTTTTTCGTGGGTTTTCCCTTTTTCTTGGTCCTGCCTTTTGTTGCTTTGCAAAGTGCCTTTAACTTCCGTTTCCAGACAAAAATTAATTAAATGGCCGCGTGATATATGGATGAGTAAGGCGCCCTAGTTGCATGCTAGGTATTTTGATTTTGTTATTGACTAATTTGCCAAACCATAATTATGAGATGATTACTAGTAGTAGTTAATTTGCTTTCCACCATCTAACCTCTAAACCTTTGTTTTAACGAAATTTGCAGCAGATATATAGCATTTGACAAGTTTGGCTTGGGCACGAAAAGTGGCTTGCTTCATCAGGTGCTATTTGATATTACTAATCCCCAAAAGATTTCCTCTGTTGTATATCCACTCTGAATCAATATTAGCTAACCATATTGTTAATTTTATGTATATATCAGTAACTCATGTGTGAACGAACTTTTTCGTTATCCTTTCTTGAATGATTGAATATTAAGGTTCAAATCAACTCTTCCTAGCTACAGACCTGTTATTTGTATCAAAACAAAAAATCAAACCCCGCATGGTTGCCTGTAATGGGAACTAATAAATCCGTGGGTAGTTATAAGATCGGACACCGTACGTCCTGCTCGCTAGCTACGTGACACCCGTGATGTCTTGTCAAATTAATATTTGATCAAACTTGAGTCCCAAATAATTAATATTGGCAACTCCTCGTTGAAAAAGTTCGACGGAGATAAAAGAGTAGAAAGAGGGAGCCGAGCGAGGACTTTAATGTGCTGCAGGGCTAAGGCAGTTTTGGATTTCAGCAGCTTTATTTTTTTAACCTGTGGATTGGAAATTTGGAATCTCTCATGGAGGATTCTTGTTCTCATATATCTTAATTCAATCTGATGCACAAACAGTTAACAGCGTGAGCATATCTTTCCCTCTTTCGGCGCCCCGCCTTATGACATTGTTGCACTACTACTATACTATATGGTATTACTATGTTAGCAACTAGAAAAATTTGCCCACCCATAGCCATTGGTAGTAACGACAAAATGCACCACATGTCAATCAGTTGTTAAGCCAAATGTCAATCATCCATGTAATGTCAGCAGGACCCGGATAATACAACAACCACAGAGATCTTCCTGTTTCATTTGGTCAAACTGTCAGTTATTTACCGCGTCATCAGAAGGCCCCTACAAAATTTATTGCAATTTGATAGGACTATACGAGTAAGGTCATCCAATAACAATTATTAAATTTGTTAAATTAAATAATAATTATTCAGTTTTTCTATTGTTTAATCTATTAACGGGTTATCATTTGATCAAAATAAAGTAAAATTCATTTTAATTAGGAGGGGAGACATGACAGCTTGACTCTGGGGAGGATTCTCCCCTTCCTTTTTCCTTATTTCTTCTTCGAATTTGGTTTTTCCCCGTGACAATGACCAGCCATTAGAGATTGCCAAGAATGGAACCAATCTTACGGTGACAGGTTTGACTACAGGACTGACCGTTTTATTGAAACAAACGTCAGATCTTTGAGTGAAGCCTTTTGCCACCAATCTAGTTTTGTACCTGAAAATGGAACCATCAAGGTATCTTTTAATTCTAAAATCCACTTGTAACCATGTATATTTCTATTGTTGGGAGGTGGAAACAATTTTCATGTGTCATTATTTGTGAGGGCAACATATCCGTCATGCATAGCTTGCTTCCAGTGAGGATATTGTATAGCTTGTGTAGCACAGGTTGATTCAATGGATTCTGGAAGAGGATTAGTGGTGGCCAGCTGGAGGTGTTTAAGTTTAAAAATATTGTTTTGTGATCATGTAACCATAGGATGTGCTCTCTAAGGTTGAGGTGGCCCCAGATGCAGTAAATTTTAGTTAACAGTTGAATCAGGAAGAAGGGAAAGGTAATTTCTTGGGGAAAGAATTGACACACCCGTCAGCCACTTGCAAAGATGAATAAAAGGTGGTTCCAGAAAACAAAGCTGCATCCTGAGCAGGTGTTGTTTAGGTTGGAACAATATAGGTGTGTCATGCACAAGATGCCATTATGAGTAAGAAATATCACAAACTAGAATGCTGAATGCAAATTTGGTAGCAAATGGATATTTGTATTCATCAAACAAAACTAGTCTCGAGGAGAAAATTTTGTTAGATTGAGGATCAAGACAAAGGTAACCACTTTGATGCTTAAAGTAATTAAGAAACTACAAGCTGTAGATTTGCTTTGAAGTTTGTGTTATAAGGTTTAAGCCATGAATAACATAAGCTATAAAAAATTTTGAATTTAGCATAGTTAGGGTCCTAATTAAAAGTGATTGATAAAGACATTTGTTTCCAAATGACAGGAGATGGAATCTATTTAGTAAATAAACTACAGTTGAAAAAGAAAAATACCAACATGACAAGGGCATGGATGCTTAATGTAGTAAAGTAAGTCTAGTTTCAACATTAACACTTCAATGTCTACATTCGTCGATTGCATTGTGTTGAGTGGTATGTGAAGGTGTTTGTAAATGTTGCAAGCCAAATGAACTGAAGAGAGATTGCACCTTTGTGCATTCACCCCCACAATCAAAATATATTGTAACAATATAAGTTTTAAAATAATTTTCAACTATACTCTTAAATTTAGGAGAGGTCTGATTTTGAAGCAATTACTTGGTTGAATATCCTGGTTTATAACAGAACTGGCAAACAATCTTGAAGTTGGAATGATATGAATTCTTAGAAGATCAGTTGGTGAGAAAAACCTGGCAATTTAAAGAAGTCGATGCTGCTTTGGTTTGCTAAAATGAAAAGAAGTAGTTTTGGCAACAAAATGAGCAGAAGGTCGATCATATCAATTGATGATTCTTGTTTCTTGACTACTTTTTTATCATCAGTGAATTTATTTAACAATTCTTCAAAGGTATTCTCTTGCTCTATATCAACTACTATTTCCTTCAACTCAAAACCAATTCGATTAGGAGTGTAGGTGACGAGTTCATTTTCACTTACAAGCGAGTTCAACAATGAAAGTTCGTCAACAACACTTCTGAGACGTTGGAAGTATTCAAAGACTGTCATAGTGCTTTTGGATTTTGTAAGTTTTTCATTTTTTAGATTCATCTGATGCAACTTTTGAGATCTGGACTCGTTAGAATATAATTTATTGATTTTAGCCCAAGCATCAAAGGGGTAAAAGAGGCACAACACTTTCTACAACAGATGAAATAATACCATAAAATAACTGATCTTGTCTGACCTAGTAATCATATGCTGGATTAGCGCATAAAAAGAAAGGAGGGAGGGTTGGAACCTTGTGGTTTCAAGGCTGAAGGGTAGGGGTATAACTATTTATCAAAGTAACTTACATCCAGCCAAGAGAGGCCTAAATTTAGTCGGTGAAGGGGGATGTTGAGAATGGTGAAAAGATATAAAATTAAAATTATTGTGAAGACTAAAATAAAATAATGCATAATTAATTGATATAAAATAATAAAAGGCACGAATTACTAAGTTGTTGTCATGCATCCCGACCTGGCCGCAAAGGCATAGTCCAGATTAAAAGCCTGACGAAGACGCAGAAAATAATTCAAAAACCTGTTTAAGAAGCACCTTTTCGTACTCCAGATTCAAAGGACATTTATTGGTGAACCCCATCTTCCTTTATCATTAATTGACGAATAATTCACGCGACCATTAATTACATCATCAAGACACCCATTTCTTTATTAAAAATCTAAATTAACATTTTATTTTACCTAATTCCCAAAGCTCTAGCGCCTGATTCAATGAGATGATAAACCTACAACAATTCAACTGAAATGAGGGCAGAATGCCAACGAGATTCACTTGGATCATCAACTTAAGACACCTCAGACCTGAGGTCTGGATCCTAGAATGGTGTGTCGTTCAACAATTGATATTATTGTCTTTCATCCAAGTCTTTGAGGTTGGCTGAATTTCTTCATTAATGGCGATTGGGCAAATCTTTGGAAAAAAAAATTATTAATACTAATAAAGAGCAAATATGCAGAAAATGTGCACATCTTTTCTCCCCTTTTAGGTCAAACAAAGCACCCAAAGGCCTCTAAATGAAAGAAAATATCTTTTACATTTCCTTTTGAACCAAAAACCATTTCGGCACTTCCCAATCTGGACACACAAAAATGCAGGAACTGTTTAGGATGAGCAATAAGTATACCATGCTTGGCATTGAAGTAATCAGGTAACTCAACTGCCGTATTATTACTAAGGTTAAGAGTGAAGACCAAGCTCAAAGACAAAGTATAGCTTACAAATTCCATAACATTTTCAGCGAATAAGTACAACAATTATAACTGAAACAACTTAAGGTCACACCTACTGCATTAGAAAAATGAGTCAACAAGGGAGGGGCCATCAACTTAAAAGCAAATTTACCCCCCCTCAAGGCCCTAACATAAACTCAAATTATCATACACAAACCAATGGTAAAGCATATTACTAAGGCAAGTCAAAGAAACAGCTTACTGTACAGGAGAAACTGTACAAGACGAGATTCCCAATGTTGAATTCGGTCTTCAGGACTTCTGGAACCAATAATTTCATGCGATCAGTACCTCTAGTTTTTCCCTCCCATTGATGGAGTTCTAGTAACTTCTGAAAACATAGACAGAAATGAGAGGCTTGCCACTTAAAAAGACTTGATCACTATTCTTCCTCTTCTAACTCAACTATCTGTGCCCGTCTCTCAGCAGCTTTCTTCCGGATAAAGAAACCCCATCTCATTGCTGCCTTAATCTTCAGCCAACCAACAACTGCTTTGCCAGGACGTGAACGATCTTCATCTACAAAGTTTGGCATTGGGGATTGCATGTAATTTGGGAATCCATACCCACCATCTTCTGTCACATTAATAGAAGCATGACCTCCCATGCTAAAGAGGCGGAGCAGGTGCTGCATATCTTCATTCTCAAGCATTTCATGACTCCTGATGCGAATCTCTTCCTCTGAAAATAAGTCCTCAACTCCTTTATCTCGGTTGTTTGTCCAATCATCAAAAGGATTAAGATTTGATGACTGCATTGAAGAACCAACATTTTGAAACCCTAAGGCAGATGACTGTGGAGGACCAAGAGCCAGCCCAACAACATTGTTATCATTTCTCAAGCTTTGTGGTTGCTGAGAATTGTTAATCAGCTGGTCATGTGGCAAATATTGTGTGCTGTCAAATTGATTAGAAGAATTGGAATTCACATGCTGGGACTGCCCTGAGTATTTGGTTGACTGATTATCATTATAACCTGAGGTAACCAAGACAAAAAGAAATGAAGTTATCCAAATGCCAGCTGTGATTGGATGAAAAGAAGAAAATATGGTTCTCAACTTGATAGTCGTACCAAGATATTAAAATCTCAAACAGTAATCCATACTATAACAGGAGGCTTTATCCTTATGGGTAACATATCAACAAGTCTTTTACAAGAAATGTGTTTAACTCTAAAAAGATAATAGAATAAGATATTTCCCACCAAAATCCCAGTTAACTCTGCTGTAATTCACAACAAAATTATTGATTTACATTACTGATAGGGGTATTAGCTAAATTTCCTTACAAAAATTGTCAATCTAGGCATCAGTTACAGTAAGAATGCTATATATTTCCTGCAGTATGCATGAGAAAAAAATTGAGCCAGATGCAGATAAAAGGTAATCATACAAAAGCCACAATTTCCAATGACCAAGGTACTTCACTATCTGATGTTAAGCAATACATTACCTCATCTGGTTTCCAACAAGACCTAGAACTACTGGATCTCTATAACTAACAAAATTTCATCATAATGCTGCTATCTAGAAGAAAGTCATTTTGACATCCAAAAATTTCTGAATCCACCCATTTCAATGACACTATGATTTTGAAGAATACTGCTTTTTGAACTAAAAAGAATAGAAAAGTACTTCGCTTCCATCTAACTCTGACCCAATATTAATCTAAAATTATATTTTTAATCAATCTAAAAAGATAAAAACCTCCCATTTATGACCTTGGCTAATGCCAAGACATAAATCTAGATGCAGTACCTAAAGCCTATGTCGTCCATCCTTGGGTTATGGGTGTTTGGGGTTCAGTGTCGGTATGTGTCTAGGAGTATGAACTCATCAATTGCCAGGGCAATGGCATAAAACTCTACAAGGAAAAACATGGGGTACTTGTTTTATATCTACCTTTTTTTTTTATCAGAACGGTAGGTTTGTCATTTACTTGACCATAACACATATTAGAGTTATATGGATTTATTTCTTAGATAATAAAGGTTAATTGCAATTTATGTGATGATAGTGACACTGGAAATCTGGAAATGTGGTTACCATAAAGTCAGCCTATTCAGGAAATCTAGAATTTCACGGTTGTATCATACATGGATGAATTAGAAAAGCATGCCTAGTTATGTGAATATGGAACATTTTCAATTTTATGGGCCCACAACTTTTGAAGGTAAAAACCAATGAGTATTTAACCCTTTTCATCCGAAGCCAACCCAGCAATAAAAAAGAAACAGCATATAAGGCCCAACTCAAAAAATTAAAAATAAAAAGAGAACCAAAACCCAAAAGCTTCCAAACTTTTGCAGGCTTAAGGCCAAAACCAATGTTTGAGACCTTTTAGAGTGCAGCAAAATGGCTCTCTCCCTCTACATTATCTCTGGCACCAAGATGATTCTCCCAGAGCTAGAGGTGAGCAAAACCAATCCAGACCAATTACCCACCCAAATCAAATGCGATTTAAGTAAAACGGTTCAGTCTAATTGGTCCATTTAATCAATGGGTTCACAATGTTTGGTCTAATTGATTTTTTGATTGGTTCTTGATTTTAAAATTTTTAAACCAATCCACCCAAAAAAACCAAACTAATTTTGTATACATATATAGATATATTAATACATGTAATATTTTTTTAATATTAGTAATTTAATATTAATTATATATATTTATTTATTTATAAATCTGTATTAATATGAAATTACAAATTATATATTTTAAATGATATAAGTTATATGTTAATATTATAATATATAATAGTAAATATCCTACATATTAATATGTTATAATTATTACACCTTAATAATGTTTCATAATATAAAATGTTATGAATATATATATATATAATTGTATAAATATATTATATATACATGTATTTAATTTATA
>NC_030858.1:11672760-11707936 GCF_000208745.1 Theobroma cacao | reverse complement strand
AATTTTATATTATATATATATAAATTAAAATAATTAATAAAATAACATATTCTTTCATTATACATAAGCATTATGTAACTTATAATAAACATTTTTTATATGATTACACTTAATAAGTTTATTAGTTATCACTTTAGATTTTATAACATATTGTTTATAATTAATTATTATTTATACAAACTTTAATATAAAACATTATAACATATAATTTATATCATTAATTTCATATATATATAATTATGAATAAAATTTATAAATTTTAATATTATAATATGCAAAAAACAGTGATACAATTTTGATCCATTGGTCCAAAATCGGACCAACCCAACCAATTCTATGTTTAGTAGGTTTGGTCTTTCTTCATAGTTGGTTGATTTTGGTCGGTTTTTTAAAATGATTAATCATTTGGTCCTTAGGTAAGGTGGCTCAAACTACCCAATCCACTCATTTGCTCACCCCTAGTCAGAGACTTTCATCCTTTCTCCTTTTCCTTCCTCTCCATTTTTATCTGTTTACTTTTATCTTTTTGTTATCACACTGATTTATCTGTTTTCTCTCTATTCCCCACTCTTCTCCCTCCTTACCCACAATAGCACCACCTATCTAGAGATCTCATTGCTGCCAAGGACGTTATATCAAGCCATGAAAATGTCCTGCCATGAAGACGAGTCCAAACAATATTTTGCAGTGTCAAACAGATACAGATTGTTTCCAGGATCGTGTTGGCCAATTTTTAACAAGTCCAAGTAACTTAACCTAAAGGTTAAAATCCAGCAAAAGAATTTTAACTAAAAAAGAAAGCAGCCAAAGAAAATTGTACTACAGTGATGCTAGATGATACAGAGGTATTTATATTTTTAGAATTTTGTTTTTTATGTGGTTTCATCATTTTATTTATTTAGTATATTTAGCTACTTCGCAGCAAGAATTAATCCTTCAGAAAAAACCTTTACCCCATATCATGTTAAGTTTCTGTCTTGTATTAAGGAAAAGGGGAAGCAGGCATGAAGCAAAATGATATTTATAAGCATCAAGATTAAGCTGAGAGCAGCATCATGACATCAGCAAAATTTCCTTAAAAACTAAAAGTTTACCCAATGCTTACCTTCAACCTGTAGGCCTGAATGCACCTGCTCAGTAGGAACTGAAACTGGCAACCGCGGTAACTGCAGTTGTTGATCTAAAGCATTAGGGTAATCTATCGCACCCATCTGAAGTTCATTTCGGGCACTTGACCTCCTATTTTGCCTGAAGTTCAACAGTGACTTGCCATCATACTCTATGACTTTATTCCAATTGTCATAGGCTTTCTTCACCAATGTATCTACATAGACCTGCAGAAATTTTTTTGTTCCCCTTGTTTTATTAGTGAAACTATTTCATTCAACTAAAAAATAGAAAATGAAAATAAAGCTGAGCCAGGGCTTAAGCAGTAGAAAACAACAAAGAAGCCACATACTCTAAGTAAAGGTCTATCACAAAGGAAAAAGAACAAAGTAATATTATCTGGCAAGAAAACCAATGCAAATCCATGCCATCTGATTAATTTGAATTTAACATCAAGCAAATAAGTTCTCTAATAGCTATTTCTATCACTCATAAATTAAAAGAAAATCTTTAGTTCTCTCTAACTACAGCAGCAAGCACAGCTTCGTTAAGACCATCAGCTGCCATTCCCATGCTTTCAGGTACAACATGACTATAGACCAGAACCAGAGAATAAAAGGTTAATATCCAGAACTACAAACCAGAAACAAAGAAAAAGCCACAGATTAGCCTTGACTTCAAAATCAGTTCTATCTCAGAAAGCTAAGGCACAGCAGCATCAGATTTCAGCTGCCTACAAAGTTAGAAATTGCAAGCAACTACCAAATTTTCAAACAGAATGATGTATTGTCCTGCACTCATGACAGTAGTCATTTCCTTCCAGCTACCAACACTGTTTTAATTTTTTCTATTTTACTGAAATGCCACAGAATAAAATCAATAACCCACAAAATACAACAATAAATGCAGCTGTTTTTTGGCTTCTCTTTTCTTTAATTTCTTCTGACTTTTCAATTGATTTGAATAAGTCTGCAGTACATTAATAGAGAGGAAAGTTGAAATTAATCCATTGGTTACTAGACCTATGATGCAGCTAACTAAACTTAGATAAATAGGAAAGTTGAAATTAATCCATTGGTTACTACACCTATGATGCAGCTAACTAAACTTAGATAAATAGCCTAATCAAGTCCCTTCCACAAGATTTGTCATTTTATATTAGACCAATGTACATCTGACCCAAATGTGCACCCTCAAATGAATAAATTATTATCCAAGCATCCTAATCTATCATGCATGAAAGCATCTATAGACTCCAGAGCTTTTCCTTCTTTCTTTAATTTTTGGTTCAATGAACTATAACCCTAGTCTGACCTCCCTCCCTTCCAGCCTGCCAGATACCTCTACTCACAAGGAGGCAAATCCAGTTGGTAAACCATTTAAAATAAAATACACTAGCTCTAAGTAAAGCAGCCAATCTTATATAACTTAAAACAGGAAAAAATAATTATCATAGCACATAATACAAAATTAAATTGTAGAGAGCAGTCCTATAAACCACATGTTTAAAGATTAAATTACACACACACACACACATAAATGTATGTATGAGTATTTTCTAATAAAAAGTGCTAAAATATAAGAAAATACTGCAAAATATTTATTATTGTAGGCCTAGATAACACTGCTACTAACACATCCCACATGGTAGCCTCTCAAACACAAAGAGGTATATAACATTTTATATTTCATTGAAGAAATGAAAACAGCTTATATATATACACCCACCTTTTGACTATCAGATAGAGAATCAGCAGGTATATACTGTTCCCCAGTAATGAGGCCATTCAACTCATAGATGTTGTTGAAGATAACACCAACACTCCTTGAATCATCAGTATAGTAAACATAAAACTTCCCACTCAGCACACAAGTCTTTGCATGTTCTAATAGAGCTTCCCACATCTTATTTGACATGCCACTTCCAAGAATCTACAAACACATAGAAATATCAGAAGGCAGCTACAAAGCAGTAGCATTTTGCTTTCAGAACCAAAATCCAAACTCACATTTCGTAACTTTTGTTGATCCCTGACCACAAGCCGCAAAAAGTCTTCAACTGTGAATATTCCTGCAGTGTTAAGCCTCTTGTGGAATGACCCATCTTTTCCAATCTTTTCCAATCTCCACACATCATCATTCAACGCAGGTGGATAGTGCTTCTTGTACACTGTCAAGAAACTCAACTCAAAAAAAAATTCAAAAAATCCACAAAGCAACAATCAAAAATGGTATAAAGTATGAACTCACATTCCCCTCTGTGATCCTTGACAGTAAAAGCCTCCGTCTTTGCTTCACGTACACGTATACCCTCACAATATCCAGAAGCGACCTTCAAGCCAAGCCTGAATTTCCTACTTCTTATCCAACTTGAATTGTCAGTAAAAGTGAGCTCTCCTAGTGTCCCTACCCCCTCTTTGAGGGTCACTTGCAAGTCACCAGTCAACAGTGGTCTTTTTCCTTCACGTTCTTTTACCACATGGCTCTCAAATTCTTCTTGTGTCCAATCTTCATCATCCTCGTTGTTGAAATCACCTTCAAGCACAACAACATCTAGCTTTACACAGGCTTCAGGCCCAGTTGTTACAACTTGTCCAGTGTTAGTGTCAACTAGAACAATATGTATGGCAGCACCCTGCTCCCCTTCTACCTTTCCTCCGGTGAAGAGAGGAAGGGACAACCTGGACCTGAAGTGGAGCTGCAAGCTCAGTCCATCTGGACCTTCAATTCGTTTTGGAGAAGATCTGAAAACCAAAAGTGTTAGAAATAACAAAAGTAAAAGATGTTGTATATGAAATGTGGGGAGACAGTGAGAGAATAGGAACCTTAATGCTGAAGAAGAGGCGGTTCTTGTAAAGGATCAATAACATCAAAAACAATAAACTACACCTATTCCCACTACATTTCTTGTAAAAGGATCAAGATAAAAAATTTTATTTCAAGAAAGTAGAATACCAATCAACCAGCCAAAAACCAAATAAAAGTAATCACAAAATCAAGCTTATTGTATGGGTTTCATCAGTTTCATATCAATGTCCAGCAATGCTCAAGTATATCCAAAGGCAAGCAATTAATTACCCAAAGCAATCCTACAAACAGAGGACAAGAAAAGAATCAAACCTAAGAGCATTTGAAAACTCTTTCAGAACTTCATTGCAATCCTTCAATTATCACACACAAATGTTCTGAAATATTGGCTACTTAATGAGCCAAAACTAAACACAAAAATATTAGAACTAACAGAGACTGTCATCAGCACTCATAGTTCATATATATTCAGTAATATACCTATGATTGCCCAAGCTAATGCTAAAACTATTTATACTAAAAAACCCAATTGTTTTTTATGTCAAAACGTGTAATTTAATATATTATAAGAAGTTCTCACATCATCATGCAAAATGCTTGAAACATGCCGATATTTCACAATAACTAAAATTTGTCAAAGACCAGCAAATCAGAACTGAAGATTAAAACCACCAGCTACCGAAAGATACACCATTTGATAAGCAAGCAGCCCATTTACGTCACATAAAGTATGATCTTTCTCAAATCTCAAACGTCCATAATTGATTTCACACTGTTAAGCATACAATGCAATCCCAATCAGTAATAGGTGGAGTGAGCACATCCTAAATATAAGGCTACCACAAACTCTCAAACCAAACTGATATGGGATGTAAATGTAACACCACTTAGCATGCACCATTGTGAATGTCGTGTAATTGAAAAGGAAATTTTCTAAGAATTGAGACATCATAACAAAGCAAACTTGACTCTATAACCATAAATGAGCAGACATAAATATGTTACCTTCCATTAAGTCTAGGAGGGCCTAATTTTGCCAAAGCTCTTTCCACCTCTTCGCTTACCTGCAAAGCATCAGTGGCAGACATAAGAAGAAAACATGAGAAAAATAACATAATCAAAAGGAGAAAATAACAGGATACAAAACAGATTTTCCTAGAATCGCACTAATAATTGTTCTAAATTGATCTCTTAAATGCAAAACACAGAAAGCTCATTTTAGAATCATCCAACAAATTTCTGTACAAACAGTGGACATTTATTATCATGGATGAGGGGCAGGCTTGTGTCTACACCTAAGAGTTCCTTTGTCATGAGTATCTAAGATGCAAAAACACTGAAAATCATCATCGGACGCAGAATATGGGCACTTGTGCATGAATAAGTGATAATTTAGAAAACAAAATCAAATATTAACTATTTTCATATCAATTAACCTTTTTTAGAAGGGATGGAGGGAGGAAGAATTGAGAAACATCACAAAGGCATAGTCATTCTTAAGGATGGTGAATAAATGTAAGATAAGGTCATCTAAAAATTCTGATCAGGACTCAATCTCACATAAATATAATCTAGGATTTTGACTCTAATTGAAAATATTAGCAAGAATTATGCAATTTGTGACAGCGGCAAAAAAAATTGGGGAGATCGGGTAACCAATCACACCAAATCTGGTTGAATTACCAACATTTGAACCTAACATAATAACTCTGAGGTCAAAGTTGAACAGTCCTAGAAGGAAATGAGAAGAGGAAAGCCTCATATAGTAAGCAAGTTTTATGAGGAAAAATATGAACGAGTAAAACAAGAGAATCAGCATTCTTCATAATCACTTCAATAAAAGATTTACTCAAGTCCCCTAAAAAAAAAAACCTTTAAAGGGGATAAAAAAGGAAGGGAGAATTTGAAGAGAAATAAATGATAAATTGAGAAAAGGCACTTACATGCATACACACAATACAAGCACTGTGCACAAAAGCACAATAGATGCATGTTCACAAGTAGGCATATATACACATACATATAAGACACCCATTCAGAAGTAAAACTCCAATCAGCAGAACAATGCTTGTCAAGAACATCATATTACCATTTAAAGCAGTGTCCTCTAAACTTAGATTCTGACAATTGTACTAACCAACTATATACCGAAAAAGAAAAAGAAGAAAAAAGGCATGCACTGCTCAAACATAGACTTAACAGTTTCCCGATAAAATTGATTGCAAAGAAAGTAAAACATTAGGAAATGGGGCTTACAACTCTACGAAGAATGGGTTCCAAAGATGAGCAAAGCTTCTGCAGGCTATCCACCTTAAGAGCTTCTACAATTACACTGCATAATATATACGAGTAATTTTTCAGAAAAACACAAGGCACTTCAACAGAAAGAACATCTCATCATTTATTAACCCTGAATTTAAGAATTTTAAAATCCCCAAGTGTGTCACACAATTAAATGACAAAAAGCCAAAAATGTTATCCAATTAATAATTCATTAGGAGGAATAAAAAAGATTTGAATTGTGTTTTCCCCAATTTGTCTGATTGGTTGCTGCTTCTACTACTTGCTTTCTGCTTCCAAAAAACTTGCAGCAAGATCATAATCGAATAAAAATAAACAAATGTATATTGAGAACATAATAGTTTTACATAAAAGCAAAGTTCTGCATTTTGTTCTGAAAAAAAATTAATTTTAATTATTCAAAAATTTTATTTTCTTTTATATTTAAGCCTGCTTTTTCCTTTTTCCTTTCTGAAGTAAAAATAAACGGCAACAACCAGGATCCACACATAACTTCTCAACATATATTAGTAAACCAACCAAGAAAACAAAGTACCAAACCAAGGCAACAAAATTTGAACAAAAAATAAGGGAAAAAGAAAAAGAAAATACCTGGCTAAAGCAGGGCGTTTTCGCTCGGGCTGCTGCTCCTCATCTCCTTCCAAACTCCTCTTCCCTCTAGCGATACTATTAGTCCTCTCCATATACCTAGTTTGCCTCTGCATTCTCTGAGTACCAAATTCAGAACCCTAATTTTCCCAGATCTACACAGTCACAAGAAAATCAACACTTTAAAACTCAGTGATTCAACTCAAAAACTTCAAATTCAAGCTGCTCAAAACCCTAATTTACCTTTTAAACACCAAAAAAAAATTAAACTAAAAAAATAAAAATCAGCTAAATTAGCTACTTATTATAAGTTACGGTCAATTTTTAATCGAACAAATAAGAAACAGATAATAGAGGAAAAAAAGAAAGTGAGAAATGAAGGAAAAACCTGAGAAAAAAGAGGAAAGTTTTATAGCGTTTCGAGGGGTATGTTTGGGAAAAGAGAAAATCCGAAGAGAAAATCTTTTGAAGCAGTGACTACTATTATTGAAGTAAAATGAAGTCTGTGTTTGGTCTTTGGGACCTTTCGTATATCTTTTTGTTTTATGGTCTACCCTGGCGACTCTTCTCAGCTATGTTTCGAGGTGTTATCAGGTACGACACGATCCACTGCAACGCGCTGGCCCTTTTAACCGTGGTCAACGGATGAGGTTCTGTGATCATGACTCTCGGTGGCGTTTTGTGGTGGGTTTGAGGGATTTGTGAAAGCGACTTCGGTGGCCCCTAACACAGGGGGTCTTTATTAGCGGATTGGATTTTTTTGCTCACACCTCAGTTTACGTAGGGGATTAAATCGTGACCGTACGTCGGCACTTTGCCACGTCAGTTTGAGACATATTTATAGTGTCTCCTTTTCGTTGACGTCAGTGGTTTTTGGTGTGACACACGTCAGTTGTCGATTCGTGTGAATTACGGGATTCGAAACTAATGATGAGAAGAGAAATGCAAGCAAAACACTTGCCCGGATAGAAAATAGGATGTTGGATAGGAAGAGTTGAAGAAGGAACCAGCATTGTCAATAGAAAACAGCAAAACAGATATTGTTTCTTAATTTAGAAAAGGGGTTTTTAATCTTATTTTTAAATAAAAAATTATATATTAATTAATAAATCAAATGTTTGAATGCAGAAAATAACAAAATAAATATAATTCACAAAATTTTCACTTGTACACTAATTTTTTTTAGAAATAAAATAATCATTTCGTGAATCAATCAAATATTATATTTAAAATATTTAAAAATAAAAAATATAAATAACATTTTCCTTCTTCCTAACCAAGCAAATCAATAGAGGCAAAGTTTACTGTTTTTTGAATTTTATCAACAACCTTTTTTTTATTAATGTCAATTTTAAATGTACAATCTTATACAATAATATACATAAATTTACTTAAACATTGAGTATCTTATTTATTAAATCCAAAACATAAAAATTATAATAATACATAAATAATCCAAATTCCGTATTAAGGTCCCTTGTTTGAACTATTCATATATATATATTTTAATATTTGTGGCTTAGGAGACAGTTTTAGATTTATCATTTATGCAATATTTTATGGCTACCAAAATATTCTTGTAAGAGCTGGTCAAATACCTACCAATAGCTTTCATCAAATCGGACATATAAGACAACATTGAACATAATCTAATAATGTTTTCCCCTTTATTTGTATTCTTATTTTCCCTTTAAACCTCCTTGAATGATTAAAAAATAATAATATTTAATGTAGAAAGCACATTCCAGGTTGTTCGGTTTATATAACTTGGAGTTGGAAAAGACTACAATACGCCACAGTTTTGGTTTGATATTGTGTCCGACTACTTTATAAATTTATTTATGTAAATATATATATATAAAGTAGTAAAACCTGGGTTGGACCAGTACGCTCGAGTGGAAGTAGCAGAGAGTGAGGCAAGACTGAACTCTTGACTCTGGGAAGCAGTATAACTTATCTCCGAGTTTAATACAAATTTGAGGACGCAATCTCATTTTCCAAGTTGATTTTGATTGGTGAACTCTTCAAGCCTCCGGTAGAGTTTGATGACTTGTTGCCTGCAGATTTCAGGGGATGTGCAGGGCCCACACATGAGATATATGACATTTCCTAGGGGCCTCATGTACACACCATCCTCCCGGAGCATCTGAAGAAGAGAGCTTGCGTATACTGATGCGTACCTATAAATATGATCATCAGCATCTTTAGATTATGGCCCAAACAGAAACCAGGTCGAGCCCTGGAACTCTTTAAGTTTGCCAGTGAAAATACATACAAGTTCCTTGAAGCAAAAGCATCAAGACTTTTTAAGCATGAGTTTGCTCATATGTAAAAAGCCCATATTAACCAAATGATCACACACCCAAAAGAGGACAAAATAACCCCTACCAAACATATAATTAGGAGTCGTAACATAAAGTATCTGAATATGCAAAACCTCAATGTCATAGATCCTCCAGGATGGTCTATTTCATCTATTAGGGAATAAGATGTGGACTATTGTTGATCACCAATTCACCACAGACCATTAGTGTCTGTACTGCTGTTCATAACATGCAAAACAGAGTGGTCTAGCATGTACATGAGGGGTTAAGCTGTTGTCTTTCATTTGAAATAATTTTGACATCAAAACTTTTAAGTTTAGACATATGTGACAAACCAAATTGCTAGTCTTAAAGAACTACATGCTAGGCAACCAGGACAGAAGTTCCAGACAAATAGATGAGAAAAAAAATAAAGGTTAAAGAAGAAATACCCAGCATTAGACCCATCTGCTTGTAATTCTAGGGCAAACAGAGTTCCTAATGTGACCACCCTTGAGACAGAAGGATGTGATGAGATCTGTTGCACAAGTTCTGCATCCCATAACTGCAAGAATTTAAATGGAAGTGTGAGAGCATATGATTAAAAAACAATAACATGTTTCTCCATATTTTCACCATGTGCAGTTCACATGTAATAATTGTTATAAAATTTAAAGAAAATTTGGAGTTTTTTGTTATGCGGTGAATTACTTAGAATCTTATCACCCTCTTAGCAGAGACCATGAGGGGATATAGTTAAAAACTAAAAAAAAAATGAAACAGTACTGCTATAGGACAGAGGTATGACATTTGAAATAAGCCAAAGTATTTGGGGAAGAAATCAGAATATTTGACCAAAAATTACTTTTGCTCTTAAGAACATGGTTGTTAAGTAATAAAGTTGTAACTAAGTTACATTAAATATCCAATTTGATTTAGATACAAAAGTATTTATGATTGAAGATTCACTAAAAGAAAATCGTATTTCATGATTTCAGTTTAACTGCATTGATCTGTCCATATGATTCGATCTGTCTTTGTTTCTTTGGGAGAAAATGGGAAAAAAGAGAGACATGTAAGTTTAAAAGCCTTTGAAAATCGAGTAGAAGACAGACAATGTAAAGTACTGTCAACCATAAGAGCATATCATAGTATGTTCTGGATGGTGAGAAAGTTTCTCACCTCAAGTATTCACTTTAGAATATACAAAGGTGTGTAAAGTGGAAACTAAACTTGTAAAAAGTTAAAAGAAAATGGCAAAATTCAGCATACCTCCCTAAGCAACATTTTCTGAGACTTTTCAGATGTGATATTAAGGTTTGTCATTGGATCTTTGAACCATATAATGGATTTAGCAGCTGCTGTGCACCCCATTGCATGTGCAGAATATGAGTGTCCATGCAAAAGAGCCTTAAGCTGAAAGCAACAAAACCACATACATTTAGTGATTTATTTATACTATCAATATAATGAAAATAAATAGATGGATTATGAATACGTGCAGAAGCCTTGCAATAAGACTACAGTTTCTCCCACTGGAAACAATCTGAATCCACTGACAAAGCATAAAAAATTCCAAATAATTCAGACAAAAGTAACATTCCAATTAGCTACCTAGTCAATTTTCAATCCACAGTCTCCAGTACAGCTGTTATGGCTAAGGTTAAACCGGGAAAAACAATCAGAAAGGATAAGCTTTTGCCAAAATGTGTAACTGTTGGGCTTTTATTCCCCTAAATATAATGTACCTTCCCCAACCATTTTTTAAAAGTTGACCTTGGCCACACTCCATTAGTTTTTAACAATTCCTTGGGAGCTTGAACGCACAAAGTAAACAAAGCAAGCTTCTTATGCAACAAGTTCTTAGTATAGCTTTTTAAAAATTTGAAATCATAAAGGTATTGATGCATACATTAAATCCTCCCTTCAAACATTTATTGACATGCGATAAATTCTCCCCTCAGATGCAGTCTTCGTCAATGTCTTTCTCATAGTTTCAGTTCCTAGTAAAATGCTAAAATTAACATTATTGACAACCAATGAGACAGCAAAAAGCATAATTACTTAGTTCATAAGGATAAGTTCATAAGGATAAACCTTAGTCAAAATTTTTTTTCTAAAGATAATAAATTAGACAGTATAATACCTTTGAGTCTCCAGTAAATGAATCAAAAACAGCAGCAGTTGCCAGTGTGGCAGCTAATGGAATAATCCCCCCAGTCATAAGCTTTGCAAAGCAGGCTATATCAGGAACACAACCAAGCAGTTCTGCTGCAGCCTGCCAGGAAACAAAGCTTAAAAAAAAAATACTTCCACCAAAACTCATCCACATTATTTTCCCAGAAAAACAAGAAACAGCAAAGCCTATTGAGGGCATCAAACCTCTACTCCTAAACGCCAGAAACCAGTAAAAACCTCATCGAAGATTACTGGTATCCTACAACGTCGACACTCATTCACAAGCATCCGCTGGAAAAGTGGATCAACCATGTGCATTCCTCCAGCACCTTGGATAACTACAGAATATATCCAACCACTGGGTGAGATAAACATCAGATAATAGGAAATTACGGTTAAGGTTAATGAGAACACTGAGCATACCTCAGCTGACAAGAAGTACCAATGATATACGTGATAATGACACAAAGACCAGAGAGCAAACTAATATTATGAAGCAAATATATACAATTTAGCAAAGGTGGTAGGAATGATTCAGAAGTTGATATTTTGGAAGGGTGGAAACGAAGCTTTCAAGAGAAAAAAAATGTCAAGGACTTTGCAGAATGAGGTTAACCTCAGTCATCTCTCAGAAACATCTAAGCCAGTCAAGACATCATCTTTGATCTCATTATAATGCACAAGATCTATTAGTGAAACTACACAACCATATACAGAGCAGACACAATTTTCAATTTTTCATCCTCACCTGCCTTCAAATCATAAACTTTTACTTTGTTGCAATGAGAAATAATCAAGTGAGGAGGCTAGAAAAACAATTTTGAATTCCGAATAAAGTATCCCAAAGGTGAGAAACCAACAAAATGGTGTCATAGAATTGACATAAACAGCCTACCAGAAGCACAGAAAAAAAAGAAATGCTTTTAACACATGCTCCCAAAAAACAAGGAGGCCAGACAACCAACTTCATCTTGCTTTGGTTCACAACAGAAGTTGTAAGATAAAAATGGGAACCATAATTTCAAACTGCATGACAAGTGTTAGCACATCAGATAATCCTTTAGTTTACAAGCGATTCACACATGGGAAGTATAAACTAAATCAACATATCTGATTGGTTGCTGTTGGTTGCTGGCGGTTTAGTGTTAACAGTTTCATTGTGGTTCCTATTTTAGTGTTAGTGGTAGTTTTCTATTTCATGTTGTTGGAGGTTGTGTCTCCACCCCATTTTATTGTTAGTGGTAGTTTTTTATTTCATGTTATTAGAGGTTGTGTCTCCACCTTTCCACTTTCTTGCTTTAAGGGTGGTTATTCCACCAAGTTGTAGTTAAAAAGGAGTGAAGTTAATAAAAGAGGTTGCTTAAAATCTATTCAAGTTTTTGAGTACTTAAAACTCAAGAGATCTGCAGGTTCTCTCTAATGAGCCAGCACTACAAACATAGGTCGAAAAAAGAAACCTTCCACCCAAGTACCTTGCGTACCTCAAACTAAGCCAAACCCTTCCACATACCGTCCCATAACTCAATCCGTTTCAAGGGACCGTAACAATTTGGTATCAAAGCCTAATGTTATAGGGGACCCTATTCAGCAACAATTGCAGCAACTTTTACAATTGTTCCAAGATAAACATGCAGCCAATTTGGCTCGACAAGAAGCAATAAATGCTCGACTAGATGAATTCACCATGGATTTAGCAGCTTCCAAAGTTAATCCCAAATCTACAGAAAAGGGCAGTAACAACCGAAGCCATAAGGGCAAAGTTGTAGCAAAAGGGACAGGATCTGAAACCACAAGGAGAGGGGCCATCATCCCTAAGTTCACAAAGTTGAATTTTCCACGATTCAATGGCCAAGAAGATTCTTTAGGGTGGTTGTGCAGATGCAAGCATTTCTTTTGCCACCAACAAACACCCGAAGAAGAAAAGGTTAACCTTGCCTCTTTCCACTTGGAGGGGAATGCGCAGCTATGGTTCCTTCAAATGGAAGTTGACACGCCACAACCTTCTTGGGATGAATTCAAACGGCAATGTCACCTGCGATTTGGCCCACCTATAAGGAGTCATAAGTTGGGAGAATTGGCAAAATTGCGACAAAGTGGTACTGTGGCAGATTACCAAGAAAAATTTGAGCAATTGGCTTCACAGGCAAGCACTCTCACTCAAGCACAAAAAATTGAACTGTACATCAGCGGCCTTGCAGAACATATTGCAGTCAAAGTAGAGCTCCACAATCTGTCAGATTTAGCAACTGCAATGAGTATATCCCGGCTCTATGAACGCAAGGGGCAGCCCACTCGGACACCAATATCAGAGGTTCCACAATCAAAACCCCCTGATACACCACTTCAACACCGTACGAGATTTGTGAAAAAATTGACCAAGGTTGACATGGAGGAGAGGCAACTGAAAGGTCTTTGCTTCAATTGTGATGAGCCATATGTCAGAGGCCATCAATGTAAGAAATTGTTTTGGATTGACTCAGTTGAAGGAGACGAAAAGAAAACCGAATATGAACCACCTGCTAATACTGATCAACCGGAGATCTCGTTGAATGCTATCATCGGTATTAGTACTCCTCAGAACATGAGTCTACAAGGCAAATTGAAGGTAACCCAGCTCTGACCTTAGTAGACTCTGGTAACACTCATAGTTTTGTAGACTTCAAATTTGTATCGCAATTTAATCTCCAGGTGAAAAGACGAGATGGATTGCGGGTTGTGGTTGCAAATGGAGAGAGAATTAGAAGTTTGGGTCGATGCAAGGGAATGTTACTCCAGTTAGGCAATCACACTTTCTTTGTTGATTTATATGTTCTCACTTTAAGCAGTTTTGATGTCATATTAGGTGTCAATTGGTTAAAGACCTTGGGACCCATCTTGTGGGACTTTACAGATATGTGGATGTCTTTTACGAAACTTGGAAAACAGATAGAATTATATGGAATTAAAACTTCCAAACCAGCCCAAAGTGCTGAGATTCAAGTTGTTACGGTAGAAGATTACCATGCTGATTTACAGCGACTCCTTGCGGGATTTGTTTCCTTGTTCCAGGAACCCACGGGCCATCCTCCTTCACATGCTTGTGATCATCGAATTATTTTGGAACCCGGGACAAAACCAATAGTTGTCAGACCATATCGATATCCACATGCCTAGAAAGATGAAATTGAGCAACAATGTTCTGAGATGTTGAAGCAAGGGATAATTCAGTGCAGTCAATCTCCATTTTCATCTCCAGTGCTCCTTGTTCCTAAATCAGACAATACTTGGCACATGTGCATAGATTATCGAGAATTGAATGCAACGACAATCAAAGACAAATTTCTCATTCCGAGGATTGAGGAATTGTTGGATGAATTATTCGAAGCAAAGTATTTCTCTAAACTAGATCTGCGGTCAGGCTATCACCAAATCCAAATGAATGAAGTTGATGTAGAAAAAACGACTTTCCAAACACATCATGGCCGCTTTGAATTTCGGGTCATGCCCTTTGGATTAACAAATGCCCCTTCTACTTTTCAGGCCCTGATGAATGAGGTATTGCGTCCTCACTTAAGAAAATTTGTTTTAGTGTTTTTTGATTATATACTTGTTTACAGTCGTACTTGGATAGAGCACATGTATCACTTGCGGATCGTCTTCAAATTGCTCTCAGAACATCACCTTTTCTTGAAACGATCCAAATGCTCATTTGCCCAAACTCAAATTGCTTATTTGGGCCACATCATCACCGTTGAAAGACTTACTGTAGATGCAAGCAAAATTTCAACCATGACAGAATGGCCTAAGCCTTCAACTATACGAGGGTTACGAGGTTTTTTAGGCCTCACCGGATCCTACAGCAAGTTTGTTCATAACTATGGTTCTATTGCAGCACCTCTTACATCCATGCTTCGTAAAAATTCCTTCATATGGGCAAACCAATCGTCTCAAGCTTTCAAAAAACTTAAGGCTGCCATGACCACCACGCCTGTGTTAGCACTTCCTGATTTTTCTCAACCATTTACCATTAAGTGTGATGCTTCTGACACTGGAATTGGTGCGGTTTTATTGCAGAATAATAAACCAATCGCATTCTTTAGCACGGCCATGGCAATGAGACATCGACATTTACCAACTTATGAAAAGGAGCTCATTGGTCTTGTTAAGGCCATCAAACATTGGCACTCTTACTTATGGAGAAAGCACTTCATAGTTCGCACCAATCACTATAGTTTGAAATTCTTATTGGAGCAAAAACTATTGACACCACCACAGCAACACTGGTTGGGAAACATCTTGGGGTATTCATTTTCAGTAGAATACAAGGCTGGTTGATACAACTCTGTAGCCGATACTCTATCCCCGAGAGATTCTGATGGGGCTGTCCTTCTCGCCATATTCATGCCACAATTGAGCCTATTTGATGAAATTCGTCATGAACAACAAAATTCACCTGAAGTCCAAAGTTTAATCTCTAGTGTCCAAGAAGGTACTACTGTTGAACCATGGAGCTTCAAACAAGGGCTACTATTCTATAAACATCAGGTTTATTTAGCCCCTAATTCTCCTTCCATCCAGACAGTCATGACCACCTTACACAACCAAGGGTATGAAGGGTATCAAAAAACTCTCTTCCGCATTGCCAAAGATTTTCACTAGAACGGCATGAAACTCCATATCCGTGACTTTATCCGTGCTTGCAGTATTTGCCAACGTCACAAAACAAAAACTTTGCAACCAACTGGTCTTCTTCAACTGTTACCAGTGGCTAAGCATGTATGGTCTGACATTTCATTGTACTTTGTGGAAGGCTTGCCTAATTCACATGGTAAAAATGTCATTTTGGTGGTTGTGGACAGTTTTTCCAAATATTGTCATTTATTGCCAACTGCTCACCCATATTCAGCTGTTAGTATTGCAACTCTTCTTTGACAATATTTTCAAATTACACGAGTTACCTGAAACAATGGTTAGTGACAGAGATGTCACCTTTACAAGTGCGTTTTGGAAGAAACTTTTTTGTCTTAGCGACACCAAGCTATGTTTCAGCTCTGCTTACCAACCCCACTCAGACGGCCAGACCGAAGTTGTCAACTGAACTGTGGAGATGTACTTAAGATGTTTTACCAATGCTCATCCTACCAAATGGATGGATTGGCTGTCTTGGGTGAAGTATTCATATAATACTAGTTTTCATTCTTCACTACAAACCACATCTTTTGAAGTTGTGTATGGGCGACCACCGCCGCGCCTACTGTCCTATTGTCTTGGAATTTTCAAATTGGATGCTGTGGATCAAGCCTTACAATCTCGAGATATGATCCTTAAATAATTAAGGCAGAATTTCTTACATGCCCAACATAAGATGAAAACCATTTATGATTCCAAGCACTGTAAGATTGAATTTCAAGTAGGGGATAGGGTTCTTTTACGATTACAACCATATCAACAGCTCTCCTTGGCTAATCGTCGTCACCAAAAACTGCTGCCAAGGCTCTATGGTCCTTTCACAATTTTGCAACGTCTTGGACCTATGGCTTACAAGTTGCAGTTCCCTCTAGGTACTAAGCTTCATCCTGTGTTCCATGTCTCGTCTAAAAGTTTTTCATGAGGGGGACAATCCAATGTCTGCTACACTCCCTATGGGTCTTCCAGCAAAACCCATGCCACTACCCTTGGCTGTTCTTGACTGTCGAGTCAATCGAAACATTCAAGAGGTCTTGATGCACTGGCAAGACACTTCTCCAACAGAGGCATCTTCGGAGACTGTTTCATCCATGAAGGAGCGCTTCCCACACTTCAAGCGCGATTTGAAGGAAGGGAGTAATGTTAGCATATCAGATAATCCTTTAGTTTACAAGCAATTCACACATGGGAAGTATAAACTAAATCAACATATCTGATTGGTTGCTGTTGGTTGCTGGCAGTTTATTGTTAACAGTTTCATTGTGGTTCCTATTTTAGTGTTAGTGGTAGTTTTCCATTTCATGTTGTTGGAGGTTGTCTCCACCCTATTTTATTGTTAGTGGTAGTTTTCTATTTCATGTTGTTGGAGGTTGTGTCTCCACCCTATTTTATTGTTAGTGGTAGTTTTCTATTTCATGTTACTGGAGGTTGTGTCTCCACCTATCCACTATCTTGCTTTAAGGGTGGTTATTCCACAAAGTTGTAGTTAAAAAGGACTGAAGTTAATAAAAGAGGTTGTTCAAAATCTATTCAAGTTTTTGAGTACTTAAAACTCAAGAGATCTGCAGGTTCTCTCTAATGAGCCAGCACTACAAACATAGGTCAAAAAAAGAAACATTCCACCCAAGTACCTAGCATACCTCAAACTAAGCCAAACCCTTCCACACACCATCCCATAACTCAATCCGTTTCAAGGAACCGTAACAACAAGATTAAATTCTAGTCATGCAACAAAAAAATATGTAAAATAGTTTTAAATTAAATACATATTCTTGCCTGGTTCTATAATCAAGGCTCCTATCTGCTTAATACTGGACAATCCAGAACACTGTGATAATTGTTGAGATGCAAATGATGAATACAGCCCAGCCAGATTTGATTTATCCCTGCTCTTAAGAAAAATTTCATCACGAGACCTAAAGGCTGCAAAACACAAAATATATTGGAAAATTATATCTTAATAATGGTGATGATAATTTAGCGAGACCAAGTTCACTCACTCATGTCTTCCGGTCTCAAAGTTTCAGAATGAAACACTTCGGGCAGCGAAAGATTCCATTTGCCATTGTGCATAAACACAGTTGGAGGGTCGAGAAAAAGCCCTTTTCCTGTGTACCTGGAATTCATTTAATTGTCAACAAGAATCAGAAACCAAAGTACACAAAGTAGTACATAACATTTTCTTACAGCATTCTGAATTCTTTTCTGTACAACTGATACTTTTGAAGCATGAAAAGAGATGCATTGGAAAGCATGCAAAAAAGGTGAATGATTTTTCATCAATAAGAATAAAATAGTACTCCTTTAGCTGCATTACTCTAAGAGTGTTATACTGATTTAATTCTATGTTTTCCTCTGTACATTAATCCCAAAAACTATCTCCATTGTCAAAGTTTAATGCATTTGATGTGACATTTTTAAAGAAATTGTTAAAAAAAAAAAACCAAAAGCCATAAAATATGAAAAAGTCAACTGTTTTTGGACATCCACAAAAGGAATGTAAGCCCAAAGCCAAACATGTATTTTTTTTTATTTATTCCTGCATGATTAGCTTTCTTGCAAAATTTGCAATGTGCCCTATAAGCCTTGTGAATGCACTGTCTCAAATACTAAAATGACCTCATCAGTATTAAATAGAAACATGTCAATGAATGAGCAAGAGCTGGAGCTTCAATTCCAGTTCAGGAGGTCAGACACGCACGCATACACCGAAACAAGTGGACTTCTCCTGTCCAGTCTTTGTCCGCAAGCTGATAAGATTTAAATAGATCATGCATTCTACCTTAAAGCATATTATTATTAGCTCTCTCTGTCTGCATGTGTGTGGGAGTGGAAAATGTAGCACTATAAATTGGCTGAGAAAAAACAGAGTTAGTGTGACTCTCTCTCCAGCTAATCTCAGCTCATTCCTAGCTGCAGTAACAAGATGAAATTCCAACAAAACATATTTTCATCCACATTTTAGAGGAAACAAGGAATATCCTAAATGTCACTCTGCAGTCATGGCAACAGTAACCCTAAAGTAAGACAAATCCCCTGCATTGCCTAATAAATTACAATGCTTCAACTCTGCACAATCTAAGGAAAAATAAAGATATTCAGGCCATGGAAGCATTTATTAATGAATCATGAATCCATAAGCGAATAGCCATAACATAAATAAATATGGAACTCTTTGTCAAACATGCTTTTAGGAGAAAACATCCATACCATGGCTGCTGCAGGAATCCTGTATAAGAAGATGGTGCCTGTGCTTCCATTGCACCCAAAGTATCACCATGATAAGATCCCTTAAGAGCTAGCACCTGAAATAAACAGGCCATTTCAGTTGACTTTATGGAGAATACCCATGTCAAAAGGAGGAGGAAAAACCAGCAAACATGTGGCAGAAACCATAAAAAACCTTCATTTTAGTAATCTTAAGATATGGCCCTAAAAATGAGCACAAAAATGTAGTGTGATCAATATAACTGACTCCATGTAGTGGAAAAAGCTTAAGTTATATATATTTACAGAGAAAAGCTAATGCCGAAAAAGCCCACCCAGCTACATGAAGCACTGAGCAAAAAGCAAGAACTGCTCCAAACATTTTCGTATCTCGTGGTAGAAAAAGTTCCAGCATTGCATGCACGAACATTTTGAAGAAACAGCTGCAATGAAAAATAACATAGCCACCATTTTTGCCAAAGGTTTACTAAAGAGAAACAGGCCCTTGTAACAAAACCCCACAGTCCACTTGTTCCTTAGATGCTTCTGCCTTCTGCCACTGAGTTCATCAATTGACAATACACACATGCACGCATGGATAGCCACACATGGACACACATGATGCATGCATGCACAGACAGATGCATACAACAGATGCAGACACAATCCCATTCAGAGATGCAGACGCATAAAAACTCATGCATGGAAACACGTACGCTGTGCACATTTATGCACAAAGACATTGAGTGCTTGAGTTTGAAAAAAGTTAAATAAATAAATAAAGAAAAAAGACATTTGAATCCTTACTCTTATAACAGACAAATTCATCTCCCCTTGTGCTCAGAAATTAGCCAAATAACCCCTTTTCAACTAGAGCTTTCGCCATGCTTATATTATCATTTTTTTATTTGAGTAGGGATTTTTTACAGTGTGTATCATGCAACTCTAAAATTTTTTGAAAATATATAAGCATTAACCAGAGAATCTGTCAGCAGCAAATTAAAAAAGCATTAGCAGATTGACAGTTTAGGTTAGAGGGAAGAGAAAGGGGAGGACATTCAGGACATGCAATAAATATATTTAGCTGGATAAAATTATTAATTTCACTCTAAAATTTTACACACTCTTCTAACATTAGGTATTGGAAAAATGCAAGAAATATATACTAAAAGACTCCAAAAGACAGAAAAGACCAACCATTAGCTCGATACATCTTTCAGCTGAGTTATTCTCGAATAACTCTGGAAGGATTCCATGATCAGAAGAAAATTTTCGAAATGCCATCTTGAGAGCAATTTCAATTGCTGTAGAACCATTATCCGAAAAGTACACCCGAGAGGCCCAACCTACACAGAAGAACCCTAACTCCTAAAAATTACTGCAATCAAATATAAACTAATATTCAAACACAATTAAAGAGGTATAAATCATCCATGGATTGAAAATCTTATAACTTTATCATACCTAGAAAAACAAGCTCTTCACAAAACAGATTCAGTCATCATTGGATTTTTCCTTTACTTTATTGTTCTAACATTTTTCCAAGAAAACTTATGGATAGTGACAGACAATGTCCTCAGGTCAACCAAGAATTGATGAGAAGAGAGAATGAAAGCAAAGATATCTAAAGATAAACAGAAAACGAACCTTTCCCTACACCCTCAAGCAAAAGCTCTGCACATTCTAAAGCTGGCTCATAGACATTCTCAGGGAACATCACGTGTCCAAATCTTGCGGCAGCATAACCCATATCTCTTGCAAGTTCAGTCTGAAATCACCTAAACAAATTACCGCATTAAAGAAAAGTTTCAGAAAACTGACAGCTGCAAAGTAGGTAAAGTAAATTACATCTCATACCAATGGGGAAGATTCAAGGGTAAAAGGCAAAAACATGCTATCATGAAGTTAGAGTGTTGAACATGGATATGTAACTGAAATGGGTATGATCAAACTTAACTTATCACGAGTTTTTCATTATATTTAGAACTGCCCCCCACGCCCCCACCTTTTTCACTTGCAAGCTGATTGAACTCTACAAGCAGTCCAAAAACAAAGCCACCTCTATGCTTATATTACTTTTTAACACAACAAGGTATTAAGTTTAAACAATGGACTGCTAGTTCAAGTAGGCTCTAATACCATGACGAGCTAACTTTTTAACCTAAAAGCTTCAGTTGATAGGCTGGAGCAAAATCAATACCATATTTGCAATGAGCTGTTAATAGTAACATAGACATAGAAATGGGATAACTTTATTAGGCACAACATTCAACAAGTATGAATTGTTATACTTCTTATTTCTTACTAATCCAACATAACTGCCAAACCTAAGGTATGCTTCAAGTGATCACACCAGAAATGCCTAAAACTTCTCATATATAGCTTTCAAAAAGTAGTATAATTTAAAGCTCTCTTTTTATCTCCCATCAAACCCATGGCCATTACAAGTAGTTCCACAAACCAATTCAAGGGTGCCTCCAGAAGTTCCAATGTCAGTATCAAACTGCAACTAAACTACATAGCAGATCATTCCACTGGTGACAGAGAGTAAGAAGACTCTGTTCCGAGGTCTAACCTCAAAACCTACATGTTCTTTCAGAGCTTGAACATTCTTAAACAATATTCTCTAAGCACAACATCAATGCAAACTGCTTAATACATGCCTCCACATTAAGCCAAATGAAAGCTACTAAAGTGTTAAAAATTATTTTTCTTATCTTTAAAAGAAAATAAGAACATAAAAGTGCTTCTTTCTAATATCTTTACTGACTAAGAAATCCTAGAACGACAAAGTTGCTAATTCCTGAGAGAAATTCAACCACAATAAATAACGTGCACCAAGTTCTTTATATCAAAATCTGATCTTGAAGCACTTTCGCACTCAATACACCCTGTTCAAAACAACAATCTCCAACAACCCCCCCCCCCCAAAAAAAAAAAAAAAAAAACCCTCCCCACTTCCAATGCAAAGTGTTTTGAGTTAGGGATGGAAAAAACCAACCCACATGTCAAATTATGCGCAACTGCATACACCTAGTCCATCTAATTCCACATGAATTTGAAATCATCTCAAATGCATGCTAATAAAAATCTTGCTATTGGAGTAATGATTCAAAAAAGCAGCACTTTCCCTGCAATATGGCTATCCTATAGGTATTGTAGAGTAATAAATCCATAACTACCATAATGATACAAACCATTAAGTGGTGTTATCCTACATCAATCAAGTTTGGAGGTTGTTGTGGACTTCTATTCAGGTTAGCCTTATCTACCTAGGCAATTGGTATTAAGTTGGATGCTTAACATGGTATAACCCAGGCTGTTTGTTACCCCATTTATTGGTTGTATGTTGTTTGTTCTATTTGTTGTGCACAGGTTAGACCTACTTGTTGAAATGTTAGAAAGGGGCCTTCACATAAAGGAGAGCGTTAGTGGTGTTATCCACATTGATTAAATTTAGAGTTGGTTGTGACCTTATATTAAGGTTAGGCCTCTATGTCTACTAACGATAGGTTTTAAGGTTGGATGATTGGTAAGAACTACTATCTCTCCCTTTACTCTCTTTGACTATAAGCCATTAAGAAGAAAGTTCTGTCTGGTTTTCAAATAAAATTGCAGTGCTACACTGCTTTTAAAACCATTTACAACTGACTAGACTAAGGGTAAAGAAGGAAATAAAAAGAATACAGCACCAACGAAAAGCTGGAATTGTAAACAATCTTCTAGATTTTGACATCAATCCACAATACATCAACTTTAACATAAAGGTTTTAAGAAAGAGAGAGAGACAAACAGTCAGACAACACACACACACAGAGAAAGAAAGAGAGTAGAAAACATAAAGATGACCTGCAAAGTTGCATCTGGTCCCTGAGTCCACCAACTAGCACATGCATCAAATTGTTGAGTTATGAACTCTTTGTTCTGAACCTGAAATTAATTTAGAAAAAAAGGCAGGGATTCAGTTAACATCTAGAGAGTAAGGCACAAAGAACTTGTATGCAAAAACTAAATAGTAAAGTATAAGCGAAGAGCAGTCAGTCAGGCTATAGCCCATCATATATATATATATATAATGCACAAACCTTGTAGACTGAAAAGTTTTCACCACAACGTGAATCAATGACTGTAACACTACAAGGTGGTACAAGTTTGTGCTGAGTAAATGGCCACCAGAAAACATCTCCAGCTCTTCTCGCCATTTCATTAAATCCCAGTATTCTTTCTAAATAAGCTTCCAGCAATATGTTTTTCAAAGAATTAAATACATTGTGAGATTCGTCAAACCATTCCAGCAGGTTGTTTGATGGATCTTGTGGAATTGGTGGCAGCACAAGCACAGGCACTCTGGAAAGAATAAAAGCATAACAACACATTATGTAGCATGATCAAAAATGATATTGCCTCAAAAATTTTGATACTTCTACTGGTGGACAAAAGAAAAAGTAAAGGAATAGATTCCAGGTCCCACTGAAGATTAACATAAAACTAATAACGAATTAACTACCTATTCCGCAAATATGACATTAATGGTATTTCATTTACAAGGCCATGATCTTCAATAACAATAGCAACAACATCATAACCTCGAAGTTTCAAACTCTCATAAGCTGAGATAGTTCCAGATATACCACCCAACCGCCCATCTCCAACAAGAACACCAGGAAAGCGTAAGGGCCTGGTTACAAATTTAACAAGAAACACATGAGAAAAACCATACATGTAAAAAGTTAACATGTTCAGCTATCAATCAATGAATATGATCTAAGTTTCCCAACAAGACAACAAGATTAACATTTGTAATCAATGTGGATTACAACTTTCAGCGCATCATTCTTAAATTCACAATAAATCTACCAAAAAAATTCAAATTGACATAACAATTCTAAAAGCCGTGAAATTGGCAAATTTCCAATCAACTAAGAACCCCAAAAAAGTACAGTAGCATTAGAGCATAAGGCTAAGGAAAGGAAGCACGAGAGAAGTATAACCCACATATTGATAACAATCGCATTGAAGACCCTTAAATTTAAAAGTAGTCATCAATATGGATCACACCTTTCAGCACATAATTCTTAAATTCACCTAGGCTTCATTTGACTGTTAATTCATTTGTATGTTGCTTTCTAAAAAGTTGCTGTAAAGGAAAAGGAAAAATATAATTGATTAAAATAAATAAATGACTCAAATTCAACGCCAATTCTAATATATTGCTCTATATGAAAGTAATTATATATTTTGTTCTACTAAAAACTTGCATTTTAAGTTTTAATTCTTTAAAAAAATATTATTTGCTTTTACATCCAAATGCACTTTGCCTTTTTGTTTCTATACACAAAAAGCAAGTAGCAAAAGCAACAATTAAATTGTACCTACATATTTCTAAAATCCATTGAATTGGGAAAATTCCAATCAGTTGAGAACCCTAAAAATTATTTTCACTAGAACATAAGGTAAAGGCACCATTTGCTACTTGTTTTTGCTTAGAAAAAAATTGCTAGAAAAGAAAACAAATTGCAGAAAGATAAAAGTATAGTAACTGATTTAAAATGAACAAATAACTAAAACATAACACCAATTCTAACATAACTATTCTATATAAAAGTAGATAAATTTTGGTTCAATTTTCCGGAACAAAAAGCAAGTAGTAAAAGCAACATGCAAACTGAATCAAAAGAAACATGCAAGAAACATAAGAGAAGAATAACAGGATACCGATAAAGATCGCATTGAAGAGTCCCTGTGGGTCCAGGACTGGCAACCCCACCGGCAGTCTCTATCACACAAAAACCATCTAACCTCCCCCGCTCAACACCACCTTCCAACAAGCCTTCCCTCAAACGTCTCTCCACGTGCTTAACCACCTCAGAATCCCCCACCGCCCCGCCCTCCTTTTCCGCAGCCAAATGGGGAGACAGCGCGCCCTTCCAAGCGTACAGAGTCTCCGAAACAAGCTCCGGAGTGACGCTTCCCTCCGCCAAAACCTTCCTCTCCTCATAAAACCCCAATTCACACAGCCCCTGCAATTCATTAAAAGAAAAATTGTTTGGTTTGAATGAATTGGCAGCGGGGAGGGAAGAGAGGAGTATGGAATGGGAGGAAACGAGGGGGAGATTGCGGCGGAGAGAAAGAGAAGAGAGTTTTTGGAAGAGAAAGCGGGAGTCGGAGTCGGAGGGAAAGCCTGTCTGGAGGGGTTTGAGGTAGAGGAATTTTTTTGTGTTGGAGGAAGGAGGGGAGAGGAGGAAGGAGGAGGAAAGGCCGGTGGAAACTAGGGTTTTGCCGAGGGAGGTGTTGGAGGACCAAATGATGTAGGTTGGATGGGAGAGTGGGATGGTGAGAGTGGATAAGGGTTTGGATTGTTGGGGGAGGTGGCGGAGGAGGAGCAGGAGACGGAGGCGGTGAAGATGGTGGTGGCTGCGACGGTGGAGGAGAGAGAGGAGCATGGTGGAAAGAGTAAAGTAAAGAGTGAGAGTTACGTGCAACGGCTACTGTACTGTTGAAAGAGAGTTTTGAAAATGGGAGGGGAACGGGTACTCTGACTATTCCAGGTTTGCAGGGCAGGATAGGCTGAAATATAGCCAACAAATTAAAGTGTTTTAGGCCCCTAAATTATCATTTTTTTTTTTATCTTCTTTTGTTTGTACTTTGCTATTTTGCTTTCTGTAGAAAAGACTTATGAAACATGTGTGAAAACTTTTAAATTGTAAAAAAAAATAATTCATTATATATTGTTAGGATTAAAATGAGAATTAAGAAATAACATTTTGGAATTTCATAAAGATTTTATCATTTTTCTTATTTTTTGTGTATATGATTGAAAACTTACTTTATTGATATAAGATAAATTATTCTCATCTTTTAAGACCTTAATTTATTGTGTAGATCTATTATTATTGAAAATAGACTCTCTATTTTTAAATACCATTTATCACAATTCACAAAACACATAAATTTTGACAATTCAATTCAATTCACATTTTCGTTTACTTAATGATGTTACATGACTTTTATATCCATTTTACTTTTCTTGTATAAGAGAGATAATAAGGTTAAGCTTAGCATTTCAAACTCATAATCTAAACAAGCTAAATAAAGAGATTCCATTGTTTTTTTCTAGCTTTATTTTGATTTTTTGTCTAAGGCTTCTTGCTAATCCGCTTGTCACTTAGATTTTTGGGTGGTTGCTTAGTTGTTCCAAAGTAAGTTTAGTTTTCTTAAAGTGAGGTTTGATTGTTTTCTCATGAGACTTGAAAGTGAAGTTGAAAAGTATTAGTATTAATAAAAATTTCAGAAACAATTCTCCGACAACAGTGTTATAAACTTATCAGTTAAAATTTTACTACGCAAGTATATATATCGAATAGATAGTATATAACCAAGCAGAGTATCGATCCCACAAAGAACTGATCTAAAATTTTACTAAGTACTAAAATTATAACAATTTAATCTTATCTAAACAATCAAAATTAATTAATTAACTACAACTAATTAACCAAAATTTAAACTAAAAAGTAAAATTAAAATAATAATAACTTGAGTAAAAATAAAATCAAACAAGCTTAGGATTACAATATCTATCGCACTTCATTTTAATCTTACCTTTCTTCCTCAACTTATTTCAATGGGTTGAATTGCTAATCTAGAGTTCGTAATTATTTATAAGGGTCTCTCGACTCATCTTATAAAAATATCTATTTTAACCAAAACACTATATCCCTATGTGAATTGAAATTAAAACAGACTCATTAAGTTCAGACTCTAATCTGGCTACATAAAACCTATAGGTATATCCTTATCCTAACGCAAATCAATTAATATGATCATATGCTATCTCAATTTTAGTCTACACTAAATTCCCTTTTTCCAAGTTTGTTTAGGTTCCTAAATCAATTTAATTGGTGATCAAGTAATTAAAAGCATTAAGAACAAATTAGAATAAACAATTCAAATCTCATTAAATATAAGCAAGAAAGAGATTAAAAATATAGATTACATGTGAGTTCAATTATAATTCTAGAAAAATAAATTTAGCTCATAATATCTAATAAAAACTTCATTCAAAGAAAATTAGCCATTAATCCAAGTCAAAGAAAATAAGAAAAACACAAAAGTAAAGAGAGAAAACTAATAGTTGGAGCTTTGTGATCTTGATTCTCTCTCCAATTCTTTTGCTTTCTTACTTTGTTTTTGGCTCTTTTTTCTCCAGAGAAATTACTTGTTGCCTTCTCTAGAAAACTCTGAAAAAGGCCCCTTAAAGAGCCTCCAAAAGCCCTAGTTTCCAAAATCCCATAAGCTTGTTATTTTTGGAAAATATGTTCAGCACCGTGGCTCTCGTTTCCCAAAGCCGCGACTCTTAAAGGTTCTGTCTCAATTTTACTTTTCTAGTGCAATACTTTCACTTTGATAAAAATTTTAACCACCTTATAGTCAGAACTGGGTAAAGTGGTAAACATCAAAGTTGTAGCCCTACCTCTTAAATTTCTAATGGTCTAAAACTCATGTCATTTGGACTTTTGTAGTGGGAGATATGCTCAAAAAACATAAACATATGAAAATAGAGCATCAGTCCATTATGCACCTTTCTTCACCAATTGAAATTATTTTTGATCTTACTCCTACAAAAACATAAAAATAAATATAAATAACATGAAACTAACATTATTAACTTAAAGTAAAAATTTAAACATAAATTAAACAAAATTAATAAAATAACTAAAAACACTTAAATTTGATCCTAAATCTAGTCAAACTTAGACTAATTAGATATTTAATCTCCCATTAAATATATGTATTTGATGCACTCATCAATGGCTTGTTTCAATCCATATATGCATTTCTTGAGCTGGCACACCAAATGCTCACCATCACTAGAGGAGAATCCTTCTAGTTGTTCCATGTAAACCTCTTCCTCTAAGTTCTTATTAAGGAACGTTGTTTTCACATCCATTTGATGCAATTCTAAATTGAAATGGGAAACTAATGCTAGATACAGGATAGAAAGTCTTTGTGTAATCGATTCCCTCTTTTTGAATGAAACCTTTGGTAATAAGTCTTGCTTTATATCTCTCAATGTTGCCTAATGAATCATTTTTTGTTTTAAAGACCCATTTACACCCAATGGCCTTTGCACCATTAAGCAACTCAACAATATTCCAGACTCCATTAAATGCCATAGAATTCATCTCATCTTTCATGGCATTGTACCACAATTTAGATTCTTTGCAACTCATGACTTGTGAAAATGTTTCAAGATCATTTTTTACTCCAACATTATAGTCAATTTCCTGTAGCTATACAATGTAATCACTAGGGATTGCTAATTTCTTCATCCTAGTTAATCTTCTTATTGTTGTATTAACATCCTCTTGAGGAGCATGTTGCACAACCGGTTGCTCAACAATCTTTGAAATTTGCTTAACAACTAGATCTACTAGATCGTCATCAGCAGCTTGTGGAACTTCAACGATTGGTTGTATAACACTCATTTAAATTTGAGGAATGTTATGAATAACAATCAATATGTCACTTGAAGTGGGAGTTTGAATATCACAATGATTCTTCTTAGAAATTAAGTTCTGAGATTGATCACTCCCACTAATCAAGTCATTTTCAAGAAACTTTTCATTTCTAGATTCCATAATCCTAGTGCTATGAGATGGATAATAAAATTTGCATGCTTTGGACCTTTCAACATTTCCAACGTAATACCCACTTATGGTCATTGGGTTTAATTTGTTTTCTTATGGATTATAAACTCTTACTTTAGACGGGCATCCCTAAATGCATATATGTCACAAACTCGATTTCTAACATTTCCATAATTCAAATGGCGTTTTAGGAACAACATTGGTTGGAACTCAGTTTAATACATGCACTGCTATTTTAAGAGCTTCAGTCCACAAGGATTTAGGAAGCTTGGAGCTGCTAAGCATACTCCGCACCATATCCATCAATGTTTGGTTTCTTCTTTCTACTACACCATTATGGTATGGAGATCCAAGCATAGTGTATTGGGCCATTATCTCATGCTCCTCAAGAAACTTCATAAATGGACCAGGTGCTTGTCCATCCTTAGTGTATCTACCATAATATTCTCTACCTTTATCTAATCTCACGATCTTAATTTGTTTCTTGCATTGTCTCTCTACTTCAACTTTAAATACCTTAAAGGCATCTAATGCTTCATTCTTATTATGGAGCAAGTAAAGATACATGTATCGTGAATAATCATCAATGAAAGAGATAAAGTATTTCAGACCATACGAGTCCATATTTGGACTACAAATATCTATATGTATGATCTTTGATATGTTCAAATTCTTCTTAGCACCTTTCTTTGTCTTGTCAGTCAGTTTTCCCTTAATGCAGTCCACATAAACATCAAAATCAATAAAATCTTGAGCACTGAGTACTCCATCATTGACCAATCTTTTAATCCTCTCTATAGATATATATCCTAATCTTCAGTGCCACAAAACAAAAGAATTTTCACTCATAACATATCGTTTAATACCAGCATTATCATGAACATGCATTGCATTATAAAAGGCATTATCTTGCAAATTAATTCAAAAAAGAGACATTGTACCATTTCTAACAAGACCAAATTTATAAAATAAATTAAAAGATGTATTTGAAAAGTTAAAGGAATAACCAAACGGTACAAGTCTTGCAACTGAAATCAAATTTCTAAAGAAACTTGGAATATAAAATGTTTTTTTTTCAAATTTAAAACAAAACCAAAGTCTAAAATCAATCTACATGTTCTAATCGCCTCCACACGTGAACACATCTTGTTTCCTAAATAGATGCACTGCTCACTGCCCACTAGCTTCCTTTGGTTTAGAAAGCCTTACAAGGTATTCGAAATGGATTGTTAAACCAGAATCAATCCACCAAGTGTTATGACAAACATTAACCATATTAGATTCATAACAAACAAATGAGATTGGATTACATTTCTTCTCTAGCCAAACCTTAAATTTGATGCAATCCTTCTTCATGTGCCCTTTTTTTTTATATAGAAGAAACATTTGGATTCCTTCTTGATGTCAATTTGGACGGGTATTTTACCTTTTCTCTTTTGTTTGACTTGCCATTTGTTTTTTTCCTTGTGTTGCCATATGTGCACTTTCACTTGATTCTACAATCAACTTGCTTTCCTCTTGAAAGCACATGGTTAAAAGTTCATTAATTGACCATTTTTCCTTATATGCATTTTAAGAGATTTTGAAAGCTCCATGTTGATGTGGAAGAGAATTTAGAATGAAGTGCACAAGGAAAGATTCAAACATTTCAACCTTAAGAGATTTGAGTTGAGCCACAATATCCCTCATCTACGTGATGTGCTCATGCACACCTTTAACATTGGTTCATTGATGATAACTTTGTCATTAGAGTGCTAGTTAGGGCCTTATCTAAAGACTCAAATTGTTCATCAATAGCCTTTAGTAGTTCCTTGATATTATCACGCTCTCCTATTGAACCACATATACTAGTAGAAAATTTTGTCTTGATGAACATCATATTGAGACAATTAGATCACTCCCATCATTCATAAAAAGCAATTTCAGCTTAAGTGCTACAATCAATAGATGTAGGTGGTTCATCCTTTTGAATAGCGTAATCGATGTCCATCCACCCTAATTGAAGAAGAATCCTCTTCTTCCATATTTTATAGTTATCACCATTTAAATTGGGAATACCACATTTGATATCAGAAAAATTCGTAGGTTGTATAGCTGCATTTAAAAAAAATACACATGTTTATGTCATAGAAATTGAGGCAAATAAATATGTCGTATTTTATTAATGTAAAAAATGTAAATCATGCTTAAAAATATGAACCAAATAACAAATAAAAACTGCCTGTGGGTCAAGTTTTATTTTAAATATTCATATACAAATTTTATGATGAAACTATCAAATTATATACCTTTTTTTAATTATTGTGGGTAAATTAAAAAATAATAATTTGTTATTTCATCCTAATTAATTATACATATATAATAAAAAAATCCTATGGGATAAATTTTATCATATTTAAATATGAATAATCACAATTGATGTTATTTTTCTACATGTGATCTAAGGATACTTAATATACAATTTAGCATAATCAAAGATGTTGTGGCTAATCTCTAATTAATTAAAATTATATTGATCACATGGCATCCAATTTTATGCATAAAATAGTTAAGCAACATGCAAATATCCACATATAATAAATAGACAATAAAAAAAGACATTCATTAATTTATGCATAAAATCAAGTATAAAAAATTACCCAAAAAAATTCTGTATCAAAATAGCAGATTTTTTTATTGACCTTTTATGTTTTGAGCTAATGGACACATGTATGTCCCAAAAGAATGACTATTGGACTTTATTAGAATTGGCTGAATCACTTATGGCCTAACTTTTCACCAATGCATGGACAAAGAGACTCATGTCCAACCTCATTAAAAGAAAAGAAACAAACCTAGATATTAAAAGAAAAGAACCAGGCCCATGCCCAAAACTTGTTAAAAGAAAAGAAGTAGTTCAGATTTTTTCTTTATTCATTGTCTTTTACCTTTAGACGGATTTATTTAACCCAAAATTAAACCAATTTTATTAATATGGTCATATCTCAGTGTTTAGGACTCCATTTTCGATGTTTTAAAAGTCGTTTCGCTCAATTGAATTTCCTTTAGCTTTCCAACATCATTTTATTAAAAATTTGACTAAACAATTTCAAGTTTATAAAACAAAACTTTTTGCCATTTTTGCATGCAAATATAGAAACTCAAACACATCAAGACAAAGGTTGAAACTGCTTGGATACCAACTAAAAGACATCATAGATGCCTATACATATGCACGTTAAAAAAATTAACATACAGAAAAATCGAAGTGTGGTATTGGATACTAACATCTAGCCGTTGATATCACAGGAATAAGCTTCTTTGTATAAGAACACTTTTAAACTCTAGCAATCTCACTTAAATAGTGTGTATTTTGAAAAATGCTAAGCTTAGGGACTCATACTCGGTTTTCTTATATATATATATATATATATATATATATTATCCTTCAAAGATGTAACTAAAACAAAGAAAGTGGGCATGTCAAAATGGTTAATGGAAAGTTAGTGGAGAGTGGGTGATAGGCGAACTATAACTGAACATGAATAACTAACATTACGTGGGTAACGAACGAAACCTACCATTGTCTATCAAGTTTTTCTTAATTATTGGAGTAATTACCATGTCTTGTTTACAAACCCTCTCATATCTATCATAAAACCTCTTCACAAGTTTCACTTTAATATCCTCTAATAGAGTTAGGATTGACTTGGTTATGACATGCTTATGACATTACCAATATACTAATTAATTGAAGCTCTCACCATGTTTGTAACATGATCACTCTTTACATTAGGATAAAAGATGTGCCTTGTCCACAAAATCAGTGGGTTTTTTCCATCAACCACTAGTATGTATCACTTTTGATCTTCATCATTACTTCATTCCGTTCTCATTAATTAGAAGCTTTTACAACTTTCTAGAAATTAATCTTCAAATCCAAACTCATAAA
This sequence comes from Theobroma cacao, assembly GCF_000208745.1. Taxonomy (NCBI): domain Eukaryota; kingdom Viridiplantae; phylum Streptophyta; class Magnoliopsida; order Malvales; family Malvaceae; genus Theobroma; species Theobroma cacao. The sequence continues at coordinate 11,675,201 of NC_030858.1, read as the reverse complement.
CTTCTGGTTGAAATGATCTTTAATATTAATTATGAATGATATTATCTTTTCAATGCATGAATAAAAAATTAACTTTTTCATAAATTTGTAATTATTTTTATATAGTAAATATTTGTCTTGTTCAAAATAATATTCCTTGTGTCAATTCGGAAGTACATTACATACTTTTCTTTGTTGCTTTTTCTTTTATGTTATATACTTTTTGTTTTCTCAACAATTTTATCATCATTTCAATAGATTTAGTTTCAATTTCTAATCTATTCACAAATTTTTGCATAATTTATATTTTACAAGTTAATTTACTTATTGATAAATATATTTTTTTATATTTGATGATTCTTATATAAAAAAATGAAGTAGTAATATTTCATAAATTATTATCTCTATAAAATATTTAAATTATAATAGTTATTTTGGTAATTTTAAATAAAATCTATAACATAGAGTAAAACTGTCCCAAGGTAGGACTCGTGTTGACACCTATTCGGGACATACATGGTATTATTTGATTTGTTTATCTTATTTGTGGAAATTTGTTAGCTTTTTGGGATATGGACGGTATTTTTTTGATTATTATTATTTTTTTTTTGTAAAATCCTGCCATTTCCACCAAGCTATCTGGGACATGGTTGGGACATGGATGCCATTGTCTGTTTTGTTTTTGTTGTTTGCATAAAAATCTTTTTAGAGAATTTTTTGTGTTTATGTAATTTGGTAGGGATTTTTTTTTGGCTTATTGGGTATTTTGGGAATAAAAAGGGTTAGTTTTTGTCTCTTTTAATGGTGCAGGCAATTTGGACTTTTGGAGTTTTTCTTTGGTTTTTTTTTTTTGTCTTTTTGGCTATTATCGTTCCAGAATTTTTTGTCTCCCTCTCATTTTTTGTTGTCGTGTTTTGTCTTGCTTCGTTTGCTATTTTGTCTTGCGCTCTTTAGTGTGGCTTCCTCCACCTCCTTGGGTTGTTTTCGCTTTTCTTCTTTTTTTAGTTCTCTTTTTTCACATTTTCCTTTTCAGCTCATATGCATATTGTTATTTATTTTGTTAGATTTTCTATTTGTTTTTACGGTTGGGCAAATGACACATTTTTGCTAATTTTTTTTCCTTTTGTTGTCATGCAAGCTTAGTATTAATTTTTTGTTTCGGTTTTTTTTCTTTTGTTTTTGGTTCAGTTTTTTTCTCTTGCATTTTCTTTTCTCTTTTTTTTTATTACAATTGAATGGTTCTATTTCAATAGGTTTTAGTTTTGTGGGGTGTTTTGGCTTTTTTGTCTTTTCGGATTTGATTAATAAGAGTATATTATTCACATTCGATTTCAATATTTCAGTTAATTATATCTAAAAAGATGTAATATTTAAATTTTTTATTTTTGAATCTACAGAAAGTTATAAAGTATTGTGAAAAACCACGATTTTCTAGTCATAAATATATTCATTTTTAAAATTTTATAAATTTAAAATTTATGAACTAACCAAATAGTAAACCTTCATTTATCATTCTACTGAATCTTAGTTGTATATTAGTTTTTATTAACAAGTAAGTGTATTAATTTTGTTTAAATTAAAAATTGTAGTTGTATACAACAATTATAAAACTCTAATATATTCATTTTTTCTCAACTCATTAAATTTATTTAAATTAATAAAAATTATATATATTTGTCAAGCCCAGCTTTATAATATACTTGCCATGTCATTCAAGTACTTGATAGCATGTCTACATACTGGGATGCTTCGGAGAATCGTTAAAAGTCGGTATCGTACCTAGTGGTACAATTAAGTCAATTAAAACCTTGAACTAGTTTGAATAGAGATTTTAGGATATATTTAAGAGTTATTGAACCTTAAAATGTCTTAATATGGTGATTCAGAGTTTGAGGATTAATTTGGAGTCAAATTAGGAATTTTCATAATGTAGGGGCAAAATGGTCATTTTGCCACTCGAGGGCAAAATTGAAACGTTGGACGAAATTTTTTTTACCAAGTTTGACTAATTTGAGCATGATTTGAATTTGAGAAATGAAAAATTTTAATTTCGACATTTTTTGAACATAAGGGCATAACAGTCATTTTACGTGTCCACGAGGACGTAATTGGAAATTTTAGAAATTTACACCACCATAACACTTGTCAAGCCCATGAACTTCACCTATTATTATTTTATACTTTGGATAATTAAGAGATTACATGTGGTGGTGAGAAAATGCTTAATTGTTAAGTTTTAACCATGGACCAATCACATGGTGACACATGTCAAGCTTTAATATTTTTATAATTTCCTTTATAAACTCAACATAAACTCTCCCATTTCACTCTTCATGGCCGGCCAAAGCAAAGAACAAAGAGAAAAGAATAGAAACAAACCCTAGAGAGGAAAATTCAAGAGAAATTTGTTGAATTTCAAAGAACAAAGCAATCAAAGGTAAGATTTTTCAATTTTAGCTTAA
>NC_030858.1:11664099-11670626 GCF_000208745.1 Theobroma cacao | reverse complement strand
GTAAATTTTGCAATGTGTTTAGGAGGAGAGCCTTCCGGTAAAGGCAAGGAAGTCGTACCAGACGAACAGTGATCGGGGCACCTAAAAATCAGTTAATTTGTACAAACGGTGAGTAAACCTATTATTATTGTAAATTATCTAGAGTTTATTTTTAAATGCTCTTTATGTATTTTATGAAATGAAAACGATATTAAAACAGGATTTTTGATGTTTTAGAAATAATTGTGACAAATAAAAATATAATGTGTTGATTATGAAATTGAGTAATTGGAGGCTGCCAATTATTTTGAAATATATATTTTCCTATGAATGGCTTATGAAATATGAGTATATGTGGCTATATTTGATAAATTGCATTGGGAATTTATGTAAGCTATTTTTACTATGCAAGCTGAGTAAATAAATAAAAGCCACGTTATACTGTCGAAATTTTATTAAAATTAGTGGGTTTAGTCACTACAGTGACGAGTTTTCGTGGACTGCCTATTAGAAGGGTACGGTAAATCCGATTACGTAATTACTCCGGTTGTAGAGGCGAGGAGGGTAACTCCCGGGGTAGTATTAGAGCTCACTTCACGTCAAACCCCCACATGAATATGTAACTCGGTCAACGCCAAGGAATGGCTTGTTTTAAAAATAAAAATGTGTTTCATATGTAAATATCATAACTACCTTGGCGGACTCGGTTAGATGCCTAGGCCAAGGTATCCCCAAGGATTAGTTTTGGCTTGAGCTTTGTTTTAATAAAAGTCATAAGCCTTAACAACTATTTTGGTAAATTACAAATATTTTATGGTTTAAGGAATAAATTGAAAACCTTATGAAATGGTTTGTAATTTGTTGTTTAAACTTGCCTCAGTGTTACTCGCCTTTACATATTTATGATAATGTCTGTTTACTCATTAGGATTGTAAAATCTCACCCACCTCATTTCCAAACATTTCAAGTCTGTGGTAGCTTGCAGATACCCTATTTTGTCGAGGATTCCAGTTGACATCTCTACCTCACAGACAGTAGGTTACTATCACCAGTACTTGGTGTATTCATGAGCCACTTGTCATTGTAATTATTATTGTACATTATAACTTTGTAAATTATTGTATGTATGAATTTATTTTACTTACACGTGTTTCTATAAATATTATTTTATATAAAAATGCTATATTTTTGTTTTTTGATTTACTTGAGCCGAAAATGACTGGTAATTGTTTAAAACGGAATGTTTAAAAACGATTGCTCACAAAAAAGGCAAGAAACTGATATGTAAGCCTTGCGGGGTTCCGATTGGCATTCCGGGCAATGAGTGTCAATCGGGACGTCGCGGCAGTTGTCATGTGCCCAAGGGAGGTTTTGGGTCGTGACAATTCAATTGGTATTAGAGCTTTCGGTTTAAAAGCTTATGGTTTTGAAAAAGTTTTTGATTTTTAAAGTTCTTGGATTTAAAGTTATTTTAAAATAATTTACAATGCTAGTGTGGTCCAGTTAAGATTAGTTAGTTGCATGTAGTTGCATATAGAGTCTTAAGTAGTCTAAACCAATTTTGTTCTTCTTGTAGATCATTATGCCTCCTCAACGTGAGCTACCACCTATCACTAGATCTATCGGTAGGCGAAGAGGTCGCCCTAGACAGAGTGGATCGGATTCCATAAAAAAAGAGTCGGCTGCGTCTTCTTTTAGAGCAGTTCCTACTGATGAGTCTACGGACATTTCTGTACCTCCTCCACCACCTGTTGCTACTCCTGACGTACTTGCCATGACACTCGAGGCAGCTCAAGCAGTAGCAACTTTTCTCGCTGCTCTTGCAAGCTAGACTCAAGCTGGTCCAGCTCCACCCGTTGTTTCCCCTGTAACAGCCCTAATACCACCCCTCCTATTCCACCCCAAACACCGGACGTCTCCATTTCTAAGAAATTGAAGAAAGCTAGACAGTTAGGTTACGTCTCGTTTACTGGTGAGTTAGATGCGACTACAGCTAAGGATTGGATTATTCAGGTATCGGAGACACTAACAAATATGGGATTAGATGATGAGATGAAATTGAAGGTGGCTACACGGTTATTTAAGAAGAGAGCCCGTACCTGGTGGAATTCAGTAAAGTCTCGCTCTCCTATACCGCTGACTTGGACGGATTTTCTCCGAAAGTTTGATGGTCAGTACTACACCTATTTTCATTAGAAAGAGAAAAAGAGAGAATTTTTGAGTTTGAAACAAGGGAACATGACCATTGAGGAGTATGAAACTCGTTTTAACGAGCTGATGTTGTATGTACCTGAGTTGGTGAGATTGGAGCAAGATCAGGTAAACTACTTTGATGAGGGACTCCGTAATGAGATACGAGAGCGTATAATAGTGACTGGCAAGGAGTCATATAAGAAAGTTGTGCAGATGGCCGTACGGCTGAGAAGCTCACCATTGAGAATAAACGGATCCGAGCTGAGTTTGCAAATAGAAGAAATCCGCCAACGTTCCCAAGTCAGTCTTCAAAGAGAGGCAGAGATTCGACATCTGTTGTAGAAAGTACTACCTCAGCGTTTGTGGCATCCACTAGACCTCCATCTCAGCAGTCACAGTCGAGATCTTCTAGATTTGATCGACCAGTGATGAGTAGTCAGGGGAGGACTTCAGGAGGATTGGACAGATACCGTAATTGCGGAGGATTTCATGTTGGGTCATGTAGACAGCTTGTGAAGTGTTTTCAATTCGACCAACAGGGGCATATCAAGAGAGATTGTCCTCAGTTGAGACGGGGTACAATAGCTACTTCTACTCCTCCGACTCGTCCTAGTATATCGCGGAGAGACATTTCGAGATCATAGTCCATACAGGGTCGAGTGATACGGTCAAGCATGGGGAGTAATACCCTAGAGCAGCCATCTTCCAAAACATAACCCCAGATTTCGACTAGGGTCTTTGTAGTGACTGAGGATGAAGCCCGGGTTCGACCTAGCATAGTGACAAGTACTATGATTGTGTTTGATAGAGATGCACATGTTTTGATAGATTCGGGCTCTGATAGGTCATACGTGAGCATATCATTTGCATCATTCTCAAATAGGAACCTGTCACCATTTGAGGAAGAGATTATAGTGCATACTCCTCTAGGCGAGCAGTTAGTAAAAAATACGTATTATAGAGACTGTGGTATTAAAGTTGGGGAAAAAAATTTATGGGTGATTTAATCTTTTTGGGGATTCGGGACTTTGATTTGATCTTGGGTATGGATTGGTTATCCACTCATCGAGCAAAAGTGGATTGCTATAAGAAAGAAGTGATTCTCCAGAGTTTAGAGGGAGCAGAAGTTGTATTTACAAGGGAGCGTCGAGTATTACCTTATTGTGTAATGTCGGCCCTCAAAGCTTTGAAATTGGTACGAAATGGATATCCGACATACTTGGCTCACATGATTGATATATCAAGGGAGGAACCTAAGTTAGAGAATGTCCCCGTAGTAAGTGAGTTTCGCGATGTATTTCCTAATGAATTATGAGACTTCCTCCCGATCGTGAGTTAGAATTCACCATTGGTTTATTTTCGGGTACTGCCCCTATCTCTATTCCTCCATATAGAATGGCTTCGGCAGAGTTGAAGGAGTTGAAAATACAATTGCAAGAGTTAATGGACAAGGGTTTTATACGCTCTAGTATATCTCTGAGGGGAGCACCGGTTTTATTTGTGAAAAAGAAAAATGGTACACTTCGGTTATGTATAGATTACCGACAGCTTAACAGAATGACCATTAAGAACAAGTATCCATTATCGAGGATTGATGATCTTTTCGATCAATTACAGGGAGCTATAGTGTTTTCTAAGGTTGATCTGAGGTCTAGGTATCATCAGTTGAAGATTAAAGAACAGGATGTAGCCAAGATAGCGTTCAGGACTTGGTACAGTCATTATGAGTTCTTGGTCATGCCTTTCGGGTTAACTAACGCACCGACAACTTTTATGGATCTCATGAACAGGGTGTTCCACCCTTACTTGGACAAGTTTGTTATTGTGTTCATTGATGATATCTTTGTTTACTCGAGAGATAATGATGAGCATGCTAATCACTTACGTATAGTATTACAGACTTTGCGGGAAAGACAGTTATATGCAAAGTTTTCGAAATGTGAGTTTTGGTTACAAGAAGTGGTATTCTTGGGACACGTAGTATCGGGAGCTGGAATATATCTTGATCCCAAGAAGATAGAGGCAATTTTACAATGGGAGCAACCTAAAACAGTGACGGAGATTTGTAGTTTTCTCGGATTAGCCGGTTATTATCAGAGGTTTGTTCAAGGGTTTTCTTTAATAGCAGCTCCTTTGACCCGTCTAACTCGTAAGGGAGTTAAGTTTGAGTGGGATGATGTTTGGAGAATCGATTTCAGGAGCCAAAGAATCGGTTAACCTCTGCTCTCGTTTTAACACTTCTTGTGAGTGGTAAGGGATTTGTGGTGTACAGTGATGCATCTAAGTTTGGGTTAGGGTGTGTGTTGATGCAGGATGAGAAAGTAATAGCTTATGCTTCTCGGCAGTTGAAGAAGCATGAAGTAAATTACCCTACCCATGATTTAGAGTTAGCAGCAGTGGTGTTTGCTTTAAAAATCTGGAGGCATTACTTGTATGGTGAGCATTGTCGGATATTTACGGATCACAAGAGTTTAAAATATTTGTTCACTTAGAAGGAGCTTAATTTGAGGCAAAGGCGATGGTTGGAGTTGATAAAAGATTATGACTTGGTGATAGACTATCATCCGGGAAAGGCGAACGTTGTAGCTGATGCCTTAAGTCATAAGTCTTCATCGTCTTTAACCACACTTCAGAGTTGTTTTTTTCCAGCATTATTAGAGATGAAATCTCTTGGGGTCTAGTTGAGAAATGGTGAGGATGGATCCTTATTGGCAAACTTCATTGTGCGACCTTTGTTACTTAATCAGATCAAGGACATTCAGAGGTATGATGATGAGTTAAGAAAAGAAATTCAAAAATTGACCGATGGGGGAGTTAGTAAGTTCAGACTCAGAGAGGATAACGTCTTGATGTTTAGAGACCGAGTTTGTGTTTTTGAGGGAAACAAGTTGAGATAGGCGATCATGGAAGAAGCCTATTCATTTGCCTATGCATTACATCCCGGAAGCACCAAGATGTATAGGACTATCAAGGAGAATTATTAGTGGCCGAGTATGAAACGAGACGTAGCAGAATTCGTAGCAAAGTGTCTCGTATGTTAGCAAGTTAAGGCCGAGCATTAGAGGCCAGCAGGTACACTTCAATCTTTATCTGTTCTTGAGTGGAAATGGGAGCATCTTTGTTTTGGGACTGTCACGGACACAAAGGGGAAATGATGCGATTTGGGTGATCGTAGATCGGTTGACTAAGTTCGCTCACTTTTTAGCAGTCCATAATACATACTCTATTGAGAAGGTGGCTCAGCTCTATATAGATGAGATTGTGAGGCTACATGGAGTTCCCGTTTCTATAGTGTCAGATCGAAATCCTCGATTCACTTCTCGATTCTGGCTGAACTTTCAAGAAGCTCTCGAAACCAAATTGAAATTTAGCACTGCTTTTCACCTACAGACGGATGGTCAGTCAAAGAGGACTATCCAGACTATGGAGGATATGTTGAAGGCTTGTGTCATAGATTTTCTTGGGAGTTGGGATAGACATTTGCCGTTAGTAGAATTTGCTTACAACAACAGCTTCCAGTCTAGCATTAGTATGGCACCGTATGAAGCTTTATATGGAAGGAAATGTCGTACTCCACTTTGTTGGGATGAAGTGGGTGAAAGAAAGTTAGTTAGTGTGGAATTGATCGATCTAATTGATGACAAGATCAAGGTTATACGAGAAAGGTTAAAGGTAGCCCAAGATAGGCAGAAGAGCTATGCAGATAAACGGAGAAAAAACTTGGAGTTTGAGATCGATGATAGAGTTTTTCTTAAGGTTTCTCCTTGGAAAGGTAATAATCTGAATGCTTTGTGGTATTAAGTTTTATTTGATTATATTATTGTGGTAAATTATGATATCTTGTTGGATAATAAAAGGTGTGATCCGGTTTGCAAAGCGAGGAAAGCTCAATCCGAGATACATTGGACCTTTTCGCATTATTGAAAGAATTGGGCCAGTGGCGTATAGACTAGAACTATCTCCGGAGTTAGATCGGATCCACAACGTTTTCCATGTCTCCATGCTTAAGAAATATGTACCAGATCCCTCTCACATCCTCGAAGCACCTCCGATCGAGTTGCATGACGATTTGAAGTTCGAGGTGCAACTTGAGAGTATCTTGGATCGAAAGGATCGAGTACTGAGGAGCAAGAGTATTTCAATGGTCAAAGTGTTGTGGAAAAGTGCTCGAATAGAGGAAATGACATGGGAAGTAGAGCATCATATGAGAAACCAATACCCGCATCTATTTGTCGAATCTGGTAAATGAAATTTTGAGGTCAAAATTTTATTTTTAGGGGGGTAGAATTGTAAAACCCGACCCTATAAATACATGTCATGACATACATGCACTGAGTAGCATGTTATTACGCTAG